>NC_086194.1:13915651-14225257 GCF_035770615.1 Melospiza melodia melodia
AAAAAAAAACCAAATCAGATGAAGAGTCCTCTGTTTCCAAGATCAAAGCTGAGAAGGAAAGCTAGTTTGAGTTCCTGCAGTGAATCCCCTTAAAGCTAAAATCTGAAGTCCATACATTCTAAAGAAGGTGAAGGTCCAGGCTTCCCTCAGCCAGCTATTAATGTGAACAAGCTTCTGGAGTGAGAGGTTATGCAATCGCTACAATAAACCAGTCAAGACCTCCCAGCAAGATCTAAAGCAGTGCCATATGGTAAGTAACAGGGGACTTGCTTTTGCATTATTACTTCCAAGAACACTTAGAAGCATTTGTTCAGATCTTAATGGAATTTATGATAGCTTTTGTCCTCCTCGGGAATCACTGCTTATTTTTAATCTATCAGAAAGGCAACTGCTGAGAGAACATTATGTACTAGAGTCTTAATATTTTCAGAAGAGCAAACATTTTTCAAGACTTCAGTACTTCCTTAGTCTCAGGCATGCTGTCAACAAAGTAGGGCAGAAACTTGCTGTGCTAGAGAAGTAGCACTCCTCATTCTTCTCACCTGCAGTGCAACAGCAGTGACACTAAGAAATCACAAGGAAAAATTCCAATTCAGAAGACATTTCCAAGGCAAGTAAGAGAAGCCACAATTACCAACCACCATTTGCAGTTAATGTACATCTTAAAAGCATCAACATCACAGGCCCAAATTAGCATCATATTAAAGAGATCACAGAATCACACAACAGTAAAGTATCATTTGTTTATATATCATGATCTTCCAAAATCAATACACAACCAAGGAAGACACTTTAAAAATAACAAAATTAAACAGAAAAATAAAAGCATGTTCAGAAGGCAGAAGCTTGCTTCAAATTTTAAGAAAGACATAGCATTTGTTGAAATTATTTTTTAAAAAAACAATAGAGCTAATACAGCAGATTCAACTTGCATACTGCATTGATCTACAGCCTAGCCCTATAAAAACTGTATTTACAGAAAACATAGCTAGGACAAATGTCACAGATGTTTTCCTCCTACACCTCAGTCACCTTATTAAAATGAAACCTCAGTGCAAAATTCAAACCCAGTATAATAAGCATAGCTAATTTACTTTTTGAAGAACACTAATTAATCCCAAAGGTCTATCAAGGCATAGTAGAAGCCCATACAGGATTAGGAAAAGCAAGAAGCTTTGAGCTTGCCTATGTGGCATGCTCTTCATATATCAAAGTTGATTAGGAAAAAAATGGAATGAAAGCCCAACAAAGAAAAAACCTCACACCCAAGAAAACAGAAGTTACATTAGCACTGCATGTCTTCTATTTTTTTATTCTTCTTTTTAAAAAAAGCTGTATAATCTCAATACTGCTGCATTTAATTGTACAATAATTCCCACCTGACCAGTAAATTAGATACAAATATAACCTCCCTCCAAATTAAGGCAGAAAAACCATGAAAGTACCAAACTTCCCTGCAGGGCAATTTGCCAGAAAACAGATCCAAGTGTTTGGATTTCCTCCTGACAGTGTGGATGCCTAACCCCAGAGGAAGAGCCTCTGCCTGTGATTCCCCCACAGGACAGCTGTGTTTGCAGGTCCCCAAGACGAGGGAAGAGATCAGAATCTTGACTCCATGTTTCAGAAGGCTGATTTATTATTTTATTATCTATATTAAAAGAAAATTATATACCAAAACTATACTAAAGAAAGAGAAAGGAGACATCATGAAGCTAGCAAAGAAAGGAATGAATAATAAAATCTTGCAACTGCTCACAGCCTCAAAACAGCTGGACCTGTGATTGGTCATTAATTAAAAACAAGCACATGAGACCAATCAATGATGCAACCTTGACAGTTGGTAAACCATCTCCAGACCACATTGCACAGCCATCAGATAGTTATTGTTTACATGTCATTTTTGAGGCCTCTCAGCTTCTTAGGAGAAAAAAATGCTAGCAAAAGGATTTTCGTAAAGTAGTCAGTGACAGACAGCAGCACGCACACAGAGCAGGTGGAACGTGCCGGGCAGCGTCCCTCCCCACCCACCTGCACAGCCTGAGTGCTGCTGGAAGGGACAAAGGGACACGCTGGGGATGGCCCTGAGGGGTGTAACCAGCCTGGCCTGCCTTTGGCAGCTCGCCCTGCCAAGTCATCTCAAATGTTGGTGTTTATGGCTTGAACAGAGCTGAGGCTCCCCGAGGGCAGAGGCACAACTCCTCCCTTCCCGACTGTGCCCCAGGCAGGGCCCTGCTGCTGAGGGCTCACCAGGTGTGCAGTGCCTGCCCATGACCGGGCACCTCCTGGGAGATCAGAGCTCTGCAGGTGACAAACAGAGCCCAAAGCACAGTGCAGGCCCTCCCAGCCAGGCTGGGCAGGAGCCATGCCCAGTGGGCAGCCCATGGGCTGGGCACTCCAGCTGCCTGCCACATTTGTGCCACACACACACCTCCACAAGCCCTCCAAACCCACATAAAAGCTACCTTCTAGAAAACTGCCTTCAGCAACCTTTATTTTACAAACTGTAAAGTAACAAAGGGGTTTCTTGGTGTCACAGCTCTCCCAAGTCCTGCTGGTTGATGGCACACCTGGCAGACATCATGCACCACCATGAAGGGCAGGCTGTCACCAGCTATAATACAGACAAGCCCTGCTATGGCTAAATTATGTCCCAGAGGCTGTATGATGCACAACTTCCCATCTATTATCATCAGAGCAGCAACAAACAGGACAGAAAAAGAGCAGAACACAGCCAGCTCCTCTGGAAGAGTGGGGAAAAAACAGTGGTTGAATGAAAGGCCTAGATGGAGAAGACTACTAATTTGGTTTCAAATTGATCATTGATTATTTAGTGGAAAAAAAGACTATAAACAAAAATATCATTTACCACTCTGGCAATCATTAAGTTTACCAGTCAGAGGAGTATGTGAGGAAGCTCAGAGCACAAGAACCACTAACAAGTATTTTGATGAGCATTAAACTCTTAAGAAAATAAATTTAGGTGAAAATTGCACAGATACAGTGGAATGTATTATTAAAGCCATAATAAAATCTAATCAGGAAACACTGATAAATACATTTAGATAAAACTTACATTTACCTGTGAGGATCATTAACCTTGAACATTTTATTTATTGTGGTGATTCCTCTAAGTGTTTGTATTGGGTTTGTATGGCTGGGTTTAGGCAGCGGGTGTGGCAACAGTGGTGGATTCTGTGAGGAGTTGCTACAAGCTTCCTCCACATCCAAGGGAGCAAACCCCAGCTGGCTCCAACATGGACATGTTGCTGGACAAGGCCACAGGGATGCAGAGATGCACCTGCAGCCCACAGAGGAGACCCACACCAGAGCAGGGGGATGCCTGAGAGGAGCTCTGACCCCGTGGGGAGCTCCTGGCGGGGACCTGCAGGACATGGAGAGCACAGCCCACACTGGAGCAGGTTTCCTGGTGGGACTTGTGACCCCATGGGGGATTCATGCCAGAGCAGCCTGCCCTTGAAGGACTGCACCCTGTGCAAGAGGGACTGCACCGCAGCAGTTTGTGGGACTCATGCTGGAAAAGTTCATGGGGAGCTCTCTCCTCTGGGAGGGACCCCAGGCTGGAGCAGAGCAAGGGCTCCTCTCCCTGAGCAGCCTGAGAAATGTGTGATGAGCTGACACAGCCCCCATTCCCATCTCCCTGTGCCACTGGGGGAGACAGCAGAGCTGGGAAGGAGGGAGGGGAGGGGGGAAGTGTTCTTAAGGTCTGTTTTTACTTCTCATTATCCTGCCAGGATTTTGTTAATAGTACATTCAATTAATATCTCGAATTCTAGCCCGTTTTGCCCATGACAGTATGGGTGAGTGACCTCTCTCTGTCCTTATCTCAACCAATGAACCCTTTGTTATATTTTCTCTCCCCAGTCCAGCTGCAGAGGGGAGTGACAGAGAGGCTTTGGTGGGTGTCTGGCATCCAGCCAGGGTCAACTCACTACAGTCTTCAAATTGAAGTTGAATGCCTTGATACTTTAAGAGTAAACACTTGCATTGGTTTAAGTTGGCTATACAAAAAAAAAAAAAAAAAAAAAAAAAGTATGAGAATACTTGCTTGGATTTGTCCAGTACTGAAATAAATAATTTTATCTGAGCAATATAAAATTCTCTGGACTCACCCAAAACAGTGTTTCCACAAAATCTTTCTCCATCCAACACTGCAAATTTAGAAGTACTTTTCCGAATTATAATTTTAACTGCAGACTGGAGAAGTCTACCTAAGAACAACATAGATTTTTTTGACCTCTCAGCTGATGGGGAGACTTCCTACAATCTCAAAACATCTGAACCTGCTACATACACAGCATGGGATGCCTGAAGGAAAAGTGCCTCAAAATATTTCAACCATTTGCACAGCATTGGTGAATCACTGAAGCATCTTCATGTCAAACCTCTTGGAGGAAAGGCCAAGCAGGGGTGGCTTCAAGATTTCAGAAATACAACAGCAAGGCAGCAATGGGACATTTTTAGTTTTCTTCCCATGTATTTGCCACTGACCGATTTCACTGTGCCACATGGTTCAAAACCTCATTTCTTAAGGCAGGAATTCAGAAACTAATTTAAAAAAAAAAAAATCAAGTCATGGGTATAAACCATCCTTTATACTGTAAATCCAAATTGATGTTTTATTTTATTTGTACAAACGGGGCACATGCCTCACTGCCAATACAGGGGCACAGCCACTGACATCCCTGACACAAGTAACAACCTGTTTAATCACCCAATATTTATCTGCAGGCTGTCTGAAAACTTTTGCAAACATATTAGTAGCACAGTTCTGTTTCAGTTAAAGGCCAAAACAGCAAGCACGGGTGGTAAATTTTTCTCAGTAATTTTTGTTTCTTCCTGGTAAATTAACGTCAATCTAATCTCCATTGAACATAACACCCCTTAAGAGCCCTTGCCTGCTCAGACTGATACAAATAGGAAAAAAAATAAGCCATAGAGGCTCAGAAAATCTCACATCTTAATTTAAAAGAATGGAAAAAAATTTAAGTATGAACAAAGTAATGGAAATGACTCTGCATAGAAATGAAATTGCACTGGAATTGCCTTTAGCTAGAACATAATGAAACAGCTGAGCAGCCGCAGGAATGCTGGATTTAGGTACACCTTCAGTGTAACTCACCCATTCTGATACTATTAAGAGAAATAAGACACCGAATATAGACACTGAGGATAAAAAACCCCTTCATTAACCTAGCCCATAACTGCCCCATATGTGTAGATGTCCTATGAACCAAGGCACTATACAAATTCAGGCTATTCACAAGAACACACTCCTTATGAATACTTTCTAAGCCTGTTTTTATTTCACCATCTTTCTTATGGTGGTATCTTCCTCTTTCCCAAGCCCTAAAAACATCAGCTTCTGAATAATATGTGAATAACAGACTAGACTGCAGAAGTTGTAGGGAAAAAACATGAACTGACAGTAAGAAAACTGGCACCTTACTTTACCTTTGCACATTTTCCAAACTGCAAACCCCCAGTCCAACAAATCCCTTAAGATCTGAGCTCTACAGCTTTGAGGGCAGGAATTATATGACAGCTTTTAATAAATGTTAAAAATGTAAGCTAATTAAGAACTAAGCTCTTTAAAAAGAAGTCTCCAAAACTTTTTTTTTTAAGTTTTTTTATTTCCAGAGCCAAGGAGAAAGGAAAGCTGGGGAACTGCAGGCAGTATTTTGATTTCCTACACACTACCATCCACATTAGCAACTGTAAGGCACAAGACTCCCTATCACACTGCATCTACACACTCAAACCAATTCTCTCCTGCTCTCCTAACCGACAGATTTTCTGAATGTATCAAAAATATTCTGAAGCCAACACTTCAAATAAACATCCACCACACGCAAAAGGAATTGCTATATTGATATGGCTCCTTTCATCCTGGCTTGAAACCATGCTGAGATCCAACGATAACAAGAAACACAGAGGGCAGAGTTGGTCACTGCTCTCTGCTGCAATTTTGACATCTGTTTCACAGCTCCTGGAAAGCTCATTTCCATTAATCTATGAGAAAGGACAGGAGATAAAATTCCCAGGCTGCAGAGGGCATTAGCAGACTTTCCTAGCTGACTGTACATTAAGAGAACTGTAACAGCCAAATTACGTTACTGTGAATGGACGGAAGATGCTGTAATTCTATTCCTCCTTTTGTCTTAATGGAGTTATTTATGTTGCAATCTTGAGGGCAGACCACTTACCAAAGACATTGCCAGCCACCTGCCTGACACACAAAAAGAGAGACTAAGAACAGAAGGGGACATCCTGGTCCCATTCAGCAGAAGCTGGGCTGTGCTTTCCTGACTTAGCCTGCAAATTATCATTTTTAACAGTTTACACACATTGCTTCTGCTGCACACTAACATTTAGGCAAATTCTACCAAACAACCCAGAGATTAGTTTATCAAATCTAGGTAAAGTAAGGGACCTGACTGAAAGCCTCATCACAGAGAGAGTGGAAAAGCTTAGCTTTTGTCATATTTATGCCTTCTGAAAATAAGAACAAAAACGTGTTTTCCATTCAATATTATTAAAATCTAAACATAACAAGTTGCTTCACAGTTGAACACTTCCTCCAGATTAGTATCCTAAATCAAAGAGGGCTAGAATATTGGTCATGTAAAATTTTCACAGAAATTATATGCACTCAACACAGACATTAAGAATTGAGCTCCTTTAATTTAAACAACTAATTTCAAGCACCTGGCCTTGAAAGCATGAATCTCTATTAAAAAATACCAAACAGGCTTCCCTCATACACAAGCAAAAGCAATACTAAAAGCAAATATAGGATCTGACAACAACAGAAGCTGCAGAAAAGAAGGAATGAAACCAGGAGGAAGAGATGGAAGACTGATGGAAAAAAACAAAATCAAACCATTCATCATATATATGTAACATGTTTTCTGCTTTCTTCTAGGTTACTAACACTCTGTATTTGCCACTGAGGAACAAAAAGAAAGATGTCACTAAGGAGCATCTACCCCTGATATAACCTCGAGTTATTAACCCCAAAGACTAAGTTTACTGAAGTAAATGTTAGGAAAGTACCTTCAAGCTTGAAGAACAGTTTGTGATATTAAAGTATGTTAGTACTCAGTTAGCAACCTAAATACAGAAATACAGTGGCTCAGTCATTTGAAAGAGAAAAATTGTTGGAAGTAGCTCCTCTGAATTAACCTAATAATCAAAAAACACAACGTTATTGATCCATACGGTGGGAGCTGTGTGGGTTGGAAGGTATTTGAGAGTTTACTTTGAAGTCTAAAATAAAATGAGCGTGGTCTTGGCGCAAGTCAAAAGCCCAAATCCACACATGACCAAAACGCCTCTCATGTAATCTGGATCTGCTGATTTCTCAGTAGGACATGTGAGAAGAAACTGTGTTTCTCTGAACAAGACTGGCAGTAGGAAAATCAAAGCATTGACAACTTCACAGCACAGCTAAAAGCTGGAGAAGTCTCTGTTTGTGCTAGTTTAAGGAACAGAGAACAACCACCCCATTGCCTGCAGGATGTTCATTATCCAGCACCATAATTAACACCACTTCACTTAAACTGCATATGGGAAAGCAGCAGGAATTAAGAGTAAATACCAAAACGCCTGTCAAATGGAAAATTATTTTCAACTAGCTATGAAAACTTGTAATTATCTCTCTGACTATTTACTGGGATGTGACTCTCTCTTAACAGTCCTTCATTCAATCTCAGACAGATGATAAACAACAAGACTTCAAATTTGTTCTGTTTTACAACTCAAGATAGGGCAGGAGACATGGACATTTGCATGGATTAATAGAAATCTTTACTTTTCAGACAGGATTTAAACATAACCCTACAAAATACTTCCCATTTGAGTGGAACAGGAAAGATTTGGAGAATCACACATCTCTTCATTTGCAATCTCCTTTTTACACAGTAAAATCCTCACAGTACATTTCCATAAGTATGAAGGAAACCAAGATAAATAGTTCCGTTAACCACACACTTTGTGGTTTAACCACAAAAAATAAAATGCAGTTGGCTCACGGGAGATTGTCTGCATGCAGTGGAGCCAGGCTTGAACCAGAACTAGACCTAAGACTGGTTTAGCTATGACCAAGAAGAAACAGAAGTCTCTGCTTAAAGTATTACACAGTGAATTCATCATTCTACATCTGATAGAGGTTTCCACTAGTTAAAATCCAATAAAACATGCTTATCCATTGAATTATATTATATACAGCCCTCAAGCTACAGGCACACCTCATTGCTTATCAGTAAAATAGAACCTTAGAGATGATGTAAGGTTAAGTCCTTCACTCCCACCTCCTAGTACAAACGTATTCCTTCTTTGTTTTCAACTTGACCATACTAGAAAACGGTAAATCTTAGTTCATTCATTTCTATTCCTCTGTTTTGTCAAGTACAAAGAAAGAAAAAGGTTCTTGATCCACCATCAACAGTGAATTCAACCAGAGAACGACAAGAGAAAAAATGTAAGCAACATTATATTTTTGTCTTTTTCCTTCAACATCACACTATTGCTGAAATTTTATACAGAAAACAGGAGAGAACAAACTTTACAAAACTTGTAATGAAAAGACAGTCAGAGCCAAATCAACACTTGGTTTACTTCAACCCAAAAGAAAAGCAAACTTCTACACACGAAAGAGCAAACACTAGGAAGGGTGACCATTTGCAACAACAGTCAGACATCTGAACAAACGTGCAGGAGCAAGGGAGCTCTCCAGACAAACACTTCAGAAAACATCTTCTCTCTTACAAGACACTATCCCCTACCAACACACAGTTAATTGACAACCTCCCACGTGTCTGTAACATGCCACTGGCCAGCCATACATCCTTATGATGTTACCAAATGCTAGCCCATAATAGAAGCCTCCAAGACTTGCATCAGCACTGAGCACATCTCTAAGAAAAAGGAGAATATTGGTTTGCTCAGGCCATGGCTCCACATTGGATCAGCCAGACAGTTTTCTTTCCCATCACAAAGTGTTCAGCCAAGGGGAAGCATGACCAGTAAGTTAAAATATAACAGCACTGACCCTTGAGCACTGAAATTAATAATATTATTTACAAGCCCTGATAGCAAAAATGAAGCTCAAATGCACCAAACTTGAAAGAGGGGTTATTTAAGGACAGGAAGAGAAAGAGGAAGCCTATTCAAAGTCACCGAGTAAAATGTGAAGCTAATTTACAGAAAGAAGATAGGCATTTCTGCAAAGAGAAATGAAGTCAAAATTATTCCTCCCCAGTCATAAAAACATGTACAAAACAAATTCAACAGAAAGTCTGAATTTGGATCCACTTCCTCCCATCCTATGGGAAACAGTTCCCAGCTGCAAATTGCTCATTCTTAAAAATTACAACAACCTTGTCAAATTTAAAGAATAAGCTACGCAGAGTCCTCCACCAGATGACTCCTGAAGTCCAATTACAGAGCACTCCTGTCCTCAGACAGAATGAGGGAAAATACTTCATTATTATTATTAATACTTCAGCCTTCCCAGCATGTGACATACCATAATATATGAATGGTCAATCAAACCATTAAAAATTTTATTGATGTTGCAACTGAAACACTCATGGGTATCTGTTCCTGAAATATCTCAGAACTAAACAAGTATGTATGAAACAAGCTAGCCCCACAAATCAGATGGGAAATTACAGGAACCACGAACTCAGCTGGTGCTTATGTTTAACAATGTATTGATTGTTCTGGGTAAAAAAATTGCAGGTGTTACACAGCTTTGGGAAAGGCCTCTGAAAGCATTTCTAACACATGGAAGACAAAAATATATCAAGAAATGCAAACCAAATTCCTCTTTAGAAAAGGCATATGCTGCTGCTGATTCAAGGGCAAAACATACTAAAGTTTTGGAATCCTTCTGTTTTCACAACTCCCATAAAAGAAAAAAAAAACACAAACAAGGTTTAAGAGACTCAAACCCAATATCATGTTTTAAGAGTTTTTAATACATTGGTTATTATATCTGGTGTATATTTTAATGGTTAATACCTACTCTTGCCTCTAGACAAAACACTGCAATTCCTTGCTATCTGAAAGCTGTATGCCTGTTTGAAACAACTTATTCACCCTCCGGCTGTCAAGACCACTGTTACACAAAATTAAATACAGCCTCTAGTAGTTATCCATTCACCTTTCTGAAGGGACATAACTGGGTTAGGATTTGTTCTTGCTTTACAGGGACTTGAGAACCTACCCAATCCTCTTATGATAAAGACTCAGATATGGGAAGCCTAAAGTTGGAGCTTTACAGTACCTCCATTTCAAGCTCATTCCCAACTGATTCCCAGAGGGAAGAAGCCATAAGTCAATTTGTAGTGGTAAAAAACCCAGCCTAATTGCCCTTTTCCTGCAACAGTGACACAGTGACTTCACAGGCAAAACATAAAGGAGCTTTCAACTGCAAAGTAAGGAAAGACTATCCAATTTCTCTCTTAAAGCATGCCAGAACCCCCATATAATTATGCCAAGATCTCAAAGCCAGCTCTGATAATTAATATTTCTAGGGATTGAAAAACCCTCAAATTAAATCTCCAAGAAGCAGGACTAACACAGAGGATGCAAATGTGCTGCATTTCTGCTTTGGGGCATGGAATTCTTCATGGAGCTGCAGACTCCAAGCCCACTAACTCATTCATATCATAAAACTCTGGAAACAAATACACAATTTGCAAGCACTCCCTCAAGATAAAACCAAAGCACGCTGTACATTTTATGTCCCACAGTACCACTGCTTGATAAACAGCACAGTCATTTCCCAAATTCCCAAATGTTATAAAATTTGAAGTCCTTCACACATTTCTGAAGTCCAGTATTTACATGGCAGCTTTGTACCAACTGCTCAAGAAACATTTTAAAATTATAGTTTTGTATTGGTTACCTGCTGGTTAACTGGGTTCCAGAAAAAAAACAACTGACACAGACTTTTCAGAATACAAACAAAATATGATCATACCAGAAATTTTGCCTACTACAGGCACATTATGGCAGACAGAGATAAAACCCATGGGGCTCCAGCCTGCCACAGTCCCAGATGATATCAGTGTTCAACTTCAGAGCACACGAGTGGCTTTGAAAGGAGACACTGTGATCTGAGCTGGCAGATTAGAAAGGAAAATTCAAGCCCTTAAAAGGGATTGCATGGTTAAGATAAATGAGCACAGGTGTCACAGGTTTAGCTGGAATTAGCATCAGAATTTGGGACTTCAGAAAACTTCGAATGCTTTAAATCTGTAAATAAATTAATCCAGTGAAGGAAAACAATCTGTCAAAAAATAAATTAATTACCTGGCAGTTATGTTTCTCCACTGAAGAAGCAAAAATTAAAACCAGACAAAGCACACACAAACACTCCTTTCCAAGGGATCAATGTGCTCACAGAGAGCAGGGCTAACCCTGAAGCTGTTTTGCTCTCACCATACTGCAATTCTGTTCTGACTTCAGTTTAGCTAGGAAAGGAACAACATCTGCCTTACAGCATCCAGCAACAGGCTAAAGCAACCTTAAAACGAGAAGCTCTACTCCTGTGTGATAAAAAAGGAGTTTTACAGTAATTTTGTTAACCAATACAAAACTGGTATTTTAAAAATTTAAATACTAAGGCATACAGATGTGATTTGGTGTTTCCCTGAAAATAACATATCTCAAAATCCCAGGGGAAAAGGCCATTCAATCATATACTTGAAGCCTACTTAATCATTTGCTTTCTTCAAAGGGGACAAGAAGATAACCCAGTCAAGTCTTTCACACATTTAAACACTGTAACAGAGGTTTTAAAGATGGGGTTCCCGTATCTTGATTTCACAGTGCTGTCCCAGCAAGTTACTTAAACAGAACAATAAGCACAGCAGGTCCTCTCTAACTTTGGTACACAATTCTGACTGTCATTGCTCTGGCTGGCAATCTGAGTTACACTCCTTTCAGGGAGATTTTGGAAACACAATTATCTGAAACTATTTATCTGGAATAAATAGTTATTTATTTTGGAAACATAATTATCTGAAAATGTCTACAAATAATTAATCACATTTATGGTAAAGAAAACCAGCAGATGCATATTTGTGAAAAAAAAGTTAATTTGCATGATTAGGCATCAATTGAGTAAGCATCAATTCCTAAATCCAAATTACAATAAAATATCTATTTCTTAGTTTGGATCAGTTTAAGAAACATTAAAACATTAATTAAACATTGTTGGTCTCACTTCCTAGCACATTTACATTTCAAGGTGATGCATCTATTTTCTAAATATTCATCCATGTTAACATCCTATATGAACCATTTATCAAGCGGTGGTAATACAGAAACAGAGAGGGAGGGACAGAGACACTGCATCTGCTTAGAATCCCTATAACAATATTTTTGGCTTCTTGCTGTATTTACATGTATCCTTTAGTTCTCAATATCCTGCAGTGTATAAATGACCCAAACTCCCAAACCATTCTCCATTAGTTTAAGAATATTCACATTAATACACAAGTAGGAATATGTAGGGGTTGTCATTGTTACTAGAAGGATTATGCAATTAAAAAAAAAAAACAAAAACAACTAAGAATGAGCAAGCATCACATAGTGTAATTACCCTATGCATAAGGACATTTTTCTCACAACACAGAAAAGACAAACTGAAAATACATAAGAGGACTATAAAAGATGACTTGACATGGAAAACACTGGAAGTAAATTAATAGGATTTCAATGGCAACAAGCAGCTTCTGAAAATATATTCATTTCAAAACCAGAATATTTTAACTATGCAGAACAAGGTAGAAGCCAGACCAGGCATCCAGAGAGCTGACAATTCTTTAGTAGTCTATAGGGCTTTCTACACAGCAGTCAGAACAAGGTAAGGCAGTCCAGCTAAAAGAGAAAACAAGCAGTGTTCATGAGTAACAGAACCTTTTCTTTTAAGCATGACAATCTATGATGAATACATCAATAATACTTCAAGGGCAATACAATTAAAACTGATATTACATACTAACAGTCAAAGAGATAACTTAGTCTCATCAAAATGACAGAAGAGCAGCTTCACAGAAAAAAATGCTTATATAGCTTTGTTAGTAGATACAGCTGAAAGGATCAACACAAACCAGAATTAACAAGATTAACACCTGCTTGCAATTAAGTTCTTTAACTAGAGCAACCTTCTTCCCCTCCTTAATGACAAAGTTAAAACAGAGAGAAGAACTGAGAGTCTTGCCAAAGCAAAGACTTCAATTTTGTTAAATTTAAAAGCCTTCTGCTGCCTTTCCATCTGCCTCATTGGAATTTCAATGCCCATCACTGAACAATTTCTAGTTAAAAAAACAATAACAGGACTACTGCCAATAGTGGACTCTGGCTGTTCATCCATCAATTAAATACAGCCACTTCCAGGCAGAAACACAACATGTGCTGCTGTACCTTGTCCCCGACACAGCTGCCAGTGCTGCACACATGTAATGAAAGATAGAGAATCCAGAGAACAGCCCTGGGCAGGGACACTGTTAAAATGCCCATTTTCCAAATAAAACCCCATATCACATTGCACACCTGCACTGGAGGTACTGATCAGCTGGTTGTCTCTTATTTTTAGATACAAGGAATGGCAAAAAGCCAAATGGTTGGTTATTACATGTTTTAAAACATTTACATTTAGGAAACAAACAGAAGTGAGCATCTGAGAATCAGTCAAGTCACAGGCAGTGACTACAAATAGATAACAGCAAAAAATAACAGATCACAGAATAACATCACCTTCTGTCTATTTACTTTTATAGACAGACTTCTCAAGCATCAGACAATGTAGAGACTTTCTTGGAATTTTAGTAAGGACTGGAAACAGCTTGAAAATGTTGACAGAACAGATGAAAAATGGACAAGACTTCAAACTTCAGAAAATTAACTGATATGGGGCAGTTTGAAAATACTGATACCTACATTTTATAGGTTTTATCTGACAGGTTCTTCATTAGGCTTCAAAACAAGACATGCCAACAGACATGTACAAAAATTACATCTTTCGTATTTAACTGAACCAAAATTGCCGAGGTAAAATTCTTTTCTTAATCAGTGTTCTGGATAAGCTTTAGATAAAATCCATAAAAAATTATGGCGTAGAATGTCCCCTGTTGACTATTGTAAAGTGAATATTCTGAACACTAATCTGTGAAATACAATCTTTCAGGAGTTTTTTCTATTCACTTGAAATGAAGGGGAACTGAAACAGTAACACCACAAATGCATGAGCACTTGCCTGTGGTTTCAAATTGCAATATTGCTTCCTCCTTCAGTATCTGTCCTGTGAAAAAGTGCAGTAGGGAATTTGGGGGAGGGGGGGGATAGAATTTTTTCCCCTTAATCTGCTGGCATTTAAGGCATCATCAGACTTGAGATACACAACTTGGTGGCTAGTCCTCAACTTTAGTTTAGCCTCCGACTTTTGCTTACCTTTCAGGTATGTAATTCTTGCTATTACTAAAGATGCCCATATAATCAAGGGCAGTATATTCTGGTAAGCACCTTTTCTAGAAGAAAACACTTCCTTTTATCCAGAAGCAATGTATTTCCCAATATAAAACCAGCTTTCTTTTCAGTGTGTGCTAACAATGCTCCCCAATACACAGAGCAGCAAAACTGTAACTGTTAACTCAAGTTTGATGTTTCCAGTTTCTTTTCCCCTTCACACACTGCTTAGGCAAGGAAAACCCAGACCATGAAGCACAGCTGATGACCCCACAGCATTCCTACCAAAGTGTAATTACAGGACATGCAAAACTCAGATCACTCCCAGCATTCTATGCAAAAAAAATTAAGACCTTAAATCATAAGACTGTGTACAGCTCCTTCAGAAATCACGAGGCCAAGGCTAAAATATACTAACTACTGAGTTTTAGAAAGCCTATCCTATTTCTATAGCTGACTGAGAAAGATGCCCCCTTGCTCCTCCCTTCAAGTCCAAATCAAACATCAAACTTTATGGGCATGCAGCTGTGCAGCACAAGCACTAAAACCATATCTCACACTGAAAATTTCACTTGATATAGATGTCCTTAGGAAATATATATTTTTTTTGAGAATAAAATTAAGTAAACAAAAAAATAATTAGTGTGTTTTAGCATTCTAGTCAACTCTGGAAACTTGTCACTGTGTGCTCCTAGACCATCCATGTAGCCTAGGCCTTACAAAATTAAAGTGTCAAATATGTAAGGATGCCTGCTGCTCACACACCAGCACAGCTCTGTAGGACTCCAGCACGTGCCCTTCTACCTGGGAATACAGGCACTCCAAAACAATCCCACAGACAAATTTACTTTCCTGTACCAGAAGCAATCCAAATCTAATACAGAGGTTTATAAACAAGGAATGATTTTTTTTACGGCTATTGCTATCTTGCCTTGAAAAAGAGTCACATCTAAAGACAGTTGTAATTCTTGCCTCTGCCTTAAATGTTTACAGGTATTCTCCAGTTCTGTAAAGCTCTTCTGGCACAGCACAGTGCAGATGGTGCTGTGCACTTTATCTGAGCAGCTGCTGCTGGCAGAGACATTGTCTGGGCCAACTGGGATTTCTCAAATTCTCTGCTACATGCAAACACAACACTTGAAGACAAGTATGTAAGGAACTTCATGGAAGGAAATAAAATTTAGTGAAGGCTTATTCTGCATTTGTTTTTTAGCTTTATTGAGTTATCAAGAGGTTTGGCTTTCTAAAAGTCAGTCTCATTTAGTGAGTCTCTTAGCATAATATACACATTGCAAGTGCTCATCAGAAAAGGACAGAGGCAGGAATAGACCCTTAGTCTGAAGACAGAAGTCCAGTTGGTCAGCTACCTTTTAAATACACTTTCACAGAGAAAATATTTAAGATAGTAAAAAAATTTGTCCTTTGCAAAAACCCAGGTGGTTGAAAAGGTAGAAAGCTACAACCTTGAGCTATGGAAAAAATCCTATTATCAAAACAGCTATAAATTAAACTCCAAGTAGAGACTCTGCTGAACTTCAGTCTAAGAGAAAAAAGCAGGTCAAATGTATAATTCAATACAAACTTAATCTTCAAAGAAGACCAAAGTTGCTGACCTTGTCTTGGATACATCCCAGCCAAGTGAGCCCACCTCATGCTGCTCGCCCTGCAGGTCCCACAGGGAAACTCCCAGTGTGTGCCCTGCCCACCTCAACAGCCAGCACTGGTGAGAATGAAGGACTCCTACATGAGCCAGCAACCAAGCACCAAACCCCAAAAGGATAACCTGGTTTGCAGTCAAAACCAAGGTATTTCTCTTTTTTTTTTCCCTCTTTTTTTTTTTTTTTTTTTTTGAGAATTAACAATAGAAGTCAAGAAGAGCAATTGTACAGTGTACAGAGTTGTAAAGGAATTAGCAAAGTGAGTCTTTGGCTGTTATCAGTTTTATTTAATTTACACATTGCTGGTAGGAATACATGTCCCAAGAGTTTCTACAGCCACACAGAACCCTGAATTTTCTTGACCAAAATGTTGTAGTCATGAGGGGTTTTAAATGAATTTACATAAACACATGTATACATATGTACATGTACAAAAAAAACCAAATAACCCCATAACTAAAACAAAATCTACTTCAAATCTCCCAGCATTATTTTATTTTTAAGGAAGCAAATAATGAAATTCTTTTTACCACAAGGACTAGATTAACTTTTTCTTTGGTCTAAACTGGCAGAAAACATCTCCGTTTCTTTTCTTGCAGGCTTCTGAAAAATTCCACACCCTGAAGAAACCATCAAACCTCAGATCTCACTTCAAGATATATCACCTTGGAAAATAAAGAGACAAATTTTCCTAAATGTAATTCTACTAAATTCCCTGAGAAGGGTATTGGAACAAGCAAATTAGGGATGCTGCAACTTGTACTACAGTCTGCAGTTCCAGTGAATAAAACTATGTCTTCTAGCACGCTTTAAGAGCTTTTCATTCTCCCACAAATATTACTTGTTGACATGGAGATTGCTTTGCTTGAAAGATGCCAACTGATATTTTTAATTCTAGCTTGCAGCATCAAGATATTGTCTCTAAAAATATTTAATATCAGGGAAATAAAAATTTCCATTAAGGGGAAGAAGACATATATTAACTTAAAAATGAATTCTGTTCCCAAGAGTCAGGCATAGTATTTGCAAACTATTTAATATTCAAGTAGTTTTCAGCTTTCTTTGTTCATATCACAAATCCTTTTGGGTTTTTGTTAATTTCATATTTCTGATAAATAGAGAGCCAAGGACATTTCTTACTGTTGTCTCAGCTTAAAAACCCATAAGTTAGCCATTATTAATATATTATGCCAATAAGCACAAGCATGAGCACAAAGTGTTGTTCTTCACAACAACAACCTTCATTTGCAAGTAATTTCTGATTCTCCATTGTTTACTAGGTCAGGGTACCACCACAGAGATGACAATGATGCCTTTTAATCAAAGGAATGAAGCTAATGGAAATAATTAATGCTAACTACCAAAATACCAGCTATTTATTTAAAACACAAAGGCATGTGCCTGGACACAGCTGCTATATATTATCAGAAGGAAACTCAGGCTTTTTCCCCCAATCTATTTTAAATTCCATTGAGAAAATACACCCCAAGTTTAGTTATGGCACCAAAAAATGCTATAATGGCCGAGTCCTGGAAAACCTTCAGTTTGCTATAAGATAAGAATAGGTAAGAAAGCTTACTTGTGGCAAAACAATAAACCATGCCAAAAAGGGATAAACAGGAGACAAAAAAGATACAAGAAAAATTTAGAGCATGAAAAAAGACCACCAGACCCAAACAGCAAGTAATGCCACTTAGCAGCGGCATAAAACTGGTTTTTTGAACTAAGTCTTGGGTTTCTCCACAAACAGTAAGTAAATATTGTCAAATCTTACTTGAACGATGCCACAGAGATCTTTCCAGATTTCAGTCAGGCTCCTGGGTAAAATTTATTTTCCAGGTTACAAGTAGATATTATCAACTCTCTAGAAGACATCAATAATTAAGTTCTCAGTGCATACTTGCCCTATTATTTTCTATCAGATACAAAGCAAAAAGTACCTTAGTTACTCGAGGAAAGAGATCTGCAGCAAGCAATAGGAAACTAATAGAACTATTTAGAAATCAGACGCAATATCCTCTTTCAACAAGTGCCTTGTTGAATACTAAGAGTCTTGCAAGAGCAAGTTCCATGTTCTGAATTACTTCAACAAGACATTCTCACATGGGCCTTGGTTAGAAAATTTATCATAGGAGTTAACTGTTTGATAGCAACAAGCTTAGATGCTTTGGTACCATTGCAAGTGTGTTTTACAGCCAGCAATGCACTGGAGTTTACAGTTTATATGCACTGCTGAAGTGACACTTGACACTTCATTATATACTGCTGCACCCCTGCCAAAGCAGTTCATCATGAATTATACCACCCTCCATTTGATAGTTACCTGTAACAGCTTCTCTCTTTTATATCTGCATCAAAGCTATTTTACCTCAATGAAAACCAGGATTAAAACCTCTGGGTAAGAACTGGCAATGGTTCAAATAAGTCAGCACACTCTCATGAAATCTAGCTGCAATCAAATATAATTTTTATGGCATAAATAAGACCAGTTATACAGCTACAGCCACATTTGACAGTGTGCTGACTCAGCATGTGACATTGCCCCAGCTTTGATTGGCACAGCATCACCAGGGACTGCTGGTGGAGATGATGGCACAGCCAGCAAGGGGAGTACAGCAAGCACACATGACCAGCACACGTCAGCAGCCTTCTGCAAAACACTTTTCCAGAAGTAGACAGCAGGGATAGAGATCTCTTCTGACCTACAAACAAAACCCTTCATATGGCCAAGAGCCCAGACTAACAAAACCAAGAGAAGGAGGAGCACCAGACATGGTCCCATCACTGCCTGGCAGGACAGGACTGGGCTGGACTCCAGGAACTCACAGGGACAGCACAACTGCCCTGCCAGCCCCTCTGGGTGCCACCTGGTCTGCCAGGTATCCCTGGCCAGAAGAGGCCACCAAGAGCCACCAATCCCACTGGTTTGGACAATGGTGAACTCAAGCACATTCCCATTCCCTCAATAGAAAGAAATCCTCTCCCAGCAAGAGACCCTGTCTTTCACTTAGGGCACATCAAATCAGTCAGATTTGAGTCCCCCGATAGAAACCAAGAAGGTTCTTCATTTCCATGAGGAAAGAAATGCAAAAACACATGGTTAGAGAAGATTTACATACAGCTGGACACATTGAATAATGGGCAGAGCATCAATTACAAAGATGGTAATTACCAGGAAATTTCTTCCATGAAATGCAGATCTTAAGACTCCTACCGACTAATTCTCTTTTCAGCTTTTTATTGAGAACAAAGCAGTGCATATGCATTCCACATTCTTTAAAAAGAAAAAAACCTACACAGCTTCACAGCCTGTTTAAGAATTGCAGCTCATGCACCATGGCTTATTTGTTATCCCAAACTGTATTTCAGGACATACACTCATTATAAAACACAAATCTCCAAAAAGATATTAAGAAAATTATAGATCTCAAAATGCACTTGGAAGTCCAAAGACACAATGCAGAAACACAGAAATCTTACCAATTTATGGATAACCATCAACAGATCCAAGAGAACAAGGACTATTTGCTTGTCTGCAAAACATGTAGGAGAGGGAGTAAAGTAGGAATGTGCAGCAAATGTTGAAATGAAATCATGACCTAAGATAATACACAGGGCTTTGAATTCAGTGCTGACAGCCATGCTGCCACCCTAGAATCTTCACTGACCCTGCTCTAGAACAAACTGTAACTGTTGTGCACTCCTCATCACCCCAAAAGAACTGCAAAATAGAAGGGGGCAAGTAGGAGGAGATGAGACCAGGGACAGGATGTCTGTGTGGTGTGGGTAGAAGAAGGCTGGGCTGAGCACAGGCAAGTAAGGCAGATTATGACAGAGTGACACAAAACAAAGGGGAAGAAGAAAAAGGAGATAAAAATCGGACAGTCACAGTAAAGCAACAAGGATGGAGGAATCATCAAAAATCACTGGAAGAATGATCAAAAAGGAATATATTGATCTTTCAGCTCAAAACTGCTTTTACCATTTTACTAGAAACACACCAAAAAAAACCATAAACTAACTTCTTACTTTCAAAACATTATATTCCAATACATTTGTTAAACATAAGACCTGAAGACCAAAGTTTCCATTCAAGACCATACACACAAAGACAAAATAACCGGGGGCAGAATCTGCTCTGCTTCTGCCAAAGCCCAGAGCCTCCTGCAGCTCACAGATACCCCAAGGACAAACGGCACGCTGGGTTTGCATCAGTTACCCAGCCCCAGAGCAGGCCCTGAGCTGACCCTGCCACCAGGGGCAGGAGGACACTGGGGCACAGGGGCCATGGCCAGGCCATGCTGCACAAACCCTTCCCTGGGGCAGGGATGCCACTGCCAGCTCCTGCTCTGCAGCAGCCACAGTGCCAGCACCACTCCTCGCTCAAATAACCACCCAGTACAGTCAGCATGAGTACACTTGCTCTTTCTCCTACAGTAACAAAGACATTGGTACATCCATGGGAACCCATTTTGATAAAATCAACACAAAATCAGAGACAAAAGAACTACAGAAGTGGTTCCTTAAGTTCTCTTCTCCTTTTCTACCCACAATCACACTTAATTTCACTGCTGTTGAACTGCAAATTTATATTCAAAATCAAAACATGCAGTAAGGAGAAAAACAACAGCAATAAAAAAAACAACCCACAACTGTTGCCACCTTACTGCAAAAGCCCCCATACCTTCTTGGTGATTTCTCATGGACAGCTCCTCACAGTACTGACACCTTCACCCTCTTCACAGCACAGCCAACAAACTCCAACTGACCTCACCCAGCTAACCCACTCTTTTATAGCACCAGTCCTTGTTGGACACAGCTGTGGCCTGTTAAGGGCAGGCCTGTTCCTAATCTCTGGTAATTAGCACGGCTGCAACTCCTCAGGGGTGAGATTACCTTCTGCACTGTCTTTATTTTCTTACTTCTAACCCCCTGTACACAACCAAGTATATGAAAGTATGAGAGCAGTTGTATAATATTCAGGTTCTCATGTAGTAATATAAAACCTTATCGTTTGGATTGTGTGAACTGTGACTCAAATACTTGTTACAAAGATAATTCTTTACCATAATATTTTTTAAAGAAATGCGATTTAATGTTGAGAGCTTACTTTTCACAAACATTCGTTTCCAGTCCAATTTAACTCGGCACTGTCCCCTTCATTTAAATATCCATTTTTGCCCAGGGGACACTATTTTCTAGATTTAAAATTTGCATCACTGCTTATATGTGGAACGTTGAATTGTTTTTTTGTTTCCTTTAGCTTTCAAAGGTGGTATTGTTTTCTTTTTCTCTATGAAACAAACAGTTAAATCTCTCCTACTTCTTATTCTTTTTATCACAGACTTGCTCTCTAAAACCATCTCAGTTACAGGAATCCTTCCTGTCCCTAATCCCATGAAAAAGTACAGAAAATCCTCCATACAATTACAATTCAAATTTCTATGTCTGACTGAATGTTATGAATGCAGCATTCTAGACACTTACCCCAAGTGAATTATCCTAGAAGAAAGGAGGACATTTAGCTGCAGAAGTGTGATTTGAAAGCTTAAAACACAATTGCACTTGCAAACTCTCCACACACTTCCAGCCTCCACTGGCTGAGTGAATAACTGCATGTGGATTTGTGCCAGGCAGGAACAGTCACAACAACCAGCTCCAAGGAGGGGCCACTGAGAGCCGAGCATTCACAGGGAGCACCAGGTGGGACTGGCACACAGCTCACAGCACAGGCACACACAAAGGGTCTTGCTGCTCCCTTGTGAAACTGGATCTTACCTTGATGCTTATTGTACTATCTGAACTTTGAAATCTTCTGCATGTGAATTTAACAAGACATATCATTACACTAACCAGAAAAAGCTCATGTATCGTAATTCTGAAGTTAAGATACAGGAACTGTTCACTCCAAATGCAAACAAATCAATCACTGATTACTATTTAAAAATGGAAATACTAGGATTTCAAACCACATCTATGAACAACTGTGTCAAGTGGTTAATTACAATCCTTGTTTTAAAAGTGATAGTGAATAGAGCAGAGAATTTCACATTATAGGTCATCCTCAACAGATTTTACTGAGTTTGGAGATCCAACGGATTTAAGCTTCTATAGCGGCAGTTGAAACTTTGCCAGCAACTAGACATAAAATTCTTTCTAATAAAATCTGAAACTGTTTTTTCCCTAATTATAAACAAAGCAGAATGATGCTATGAATTGTTAGGCAAAATATTTTGCCACTGGACTTATTAATTTTAACTCTGTTGATTTCAGTTCTGTATTTCATAAACTTAATTAATAAAAACAAAATGAGTCTTTCAAAGTTCTCCAAAATAAAGAGAAAACAAAACAAACAGGAATAAAAAGAGATTTGAAGATCCCAGTTCCTAATAGCTGTGGTTCTACCTCGCAAACACATGGGAAACTGCCGTTCTATAATAAGCAAACCAACTGTCTGGAAATCAAAATTTCTTTTAGGATTAATTGTAACCTCTTCTTTTTCAACCTGTATTTCACACTGGTTATTCTAACAGCATTCTTTGAAGAGGAGGAAGTGGGGGCAGACCCACACCAAATTAGTAGAGACTACAGTTCACTGAATGAAAACTGCCTATATACCACAGAGACAACTTTTTTCAAGCTAGATAAACAGATGAGATCTAAAACTCCTAACATGAGCCTAGGAATGAAGAGATCTAATTAATTTCAAATGTTGAAAGACCTTCTTCAAGGTCTTTAGATGACTTGCATTACTTTACAGCACAACACAGCTCACTAAGTACTTCACAGATGTAATTACTGCTTGTAAAGCCCACTGACCACAGCCTGAAAGCTTCTTTTAGTCAAAGCAGGGAAGCATGGTCTGCTGTGCTCAGGATCAGCTACAATTCCCAAACTTCGGACCTTCTAATCTAATGCAATGTCCTTCCACAGGAAGGTCAGGAAGGAGGATAAAGAAACCATATATTTAGCTTTAAATTGAACTATTGATAAATAGCACAAAAGCATAACTGCTGCCAGTCATTTCACACACACAGCCTCATCTACTGACAATTCCTAAATTACCCCCTGCACAGAGAGCTTGCACAGTGGTGAAAAAGTGTAGGATAGCAATGTGAAATATCTCTGCTGACCAAGCATGCTTTCTTTCCCATGCAGTACTACTTTCAATATCTGAAATGAATGACTTTTTCCCAGGAACAAAGATGGTAATAAGTATCTTTTGAAGTTGGAAGTGTCCCTTAAAATGTCATAAAACAAATAACAACATGGCAACAAAAAGGTACTGCTTCCCAGAATACTGATGTGCAGGGATAAAATGCAGAACAGAAACAATTTTAAGCATGCCAGTAATGCTACATTCTGGATCTAGAAAAGAATCCCTGTACCATTAAGTCTTGCATCTTTATCACATCACTTTGTGTAGCCTGACTTTACAAAGCCCTGGAGTACTCTATCTTCTGTAAGTTTTGTCTCCTTACAACTCAACTTTCAGATGAAGGAACAATTCATCAATTCCCACTCTTAATGAAATACCAACACAGCAAAGAAAACAATCCTTTAAAATTTCAACACGTTCTCATATTGGTTTCAATACTGCTGAAAATAAATACTTTCACTTCCCATCTGATATCATCTGGATCTCAGCCATAGCTAAGAATCATTTTGCAGACAAAAAAAAGATAAGCAAGCCAAAAGTTTGAGATAGAACTTTTTAAACTAAGGCTGGGTGGATTTTTATTTAAAAGAAAATTAGGAGTCAGTAGTTGAAGGCTGACTCTTCTGATTGCAGAGAGAAGGATATTACAGTGCAGATTCTCCCTCTAAGAATCACAGTAGAAAAGAGCATGGGAAATGTCACACAAGGTGGATGAAAATTCGCTTTTAATCTTGGGATTAGCTCTATTCCATAACCTTGTCTGACCATTCAACTATTGCAGTCTTCTGCAACATTTTCATGCAAACAAAGACAGTAATCAAGTGCCACTTGCGGTACCAAAAACATTGACTTTATTGATACATTATGTTCAAACCACCAAAAGCTACAGGAGGAGAACAGTTTTGCAGTGCAAACTGCACCTATTGATGGCATACCAAAGGAATTTCAGCAACATGGTCACAGCATCACCCTGACTTAAAAGAAACAGTATTCATTTCCAAAGAAATAAAGAGAGAAGTAAGTAAGTAGGAGTTGGACTTCAATGATCCTCGTGGGTCTCTTCCAACTCAGAATGTTCCATGATTCTAACACCAGTTCATGGAAAATGCAAATCTTGATGATCTGAGAATCTTGTCTTAGCTGAATGATCTAAAAAATCCTTTCCAATTTGCAGCCCCAAAATGTCATAATCATGAAGAGAAAGGAAACAAACAAATTAAAACTAAAGGGGGAGAAACCAGGATTTTGTGCAAATTCTCCAACCAGTTTTCATTAGTAATTTTCCATTAATGCCAACCATGGCTCTTTAGCCAGCTTCTATACTAGTTAAGGATTAGAAACAGGAGCTTTGGTCTGAAGACTAAGTTCTTTCTCAACACAATTCAGGCTACTGAGCACCCCAAATTTAAAACCAGTCCTCTCAGAAGCAGCACAAGAGTTGGTGATGCTCCTACTGCGGCCTACAGAATCAGCAACAAAAGCTAGTTTAAGTTGAGCTCAGTAAAACCATCTCTGAACTTTGGTCAATTTTGCAAAAAGCTTCAGCTAAGGAAATTAACATCCCAACAGTCCATTTCAGCAATTCTGGAATATTTGCTTTTAAAGTTGGTTGGTAAGGAATAAAACCCCTTACAAACTGCTCGTTCTCCTTACAGAAGATACAGGAAGTAGTAACTACTCCAGTGAAGGCACCACCTATGCACACTGCTTGGAATAGTCCATCTAGTCCATCCATAGTTCTAGATTTAAAAGATTTATTAATGCTTACCAGCTCTTCACATACATTTCAGAGAGGTGTGGCACATATATTAAATATTCTGCAGGATGAAGTGAAAAAGATCACTCCATATGTCAGAATGCACATAGAAAATTAATAAATTTTAGAAGTTCTATTTCTCCAAGTCCAAAGGAATGGAAAAGAAGCAAAAGTAATGTCAATTCATTTCTACATGGAAAGCTCAGAGACAGGCTATACATATGCTTTCAGTTTGCAAAGTGTGTTTCATATTCTTGCAAAGATGTTAAGCAAGGAAGATCTTTAGACTGTGTCTGATGTGCATCTGGCTGGCAGGACAAGGACAAGGACAGCCATCAGGTAGTGCCAGACATTGCTCACTTATTCCCCTTCCAGCCTCAGGACACCAGAGCAGCTAGAAAAGGTATTCATGATGTCAGTAAGCTGCTGTATGGTGTCCCACCAGGACTGGTTTTTGTCCAAAACATCTCAAAATACAGTAGCCCTTCCATTTTCTGACACCTATAATTTTAAGTTTTTCCTTCTGTTTCAAGTCCCAATTTACCCAGCCAAGACTGTACAACTCACTTGCAAAGAAAATACTAATCAGATGGCAGCGCACTAATAAAATTTCTTAGAAGTAAGTTCAGATATGACTAGCCTTAGTGTGTGTACCTCTGAAAGTTTCTCCAGCTAAATATGAAAATACAGGGTGTAAATTTATTATTTTGATGTGAACAATGCAAAAATGAGGTTTCAGGAAGGCTCTGTACGACACGATTGTGTCTCTGAGGAGAAGCAGGGCACAGACAGAATAACCAGATGAGGTGGTAACAGAAGGAAAAAGAAAGCTGTGCAGGAGGCATCATTAGCAACGTGCAGTTTAGGCCTAGGTTCAACAATGTAGGCCACAGCAGGCTGCATTTTTAATTTTTTCATGCATCGGAATACAGGGGTACCTTGATACATGACTTCTGACAAATGCTTAGGTAGGTAACACCAAACACCTAAACAGTAGTACTGAAAAACACACAGATCACCCCTGTGCTGGAGTTCTGGGTAAACAAGAACATTTTTTGAAAGAGAATTTTCATAAACCAAATAGGCTTTGTTTTTAAAGAAGGCCTATCCTTTTACAATCCGTGTTTTAGCAGGAATGTCTGTGTGCAGCACACTGGATGTTTAATTTGCTTCTGAAATGCTTATGTCTTGACTTTTGTGAAGTAGGTCAGTTCCTTCACAATGTGCAACCCATCATGCCCTAGCTCTTGAAAACACCAGTATTCCCTTTCAGCAAAATTCCATTAGGTATATGGGGCAGACATTTTAAAACTTCCTTCTATTTTGCTAAAATCTTGTAACTCTTATAAAACCTAGCAGCCAAGAAACACACAAATAGTAACTAATCCCATGTCAGAGACCCTCTTATGCCAGTTCCAAGAAGCTGGAGGAAAAAAAAAACCATAAATGAACAAATAAATAGCTTTTTTAAAAGCAGTCCATTCTAAGGAGCCTGTACATTATGCAGCAAAAAAATTAACATGATTGACCCATGATTGAAAAGGGCTGAAAAGGTTTATCAGTGATGCACAGTTGCACAAGGCATTATGTGAACTAGCAATGCATGACCTAGTGACACTAGCAGAAGTTTATCAAGAGGGGAAAAAAATAAATCTGAGTTTTGTGGGATGAAGGGTGAAAAAGGGGAGAAGCTGAACATTAAGAACCATCTTTTCTTGAAATAGCCTATGAATTCTCCATCTAGTCTCTGTTTCAAGAACAGCCTTTTGGCCAGTTTTATTGTACGGTATCAGCTTTGCTTCACACCATTATATTTGTAGTAAGACATTTCCTTTCACTCCCTCACTAGAGATCCATACTTGAAAAGCTGACTGTAGAAACCATGCTCCAAACAGAGCAATCACACCTGAGCACCTTTGCCAAGCTGAACTGGCTCTGATTGTGCCTTGCTGAAGCACAGGGCAAGGGGAGCGTGGGCTCTGGGCAGCCCAGGCAGCGAGCACCGACACCGCGCACACTCCAAGCTGCTTGCACAGCCAGAGCTTGCACCCTGAGAGATACACAATCTGCCACACAAAGGTCCCAGCCGTTTTTACTTATGGCTGCCACTGACTGCTGTAAAAAAAGGTCTTGATGGCAAACAGATGTAGGAATCTACAAGTATTGAATCCACTGCCACAATTTTCTTTAAAGTTAACTTCTGAAAGTGAAGCACTGAAAAATGTGGAAGCTCACCCTAAGCAATAAATCATCAAAACCAGAAGGTAATCTCTGTATGTTACAGTTACCTTCTTGCTCTTCCTCAAAAGAGAAAAACACTAAAATTCTGTTAACTGTTCTTCATTATCACGGGCCTGTGGAAACTAACAATAAAATAAACAAAAAGCATTCAGAAACAAACAAAACCAAAACATTCTGGTGACTGCACAATATTCAGAGAGGCATTTTGCTTGTGTGGATGTTTGTAGAAGTCCACTACCTTCTGAGAAATTTGAGGGGAAGAAAAAAAGAAGAAAAAAAGGTACATTCAACTTTACTGTTCTCCAGAATAATTCTCTTGATAAATTCCTCCTCATCAAAATTCTTTCCAAATTCCCCTTCTCCTTCAGATTTACCAATTTACAAGCAGTTGTAAAATATTACAGAAATTGAGATTTTTCTAGCAAAGTACCAGTGATGTAGAAGTATTTTGTTATAAAACCAATTCCTACTGGAAAATAATTTCTCCACCAGTTCTTTGAAAAACTACTATTGGACTGGGTATGGAACTTGAATTAGAGAAGTCAAAAGCATGATTTTTGAAGGCAGATTTGATGAATATTTCCTTATGCAGTACATACAAGAGGCAGACGTCAAACAGTTCCACTAGTACTAAAATTTCCAGTTAAATTACACTTTAAGATTTGACATCCTTCCCTCTTTTTTTTTTTTCTCTCTCCCATACTGCCAGAACAGGGCCTGGAACAGTGAAAACCACGCATCTCTTAAAAGCTTAAAATAGCCCACAGCTGACTTAAAGGTTCTAAAAGTTCTTCATTTATTCAAGTAGATTTACCCACTTCAAAAAATAAAATGTTTCCTGAATTTCCATCAGTATGAGCATGAAAACAACTTCCACACAAAACACAGTAACTAAGACACTGCATGACATGATTTTTACAGTTCCTGAAAGCACCAGTGACAAAGTAAATGCTCGTTAGAGACACGAATTTGCACTTTGAGACCTGTCACTGACACACATACCCAAGCGGGATGGAAGGGCTCTCACTGGAAGAACAGTGAGAAATAAATTTGAAGTGTCAAAAAAGTTTCCTTTCAGTGCATTAGTCTTTGTCATCATTCATTTAATAAAAAAAGGCACATTTGCCAACACTACTAATTTGAGAAACCTTATGACTTGGAGGAACACTCAGGAACAAACATCCAGCATTCTCTCTTCACAACACAGATAACCAGACTATTGTTCCTTCATTCTAAAATGGCAAAAATATCATCAGAGGTCTCTACTGTGAAGGGTTTTCCCCATCCCAATGTCACATCCATAAATGTCTATATGCCATAAAACTTCAAACAATCTAACAACAAAAACAAAATAGCTAGTCCAATACAAAATAAAATTTCAGAAACAAAGAATCACCCTATTACATTTAATACTCGGTCATCACCTCTAACCAAGAGACCGTCAGTGAGCGTGACTGCAGTGCAACAGACCTGCAACAAAGCACGCTTCAGAAAGTTGTTTTATCCCAGTCTGTCCAGTTGTTTTGAATGCAGAGACATCTATTACCCATCAGTCTTCCCAGTGAAAGCTTACTTCTCAGACTCTATCCATAAAAATGGCCAAGAGTGAGTAAAGCATAAAAAGGAAACCCATAACTGTTTGTTCACAAATTTGAAGACAGCTTGCCCATTTGAAACTGACAATGGCTCCAGATGAAAACCAACAAAATGTAAATATAAATAATGCATGAGGTGTTTTCTGTGTTCTAACAACAGGTTACAACATGCCATACTTTAAAGGAGAAGAGAGAACACCCATGTACCTTGACACAACAAATGAAACCACCAACCAATAAAGATCTCCTGGGGTTTTTTGCAAATATCTGCTAAGATGCAGGAACTTATCTGCATTGCATGCACATTTCAGCAAGCACACATGCACTTACTATTCCCATCAAAGCTCTTCTTCCCATCCATTAAAAAAAAAGCATGAGAACAAGGCACAAAACCCACACATCTCTGACCAAAAAGTTTACTGCAGCCTGTGTTGTTATAGATGGAGAAATCCGTACCATCAGAGAGAGCTGCATCCTGCTACACTGCACACCACTGATGCTGGAAGAATTAATCATTCACAGATCAACAATTGGTTCTTTCATCTCCCTGGCTTTCTCAGATCAGACCATTATGTATTTTTTTCCACCTACTGATCCTGTTACACTCCATTTTTCAGCTGCATGTAGCAAAGACATCTGAAAAACATTCCTATTTCTAGAATGTACCTCACCGAAAGAAACTGGTGAGGGTACCTATATGCTTCCACGGGATTCACAACTTCACCAGTGTCAAGAAGTGACAGAACATTGAATTCCGCACTAAAATCACAATGTAATAAGCTGTGAAAAAAATGTGGACTGCAAACTGAAGAGCACCAAAGTCCTTCTTTCTGGCTTTCTACCAAAAGCCTCATGGGTTTGTTCACTGAATAAACCCATGAGATAGCTGACCTTTTAGCAAGTTTTAGGACTAAATACTTCAGCTAATCAAAAACTAAATTACATGTATACATTAACTCAGCCCACATCTTTAAAATAAAGCTGTATTCTGGCCAGCCCGAATGGCACCACATTCAGTCACGACTAAACCAACAGGAGCATGGCTTTTTTAATATCTCTGCAGAGAAAGAGAGGGCAAGGCAGTATTCATGATGAGCACTGCGCCTCATCATGACAGCAACGGAAGAAAAAGTCACTGGAAGAGAAGGTTGTCATGGGAAACATTTCTCCCACTTTTATCTCCGGCAGGGTTTGTCCTTTAAACGCTCACTCCTGCAGAGGCCTGGCAGGTGACATCCCGGCAGGTGACGTGAGTTCGGCACAGCCAGCCCTGCCAAGGGCGAGGGCCGCTGCCCTGGGCCACGGCCGAGCCCGGGTGTCCGAGCCCGCCGGGACCGCCCCTAATGTCCCCTCACGATCCTCTGAAGGGCGCAGGGTCTCGGCAGCGCAGACCCGGGGCTGCAGAACTGCACCCAGCCAGAGGATGCGGCGCGGTGCGAGGATGCTCCCAGCCCCCGCTGGAAGGGTCCCGCACAGCTCTCCCCGGGGACAGGAGCAGCTCTGGAGGCGGAATGCACCGCGGCATCCCCGTGAGCCCCGCGGGCACAGGGACCAGCACCCGAGGGACGCGGCGCCGGGGCAGCGGGACCGGCCGGCCCGGCCCCACCCGCCGGGGAATGGCCGGGGCAGAGCCGAGCCCGCCGCAGGGAGCGGAGGGGAGGGGAAGGGCTGCGGGGGCTCCCCGGGCGCCCGCCCGCGCTCACCGTCGATGTTCTCCCGGTCGCTGATGTGCTGCAGGTTGCAGCCCGTGTCCTCCCGGCTCAGCTCGGCCTCGGGGCGGTAGGACTCCAGCCGAGAGTGGGCATTCCGCCGCAGCTTGGGGCTGGAGGAGACGCAGCAGGACGTGGTGTTCCCCATCTTCTCTGCCCGGCCCCGGCCCGGCCCGGCTCGGGAGGAGGCGAGGGGCGGCCGGTCAGCGGGGGTGGCGGGAAGCCATGGGCGGCAGCGGCGACAAGAGGGAGCGGCGGCGGGGGAGGAGGCGGCGGCTGCGGCGCCCTGCGGCTGCACTCGCCGGCGGTTCCCCCCGGCGGCTCATCCGCGGAGGCGGCCCCGCAGCGCGGCCCGCCGGCGTGGGCTGCGGCAGCTAAGCCGCCCTCCTCCGCGGGCGGGCAGCGCGGGGTCCGCCAGGGCACAGCCCCATCCTCCCCCGCCCCCGCGCAGCCGCCGGGCCCGCTCCGCGCACGCACCCACGCGGCAGCGTCGCAGCCTCCGCGGCAGCGACACCGCAGCAGCAGCGGCGGCGGCAGCAGCAGCCGCCCCGGGCGGCCCCCGCGAACCGGTTCCGGTTCAAGCGGGCGGTGACGCCTCCCGCCGGGCGGGCTGCGGGAGAGGCGGCGGAGCTCGACTCGGCCGAGGGGCCGCCCTGGCAGCCACCGACGGAGCCCCCCTGAGCCGCGGCCGCGAGGCTCCCGGCGCGCTAGCCCCTGGGTCCCCGGCCCTCCTCACTCGAGCGTCCTGCACACGGCACGGACCCTCTCCCACAGCCCGGGGCTCAGCGCGTTAGTACCGGGGGGAGCGGGCACGGACCCTCTCCCACAGCCCGGGGCTCAGCGCGCTGGTGCCGGGGGGAGCGGGCACGGACCCTCTCCCACAGCCCGGGGCTCAGCGCGCTGGTGCCGGGGGGAGCGGGCACGGACCCTCTCCCACAGCCCGGGGCTCAGCGCGTTAGTGCCGGGGGGAGCGGGCACGGCAGGCGCTGCCCGTCGGTCCCGGTCGTTCCCCTCCCCTCAGGGGCCCGGCCGGGCCGAGGCCGCCCCGCTGCCCCGAGGGCTCCTCGGGACCCCCCGAGCTCCTGTCCGCAGGGGGACCCCGTGGCTGCTCGGATCCAGAGCGGAGCCCGGGCCCGGCTGGCCCCGCGCCTGCCCCGCCGTGGGGACCCGCATCCAGCCGGAGAGAGTCACTGCTGTCCCAGAGATTTGTAGGGACTGCACGGATTCTTTGAGAACTTGTTAAACTCTCCTGTGGACTGACCGTCCCAAAGATAACAGGTCACAGAGCAATGAGAGGGTGTTAAGTGCTCCTTTGTAACACCTTCCCTGTGCTTAAAGCTTTCCCAGTCAAAAATCCAGTTTTGCCCTACTCAAAGTAATGGGGATGTGCATGGCTTTCATTAGTCTTTTTTGTTGTGTGGGGTTTTTTTCCTTTAAATCTTTGTAATCTGAGCAAGTCTCTTGACTGCTGGAGGTCTGAGTCATGGTAGTTGAATGAATACACTGATAATTTGACAAGAGAAAAGCACTTTTCTGTGTTTATAAAAGATGCTTTGACTTGCAGCCCTGTGTCCAGGGAGCCATGACTTAATCTACCAGGCATCTCATGATATCTGATGTGTTCACAAGATCTACTCAAGTCAGATGATTACATGAAAGGCTTGTAAGTTTTTTATCCTACTTTTTTTTTTTCACATCACACATTGCAAAGAAAATCAAATTTTTAATTTTCAACTGCCTTTTGAATGTTTATTGATGCAAATGTACTCTAGTGGGATACAAAGAAACAAGAAGAAAGAAAAATAATGTGAGTTTTTTTCAAAATCAAACTGTTTTGGGGATGTCTTCTGTAACTAGTTTAGGGACACTGCCCTCCCCAAACATGGATGGGCAGTAGATTTAGGGTTACATCAGGAGATTTGGAGTTACATCGTCCCTATGTGTTTGAGTAAGTCAAGATAAATTAGGGATAGGTTTAGCATCTTTTTTGTATTAGTGTATTCAGTGGTTTGCATCCAGACAAAAGGAAAGTCTTTGCTGAGCTCGGGCTGCTCTCAGAAATGCTGTCTAGGAGGATGTCATGCTAACCAGTGCCTTCCAGCAGCACCATGCCATCCCTTGCTGAGGGCACCTCAGCCCCTCCACTGGAGCTCACCTGCTCTCCAGCTGAGCCTGAGCCTGCTCAGACCAGGCCTGACCTTAACCTGGCAGCAGGGGAGGTTAAATCTGAAATGGGCATAAGCAACAATCAGAAAATCTCAAATTTAAAAGAATTAAATCGTCTCAGTATATACACAACAGAACAGTAAGATGTTACTGAAATGCCTGGCTTACCACATCTTACAAAGGCACCTCAAGCTAGTGACATCTCTGCAGAAGACTTGTCTGAGCTGCCCTGTTAAATTCCACCTTCCTGCAGGATTCAGGGACATGTGCTCATTTGTGGCCTTTTCAACCTCTGTGACATCTCCTAGGCCACCAGTGCCATTGTCTTTTTAGTTCTTTTTGGGTAATGCTAACTGGGCAACTCTTGGCTTGCTCTATCAATCCCACCACATTTTTTCATAAACATTTCATAACCCCTAATTGTTTAGAAACTTGTAACAATTGTAAATCTATTGTAGTAAAATCTGAGACAAAATTTGCAGTTTATACTTATTCTGCAATTTTCACAAGCTTTGAAACAAAACAGGCCACATAATGATGGAGATGGGTTGTGAAGCTTGCTTCTCTAAATGTTTAAGTAGAGCTTAAAAAGACGTGTTTTCTTTATTAGAAATGATTGATTTAAGCTTTATTTAAAACTAATATTATAAAACTAAACATTGTAATTTAATGTATTTAAAATTTGTGATGTAATCACTGGATTTAATCACTAGATGTGACTATGTGATCACTAGATGGATGCCCTTTAAAATCCCTTCCAACCCAAACCATTCTGTATTCTATCCCTAGTTCTATTATTCTGTACAGCTACCTATTTTCTCACTCACAGTCTTTCATTCTAAATTTTTACCTTTATTCCTCCTCTTTTCACTCTAGGAGCTTGCTGAAGTACATTATAATGACAAAGGTGCTGAAATACATATTTCAAATCAAAGAAAATGGATGCTGCTCTAGGGTAATGGTCTCCTGCTGGTATGTAAGAGCTGAGAAGAGGTGAAATATATACCATGAAAACATATTTGGGGTTTGATTATGATTATTTATTTCAGCTATCTGAAGTGCATGATGCAAATGTAACTGCATTATTTGATAAATATTCATACAGTAAAGCAGGAACAGCTCACTGCACCTTACTGACATGCTTAGAAATCAATGTATGTCCTTCTTTGATTAGAGATTATTCTGTTCTTGAGATTTATGATTTATGTATTTTAATGAGTTTGCCCTCCGGAGCAACTGCATCAGCTGAGGAACACCATAAAAGTCCCTAAACTAAGGCCAAGGCTTTCACAATTGGTCAGTGCTGACATACTTTTGTTTTAAAAGTGCCTATTCCTGCACAAAAAATACTTTAAATCTGTAGCATCTCCACTGCACAGAAAACACTCCACTATAGAAAAGACAATGGATTTTAATTGGCTAAAATTAATGATGTGACCCATTGAATTTTGTGCTTGAAATGTTCCTGGAACATTGTCAAAAAATGTGTTTCAAACCCTCAGATATAGGTCAGTGTTTTGCTTATATAAGCTTTTTATCTATTTTGAGCAGATAAAAATTAGAAGTATTATTTAATCCAAAAGTATTTCCTGCTCACAAACCAAATTATTTGTGAAGTACAGTTAAAAAAAAAAAATAAACAACAACAACAAAAACCCTCAAAACCATAAGATAGATGAGTGGTGATCACCAGATCTTTTGGTTGTGCTCATCTTTCAAATGCAGCCTGAGAAAGTCGTGTCACACAATGCCTTCCCCACACCGCCACCTGATGTTTGGTCGGAGTTGTACTCGCAGGTTGGGTGTGCAGTCACTCTCAAATGCATCGTGTCAGTTCTCTCACAGAGATAATCATTGTCTGGAGTTTAAGCAAAAGCTTAAAATTAACATTCCCATGTGCAAAGTGTTCAGCCTGGTCAACTGAAACATACCCTAGACTTTGTTGATTGTAATAGCTAAATTTTTTTTACGATAGTTAAAAAAATCAGTTAAAGTCAGTCATGAACACATCTGAGGAATGTTATTATCCCTCTGACAATTCTTATTGTTAATATTTGCATTTATTGTTACAAGTCTGAATTCAGTAGTGTTAGCAGACTTCCTTCCTGAAGGCAAGTTCAGAATGCATGACACTTGACTCTGACCCAGGCTGTGTGGCAAAGCCTTTTACTGTGCTGCTCCTCAAGGGAATGCATTCATGGATCATGTCTTAGATTCCCTCCCTCAAGTATACTGTGCACATAGACTACTCCTATGGCAGATTTCCCCCTTGATTCTTCCAGGGCTAAGACAGTATTCTCTTTCTTGGAGGTAGAAATGCAGTGCCTGCCAGAAGACATCCTTTCAGCCTGACACAAGTTATGCGCCAGCCCCAACCTCTGAGCTGCCCCCAGAGAGAGGAGGAGGGTTCTGCTCATGGCAGAGAGCTGCAGCTACTGTCCACAGGAAAGACACCCAGACCTAACAAGGAGTATGTAAGAGATGGGACTGGGTTTCAAAATACCCAAATGGTATCAGTGGAGTTATTCCTCTGGTGAATGGCACATTTGTTTCTCAGGAATCAAATGCCTTACTGGAATCAGTGAGAAAAGGAGAAAGAGTAAATAAAGATATATTTTGAAGATCAGGGTAGAAACTGGGGCTATTTGATTAATGTATTCAACTTAAGTGCATAAACTGGGATATTAGTCTCATGCTAGCCCATGAAGGGATACTGTTCTAGGCAACAATGCAAAGCCCTAAATCACACTCCTACTCTGAAGTGTGGCAGCCAAAGGATTCTGCCTATTGCCACTTACTGTACAGGAGGACACAATTGCTTCAAGAAGGAAAGTGATACACCAGAGAGCGAGTGTTGGAGTACTGCCTGAAACATACATAGCCCAGGTAAGTGTGTATTATCTTATATTACAATCTTTTTTATTATTGCCATGCTTCTCACCAGCTTGAAATCACTGCAGAAAGAGGCAGTTTCCCCACAAGTAGGGGAAGATTGGTCATTGTTTTAGGGGTTACATTTGAAGAACAACTGTGCTAGAGTATTATACACACACACACACACATATATATACATATACATGTAACTGTTCTTTTTTATTTTATTGTTTCTCCAGGGATTGAACAAGGTAAGATCTGCACTCAAGCAGCCAGAAGCCCACGCATTACGCTTATGGGGGAAGATCACCCACAGTGCACAAACGTGCAGTGAGCTTTGGGAGGGAGGAGGCAGCTCAGCACAGTGTACCATGCATGCCCTTGCATTGTGGAGGAAGGCACAGGCAATTGGATTTAACCAGCTGGGTGGAATTTGATTTGATTAGCTTTGGCACAGTTTCACATACTCTCAATTCATCAGTGAATGGAGTAACTATATTGGAAAGCTACTGGGGAAAAACAACATTGCCCCTGATGCTACTGTCACAGGCAGATAGAGCACAATCCCATACAGGCTCACTCTGTGTTTTCCTCTCTTCATTGTCTCCCTAGTTAGTTTTTTTGTGCCAGTGTGTGTCTTCCTGTATCAGGATTGGCTGCCTTTTCTTGCTCTGAGATCTTGGCATGTAAAGAGCAGTAATTACTCCATGACTTGACTATGAGCAAGGGTGGGAGTGCCCCCTCTTGAACAATAAAACCCCTTGTAGAGAAAAGCCTAACTAAACAAAACAAAATGTGTAAAACCAGGCAGTGCTGCCACAAAGCACTTTGCTAGCTAGAGAGTGTATATGGAGTATGAATAAGAGCCTGCTGTGTTTCAGTCTGTCCTGCCTGTGAAAGATCCCATTCTATAAAGGGGTACGTGTTAGTCTCTTCTTATGTCATACAAGTCTAGGCAAATACAACTACTTTAGTTTCAATGAAGCTGTGCCTAATCTCCACCAAGAATGAGAACTGAACCAGGCCCAGCAATTTGGGACAGCATGTTCATACAAAGCCATCTTCTCTCAGATTCATCTTGAGAAAATAACATCCCCTACTTTTACCAACTGTCAATACCTCGTAATTTTGAGTATCAGTAGTGGCAGCTCACAGTTAAAAACATTTTTGTGTAGTATGAGCTTACAAGTCCTGTAATATGAGCTAATAAAGGGTAATATGCAAGTGATTGAAGTCTTTTGAAACATGGCTCACCAGAAGATCATGTGTCTATCATGTGTCAGGCTGAGCTCTCTGTATGAAGAATATGATAGAAATTTATTGCTTTATCTTACAGCTCCCCAGAAGACCATCCTTTTAAAGTAGTATAAAAAAAGTGTTTTGTTTGAAGGATAGATCTGAAGAAAAAGTTATAGGTTTCAGAGACAGGGAATCAAGCTAAATATGGTGAGCTGTACAGATGAATCTCAGGAATTATTCCTGTGACACACATTCTCAAGCTAAGTTCCCCTAAGTATTAACATCTGTCCTGAGTGAAAATAGACTTTCATCAGTTAATTTTCAAATCAAGAGGTGAAATTAAAAAGTGAGAAAATTCTCAGTATGAAAATTAAATTGAAGCATCCAAGTTTTCAACAGAAAAGTTCCAGGCATGAGCCTTTTTGATTTTTAGCAGGGTACTACAATTGTGAATACTTGTAGGAGCTCAATTGTAACTGTAGAGAGGCCAAAAACCCCCATGTATACATCTAGAAAATACAGAAAATAGAAATATGGATCTTAAAGGTAAAGAACCAAAAATTAATTAATGCACTTAATGAATGATCAACAGCTATGTAATTTTGAGTGTGTACTTCTTACAGATTTTGTTCCACTTCCTCATGTGGGAGGAATCCTTTGTGGGATTAGGCAGGACATTTTCCTTTGACAAACAATGTAAGACTGAAAATGATACATGAAAAAAGGCCAAAAGCTTTACTTGTGAATTCTGTCCACCATCAGTGGTCGTTGATATCAATGTTCTTTGAGTAGAAAGGCTACAAAATCAATAAAAGTAATAAAAACATTATTTCTTTGTATTCCAGAGTTCTTTCTCTCTCAATGAAAAAGTATCCAGGACATAAGCAAGCCTACAGAAATGAAATTGAGGCTTCCATGTCAACATTTAAAAATTTCCCCTCAAATACAGCAAAACCTGGCATGATCCTTAGATTAAGTTTCTGTTGGGGAAAGAGGGGAAGAAGAAAGTTTTCTCCTTTAGTCAGGTGAAACTCATGGGTTTTTGTAATCACATTTTGAACTACAAACCCACAGAGACAGGACCAATGATTGTTTTACTATTGAGAATAACCATCCAGAGATATGCCCACAGTCAAGGAACCCAAATTCATTTTTCTGCTCTATTGCAGACTCTGCAGGAATTTTGAACACCACTTAACCCCCATATCTCATATCCCTTTCAGTGAATGGAAATCATAGAACCTCACTATATGAAAGGGTTTTTTTAAGATTAAAATCTTTAAAACAGCAAGTTGTTCATGTGTTACAGGAAAGGGGACCAAGTAAATAAAACAAAGAGAATACTCTGTAATCACAGATGTGCTGTCCTCCCATGGTGCTCCTGACATGCACACCAACACTGCAGGATGCAGGCAGTGCCTAGACCATCATTAAATTATTAAATGCTTGTCTGTTGCAATACATTTTTCCACTTGTGTAGCTTATTAACTTTGCTGTCACCATCATTCAACAAGCAGATACATCAGCTGATAGAAAAAATGCCAACATGAGGATAGCAAGTTCATAGGTTAAAAAAAGTCTTTCCTCTATAAATAGAGTTGGTATAAATCACAAGAGTCTGCAAAATGGGCCTGGGAAAATTAGCTGTTGACCTAAAAACACTTCCTGTTGGCTGTCTGGGAATCCATTTCACACAGTTAAAAGTGACAAGAATTAAAGTAGCTAAAGAAGCAGGACTTTATGGTGAAATAAAGAATAAAGTGTCCTAGCAAACATGAAAATAAAACCACGAGCAACTAATAAAAATACAATTATACTATTGTGCAAGTATTCTTAATAATCAAAAGGCAAAATGGGCCATACTTTTTAAACTCTTAATGAGGAAATAATTATAATATGTTTCAGTGTCCTGCAGTCCTTGTGGCAGCTCTGGAATTCCAGCAGCTGAGCAGCCAGCAGGCCCCATGACCTGCAGTTGCATCTGGCAGTGTGTGGTTAAACAGGGAACTCAGCACAGCCATTTCTGTAGGAAACTGCTGACTAACATTGGGAAGAATCCAGTCAATTTGAATTACACTTGAAATTAAAGAGAATATAATTAATGAAGACATTTTTATCTCAAGTAAGGAACTAGCTTGCTGTTTTTCATTCAAAGTTAATGCTACCCTTCACCGCTGGAACTCTTCAGCTAACACTTCACCCAAGTGTCCTCTGCTGTCACTCAAAAAATGCCCCTTAGGGAGTGCTAAGGAAATTTATTCAGGAAATAAAATGAGGGCATTGAAACAGGGATTTTCTTAGGTCCAGCTCAGTGCATCACCAGGTTTATTGCAGCATACTTCTGTTGTGCTCATGCATGTGACACTTCTATAACACCAATTAATTCAGTGATGAGTTCCTCTTTACTTTAAAACTACTTAACTAGAAATTATTTAGAGACACCAGATTTTTACATTCCAGGAACTTTGAACTGTCACATAATTTGACAATTAAGGTCTAAAGAATTCATAAAAGCTTATAAAAAGATATGACTATAAATGGTAGCCCTCTAGATAAGCTTAGCTCCAAACAGAAAAGAAAGGCCTCCTCAAATTCATTTTGAAAACCAGAAAAATATCTTGTGTAACACAGGACAGAATATCCATCTATAAACATATGCCCATTTTCTTCAAATTTTGAAGTAAAACTCCTAAAATTGCAGAACAACCTTTCCAATAAATGGCAAAAACACATAAAAAAATACTTGTTTCTGTAATCTCTCAGTTAAAATAATTTCTCATACTGGGTGAGTTACATGAATTATAAAATTTGGTTCAAGACTGCAGAGCAAACTTCCCTATTTGGAGTGCTTAGGCAATTCAGGTCAGATATTTGCAGCTGCCCCTTAAAGTCTGAAGACCAGTGAAATGCAATCTTTGGACTCTAATTATGTATTCAAGCTTACAAAGTCTCTAACCTCACCCTTAATTGTCTTTGTCCAAAATAAAGTTGCCAAAGATACATTTCACTGTTTAATATGGTGGATTATCCATTAGCATAATACAGTATTTTGTCTGAGTCTGTTAATTGGTTTCATGATTTTCCCAATTGTTCAGACTGAGTTATTTTAAGAATTTACAGCTGGTATGGGATTGCCTACATAGCTAAAATATGTGTCTTGGTAATGGCTAATAATTCTAATCAAATATGTGTTGGCAAAGTGTTTAGGTTCAGGATAAATCATTCTGCTGGCCACAGGGTAGCAAACAAAAGGAGAAAAAATTATACATTATGTCATGCAAAATAAATTTTCTATCATTCATCTAGAGCATTAGGGCTCACAGACTCTTTGAATTAAATCTATACCCTTAATCATGCACAATCCCATTGATAAGAGTTAAAAAAGTTCCAAAAACAAAACAAAAAACCTAAACCAGCTTTGCAGAGCAAAACTTCCCAGAATATTGACTGGGAGAAGCAGAAATACAACCACTGAGTTAACTGTCTCACTGCAAGTGCTCACTCTTCCAGATATCCATCCTGCTTTTAGATGTGCTTAAACTTAATGTGCAGTTTTGCAGGTGCCATCAAAGCAGTAAATGTGTCAGGGACCCCTGTAGAATGGTGCATCACTAAAAACTGCATAGTAGAGTCTGTCCCAAGAGAGTCAAATCACTCTGGCCCAGTGGTTGCAACACTTGAACAAATGCATGAGGATCATTTCAGAAGGGATTCTTGCCACTCTGAGCTTTGGAGGTAAAGGCCTTTTTTCCAGTGAAAGTAAACAAGATCCAACAGCCTCATTTTCACTTGCACCACTGAAAATCTCAGTTTACTACAGATGCATCCAATATGCAGAATGTCTTCCAGATCCTACTAATAGTACACAAAGTGTTTCAAAATGGTCAGCACTGAAAAACACAAAACCCCTTTCCTTCCCATGGGACCAGCACATAACCAGAGGAGGGAAAATCCTTGTCTGCAGTTCCTTCTCTATGCACATGAGTTGGGAACATTTGCTGGCCCCAATTATAGTTTGCCAATTTTTATATTCATCTCCTCAAAAACACAAGATATACTGACACTCACTCTGAATCATGTGTTCACTCATAAATCCAGCTGATCTCCCACATGCAGAATCATGTCTGTTCTCCTTTGCCCACATTATTATTTGTATGGCCATACAGGAAGCTCAAACAGCCTGTTCTGCTTGAAGGCAAATCAGGCAAAGTTTTCAGCTAGTCTCCAACCCAGCTTACCATGGAATTGTGCTAACATTATTACTGGCTCAGGAGAAGCAGTGGAAATACGTGACTGGGGAAAGATAGGGCTGTTTTTCTGGGTCACAGTCTCACTCAAGGGGCTTAAGTGACTGAGACAGCAGCCTAAATTTTGGGAATCAGCTCCAAGAGCAAATATATTCTCATGAATCCTCCCTATCACTACTCCTATACTGCCAGTTGCTTTTGCAGGACATTTCAATGTTTTTTCTAAGATGCTGAAATAAAAGCAGGAGAGGATTTTTAATCATGTGAATTTGACTTGTGCCAGACATCTGCAGCTTCAGCAGTTTATCTGAAATCTTCCACTGTGCTGCTCTCTTTGTTTTGGTTATATCATTTGCTTCCACTTCAAGAACCTAGAACATCAGACAGCATTGCTGAGCACAGACCAAGAACCAGAAATATGTAATACAGATGCTAAAACCAGCACTGGCTTTTTATTACTCTGCCACATTTTTCTATCATGCTGGAAATAATAATTTTGAAATATCTCGTTTCATAAGCACAGTTGCTGGATCTCTGCTGGTGCAATACTTGAAATATATTTTTTAGAAATAGATGCAAATTTTTCTGCTGTGCCAAAGGAAAATTAAAATTTTAATGTTCTGTCAAAGGAGGAGTTATATATTTTTTGACAAATTAACGATGTTCATGGAAATGAGATGCTATATAGCCAAGTGAAACTTAATCTCTTTTCATGCAGCTTCTCAGAAAGAAAATATTAACAGCTATTGTACAATCACTCACCCACTCCAACTTACTATTAGTTAGACAACATGTGAAAACTGCAAGCTCCCTGATTCTACTTCCAAAGTTGTAATGTCATGCTAATCTTAACTTCTAGCAATCTACTTGAACATAAGAGGAGCTGTTACCATCACAAAACCAACAAAAATATGTTACATCAGGATATAACAAAGTATAATAAATTATAATAAATTTGAGGTGAGTTACCCTTTGAGGAGGGGCCTAGAATTGCAAGGCTCTCTCAGTTCTTCCTGACTTCCTTTGTGATTATAGAGTATTATTTGTATGTGAAGCAGTGGCATGAGAGTCCTAGAAAACTAATTTTCACAGATTTAGAGAACAAGCATAGCCTGGAAGAATTAAATCTTAGCTTCCTTGCAACTGTCTCAAAGTTCACTGAATTGTACCTGAAATAAGAGAAAAATTATTCCTTCATTTCTTGAAGTCTAGGTTAAGAATGGGCAGTTTTAGTTCTGAGCATTTTTAAGATAAAGGTACTTGAGTATTGTTCCACGTTATCTCATTAATACTTTTATTTACAGAAATATTTCTTTTACCTTTTGCTGTACACATCTGGGACTTCAGCTAGAAATATTTTTACAGGCAAAGGCCAAAGTTTTTCAGATTGTGTCCATGATGTCTACACCCAGATAAGTTCCCATCGGACTAATGCATTGCCTATGTCATCTGGCTGTCATCTCTATGTACATTGATTTTTCAGATTTCCTGAAAAGTTTACAGCATTGTATATTCACAGCTGTGTATACCAAGTATTCTTGCTTTTTCTTGCTCCTGAAATCTGGGAAATCCTACTTTCTTTTGTCTGTCAGGGCATTCCAGGGACTCTTTTAATTTTCAAAGGAGGGACACAGGCCCTTTTTAGTTCCTCTATTTTATGCATTTGAGCATCATTTACATCTTTGAAGCTTCTCTCACCTGCAGTATATACAGTGATGAGTAGTGGTTTGGTTATTGTACCCTGTCTGCTCAAAAAAAAAAAAGTCCATTTGCAAGTGTAATTTTGGAATGTCTATGAATGTAACTTAATAGAGAAACAATTCCTACCTACACTGTCAGGCTTCTGCTGCAGAACTTGGAATCTGCATAAGGCACAGGTTGACCAACAGCCCTGGGACATAAATCCCAACTCAGGCATATCCCAAATCCTCTCCTGTATGCATGGGAGTCCACCACCTCCAATCTTCATCCTGTTTTTAGGGCAGATCTCTGGGGAATACAGACTTAAAGAACTTTGCCTCATTTCTGTACTTAGCTAACAAGTCTGTCATGGTTTCAGCCCAACCAGCAGCTCAGCTCCATGCAGCCTCACTATTACAGCGACCTGAGTGGGTCACTGCTGGTGAGAGAGAGACAGTGAATCTTGTTTCTTGATCAGAAGGCTGGATTTATTGATATATGATATATCCTACATTATAACTATACTAAATAGAATAAAGAGAGAAGTTGCAGAGCTGCTGCTAGGCCAGGCTCAGACTAGAAAGAAAGAATCTATAACAAAGTTGTGTCCAAGGACTCAGTCCCTAGCTTGCACCCGTGATTGGCCTCCAATTATAAACATGGGAACATGAGCCAATCAAGGTGCCCCTGTTGCATTCCACAGCAGCTGATAATAATTGTTTACGTTCTCTTCTGAGGCCTCTGCCTTCCAGAAGACACAGAAATCTGAAAGAAAGGATTTCTGTGAAAAAATGTCTGCGACACCTCACTCTCCTCATGTTGGGATACAGCACAAATTGGAAGAGTAAAAGTGGAAAAAACCTCATGGATTGAGATAAATATAGTTTAACAGGTAAAGCCAAAGCTGTGCATGCAAGCAAAGCAGACAGGGAATTCATTCATCTCTTCCCATGGGGAGGCAGCTTTTCAGCCATCCCCAGGACAGCAGGGTTCCATCACATGTGATGGTGACTTGGAAAGACAAACACCATTGCTCTGAATCCCTTCCTTCTTCCTCAGCTTTACATGCAGAGAATGGCATCCTGTGGAGTCATGGTATCAGCATGTGGAAACACCTTCAGCCAGCTGGGGTCAGCTTCTTGTGCCACCCCAGCCTCCTCAGAACAAGCAGAAAAGGCCTCAGTGCTGTATCAGCACTGCTCAGCAATAGCTGAAACATCTCTGTGTTATCAGCACTGCTCTCAGCACAAGGCTGAGGTACAGCCACATGCCAGTTACTATGAAGAAAATTAACTCTACCCCAGCAAAACCAGCACAAAGTCAAAGAAAGCAAGATTAAGTCACTCCTACAAAGTAAAAATGCACTTTTTACAAATAACAAATAAAATGCAAACCCTCAGACCCCAGTGGTACAAGACCTTATCTGAACAAGTGGATTAAAACACTAAGCCTGAATAAACACAAAACCCAGTTCTCTAATGAGGCTTGGAACAGAAATGTTGCACAACTGGGATTCCATTTTTTCAGATTGTATCACTACACAAGATCTGGAATGAATGCTGCTTTCAGCTCAAACATCTGCACAATAAAGCTGCGCTATCTTCACTAACCACCCAACTCAGCAGAGCTCCAATGTGATTTACAGTTTCCTTTGCAAGACTATCATCCCCAAGCACTGGACAGGAAGCTTAGGCAACAGACTGAAGTATCAAGATTTTATTACTGGTGTAGTAGTTAGACCTTCTTCTATATCCTTATTCCTTGTCGGCTATAGTAGGAGTCCTAGTTGTATTGTATTATACAGTCAAGAGCTGGGAAAATACATGTATTGTATAATTGTAAGTAGAATATGTAAAACCTGTCACTGTAAGAAAAAGAAAAGGGGGAAATATAGTAGGAGTCCTAGTAAAATATCTGTATTGTATTTGAATATCTGTATATAGGCCTTGCCCTGATAAGCCCAGGTTGTTCTTGATGGGCTGCAGCTGCGATGTCCGTAATTGGGCTGCAGCTGTAGCTAGTGAAGATAACTGTGATAAAAGGGAGTGGGCTTGGCCAGTCAGGGAGAGCCTGGAAGGAACCCTGACTAAGCAGCAAGCAGCAAGCAGCAAGCAGCAAGCAGCAAGCAGCAAGCAGCAAGCAGCAAGCAGCAAGCAGCAGAAGAAGGAGAAGGACTGCCCCCAAGAAATGTCACCGAGAGGGTGAGAGACTTTAGAAATATGATTGTGGCAGTATGGGACTCTAGAAATATGAAATACAACAGTTGGCTATAGTAGAAATAGGAATTAGGTCACAAGTTCAAAGATTTGAGATTCTGAAGTCACAGAAGTAAACATCACAATGAGAGATGCATTATGCTATTAACTAAGCATTACCAAGTACAACTTTACTTGAAGCTTCAAGCATTTATGTTGCACAGAGAAGCGTGCATGAGGTACTCTGTTTTGTTCATTCTCTTATTTTGAAATCAATTTTAATTGCTAAATCCTGTTCTTTCATCACATATCCATGGGGAGTAGAGGAATTACCATGCAGGAGCACCTTCTCTTCTTGTGTTATGGGCATCATGGATGTAAGTTAAATGGCATTTGTGCTATCAGAACAGGTTCCAACAAAAGGGTACCTTGCTCACCTCATTTCATACTTTCCAGAGCTCATTTTGTGAAAAGCCATAAACAGATGGCATTTCATCACACCCACTGGTCTGTTCAGATCAGAAGAAACCAGTGGAACATATCACAGGGAACTTTAATGTTGTTCTAATCCTTCTGGGGTTTCACACTCCTGGGCTGTCAAGAAAGAAGCCTTCACTGATGTTTTATGTTTGATTTGAGTTTAGGGTTTGTGGTTTTTTACTATAAGAAAAGATATGAAACATTACTCCAGTGCAAACCAAGTCTTTTTAGTCAGCCATAGCAGGAGGCAAGTGCCTTCATCACTAATCAATTTCCTTTATATAATAAAGGGAAAAACACTGCTAAAGAAAGTATTGAGACACTGATGGGTTGCCAGAAGAGACTAACTCAGTATCTGTGGGATTTTCTGGGAAAGGAATATAAATCTCCATCTCTTTTTTGGCAAATAAGGATCTCAGTTTTGCAACTTTTTATGCCACTGTTACAGTCACTATTGATCTGAGTATCCTGAAGTCTATAGTTACTGCACCCTATCATATATGCAATTTAACTATATGGACCAAAAAACCCACATATTTTTAAGGATAACTATTTTAACAGTCCTATTTCAACAAGCTGATCTGTTGAATTAAAATTAAAAGCCTTTGCTATCCTACTTCCTAATGCAAATCAATTTACACAAAGAGAATGGTGAGGTGCACAGAAACTGCAAGAGCTTAAGGCAACCACTGGTTTCCAGATGGGATGGAATGGGTCAGGCATAGAGAACTAGAGAAGCAACATCCATAACAACTCTGTAAATCAGGATTTTTTGGTGAGGTACTGGTAAGACTGAAAGCATAAATACAGGACAAAAAAAGGTTTCCGTCTGCAGAGAGAACTAATCACACATGTCCTAAAGCTGTCAGCATCAGTGGCACATGGTACTGCAAATGAAGACAAAAATATCTTCAAAGATTTTCAGATATGCACTCATTATTAATTTATGTTGTTCATCTGAATAACATAACTTTTGAAGTTGACATCGGGAACCCACATAAACTAAATAACTATCTAGGTTAGACTAGAAATTTGGGTCAGGGAACTTTATTGAATATACAATTTATACAATGTTCAAATTTAAAGCTCCCTAACAAAGAAAAAACAAAACTTGTGAAGAGTTTTGAGTTTTTAATCTGAGACTGTTTCACAGGTAACAGTGAATTCTCATTTACATAACAATGCTGAAAATTAACTATTGACAAAAATCCAACAAATTTTAACAAAATAACTCCACAACATTTTATAATATCCTCCTGGGATTGTGTACTTTCAATTGCAAATGAATAGCTGACTCATTCCTAAGAGTTGCAGAGGCACATATTAGCTTAAGCTCTTCTTGTATTCTTGTGCAATTGTTCAGCTCTGTAAATATCCATAAAATATTTCTACAATACATTCAAAAGGTTAGGAACTATTCAGAAATCATTTTTTACTTAATGCTAAATAAGTTAAAATATACTAGCTGATAAGGAAGAGTAAAGAGAAACTAAATAATCCTTATCTAGTATTTAATGGTTGTGGATATCTCTGTACTTCAAGCTTAATTATATCCAAATTCACCAAAATAGAAATATTAAGGAGACCATGATATTTGACTAAGCACACTGCAACAAGGCCAGATTTTGCCAATGCCAAGGTTTTGCTGTTTAAAATGGGACGTGAATGAACTTGGATATCTTGGTCTTAAGAGCTCCTGACATGGCTACAGTTTTGCTCCTGTTAACAGCTACAATTTTTCCAGTGCTCACAGAGCTGCTGCTTACACTCAACCTAACCTGAATGTCTAACACAACTTGATACCATTAGGGTTTTCAGTTAGCTTCAAAGTTGCAAAACCTACTTCATACTTTCAGATCAAGCTGACAGATGAAGCCAACAAAACTATTACTACCCTTTAAAATTACATAAGCCATGCCTGGGACGTTCAAGGTACATCTTCTATGGCACAGAGTCAGGATCACTGTCCCAGATATGTAGAATGGATCAAATTCCTCCTTTGCCAAAGAACTTTCAATCTCACCTCTCCTGGGAAGTCTTCAGCTACTGTGCTGCTCAGGGTCTGCTGTCTGTACACCATTATTCTGATAATACTGTCTCCCCTTCCTTGCCACAGTTGCTTCTCTGAGGACTTTTTCCTCAAGATAAAAGTTAATCTTTCTTGGGAAGGATCAGGAATTTGTTACCATTGGGGTTGGGTGTATCTTGCTTAACTGCAATCAAAAAAACAGCTGTCTGTTCCTAGCTCCCCTCTGAACTGCTTGTTTGTTTAGTGGAAGGAATGAGACTTCTGCAAGAGCAAATACCTCCACCCTCAGAGTTATGGACTGCACTATGGAAACACTGCCTGCCTCCCACTGAAATACAGAACTAGTCTGTGGAGAAATACCTAGAGTTTAGATTATCATTGTTAGGTAAGACAAGTATCACTTCAAGCAATTGAGAGTTAATTTATCCAGGAACCAGAAGAAAGGAGATGGACTTTCTATACCTACTCCTATTAACTTCTCTGAACTTAAATGTAAGCAGTCATGTATTATGCAGAGAGCTTGTACACAGTGAGGGATCCAATTACCAGATTTGGGACCAGATATCTGAAGTTTAGACATGCAACGATTTACTGGACCCTTCAGTATCTGGTCCTTAAGATAGGGCTATTTCCCATAGCAGGTTCACAAATGTCATTGCAGTTCTCCTGGGTACCATCAATGTGGGGATGCTCTTCAAGGTTCTCACCCTGTAGCACTTCTGCAGTGATGAGGCGCAGGTAAATCTGCAGGCCAAGTTCTGGCTGTGCACCAGCTCTGCCTTCAGGCAGGTCTGCTTCTCTCATCACTGGACATACACAGCTTCAGGAATGCTGAAGGAGAACCAGCTGCAGCACTCCAGACTCATTTTGTACCACTGCTACTGAGTACTGAGCTAAGACATAAGCACAACTATTTTTTCCAGCCCCCTTGTGGCAGTATATTCCTTCATTTTTTCATTTTGCCTGTTTTCTGCTGGGTTGGTTTGTTGGGGTTTTTTTGCAGCTTATATGCTACAAGGTCTAGCTATGCTTTCTGCTACAATTATTGACTGACTTGAGCAAACAAAATCTGCTGATCTGGCCTAAAGGGCATACCTGATGGCATATCAGCTACATTCCCTGTGTTTTTTAATATCTTTCCTCCTACTTTATGTTACTAAAAATCAAAGCAGATGAATTCATTAGGAATAAAATCTTTAACCACATTTAACATCTATTTAGCCACTGTCTTTATGATTCTATTCATTTGACAGGCTTATTTCCTTATCAAGTCTTTATTTTAAAACAAAGCTGCTGTCCTGACACCACTTCTCTACGTTATTGCAAAGTTAATATTATATTTTAATAGGATTATTTTATATCAGGAATTCCATTTAGTGTGTTTCATTTTGCTGGGCATCTGTCCAAGATTCCAGATAACTAATCTCTAAAAAGTGACCTACATACTTAACCATTGTCCCATTCATAAGTGACACTAATTGACTCATATTTTCTGTTTGATCTATACACAATTTCTCATGCAATTGCATAAATCCTTGTGCTTTATTATTTTTTTTTATTTATGAAGATTTTTCCCAGAGTAATTCAGACAAAGAAGACTACCCCATATCCTAACCAAAATTTAAGTTTATGTGGACATTGTTAATCCTGGTTTCTTTTGTCCTAAATATAGTCTCCCTGCAGTGCATAATGAAGCCATGAAAGCACTAGGAGGACTAGGTTTATTTACTTAAAATTTCAGCAGAGGCAGGCATCAGAATCAGATCTGTTACATAGTCTGATTCTTTCAGATTCTTTAGACTGGCAGGACAGCTATATTTTGTAGTTTCAAAACCTTTGCAGAGGGCAGAGGAGTATGTGAGGAAATGCCTAAAATTTGTTATGGAACTTCAGAGTAAAGCTTTGATAATTTTATTGTGGGAGTGCCCTCTTCTTGCTTGAAGGAAGCTTTTCCTTCCTTCAAGTTTGAGCATATGCCTTTATTTTTCCTTGGTACACTTGAAAAATCTCTTGGACATTTCTATAGCTATTGCCTTCATGTTAAGTGTGCATCAAAAAGAATAACAAGTTCCCTTGCCACAGGTGGAAGCTGACCATCTTGCTAGAGAAGAATTCAAACTTGAATTTTGTTACCCAGAGGCAGCTAGGCTCTGCTAGAAGAGTCATCACTCTGAGAAAAAAAAACTTTGAAAAACAAACTAAAAGGAGCCAATAAAAAGTGATACTTCCAGAAAAACTAATAACTTGAGCAAGTTCTCTTTTATGTGGCTTTGGGCATTTGAGCAGTAGAAAGCAGAGGTTCTGTTGTCAGTCATTTACAAAGGAGATCTGGTAGAAATGTATCTCCAGAGATGCCTCTTGACCTGAGGCCTGCAGGTGTGCATTACTGCATGAGTGCAAGTTTGCTGCTGTGCACACTTGCATGAGTTGTTTGTGTTCTCCTCTCACACCTTTCCAATGCACAATGAGACCTCTGCTCATACTGTTCATACAAGTGTGCAGCTGGGTTATGAGAGCAAATCCATTTCTGATCCTTAGGGAGCTAATGGCAAAGTGGGAGATCAAAGAGAACACCTAAGGATTTCCAGGGCTAAAATACTTGCTAAAGAAATGTAACATTTATTTGTTTCACTCCTGAAAGTGGGGTGGTGTGAGGGTGTGTAAGACTGGAAGAAGGACTTTGTGAAACTGACTGATCTACTCCAACAGCATGAGCTAATATCAGATGTTGTTTGAGCATAATGTTTGTCACCTCAGGAATGCTCTAGTCTGGGGAGGAGATACACAACCAGATCTAACACTGGCCAAAATAGCTACACTGAACCAGCTGGGACAGCAAATCAGCTTTATAAGCTCTGCAGTCATACACTACAGTGAAAGAGGATACTGACCCTCTTCAGGCTCTCTCTGTTACAATACAAACTTAACTATGACCAAGTTAATATTTTGGACTGGAGAAAAAAATTGCATGGCATTTGTAACTGGTCTAATTGTGAAATTATATAAATATTTAATTTAATCTCTTAATAACAACAGTTCCCAAACTGCATGTATTTTCATTTTTCATAGAACAGGCCTATAAGCTTACCACATGCAAGTGCATTTGTTGCTCTAGATCTTGACATCACATCTCATGCATTTGGCTAATTCTCTTGAAAGAGTCAAAAAAAATCCTGTTTAGGTGTTTTGTTCACCCACTTCACAGGTGCTGTGGAAAAACAAGTATGAACTATCCACATGGTCACTGGCAGAGCATCTGTGGGGGACAGAACACTATATGGTCATAGCTGTAATGTAGAACTGTACAATTTATTAGAAAAGTGGAATCTACCTATCCTGAGGAATGCTTTTATTCATGACTTTGTCTTTACCTTTTCCTGTGTTCTGCATTCCCCCTTTTTACCTCTCCCTTCCATTTCCAGAATGGTATTTCCATTTTCCAGGATTAAAGGCACATTATTTCATTTTCCCTTCACATCCTTAGCTCTCCAAAGATACTTAGGTTTCTAATTGTATTTAATTTCTGTGATCTAGAACTAATAACAGCTGTGCTTCAATAGCAGTATTTGCACTAGCATTTAGATAAATCTTATTATCATTATTACTATTATTATTATAAATCAAAATTAAATAACTCCCATTTTGTCTTTCATTAAATGGGACTATTGGTCAGAAGGAGACTATAAATTGAAAAACTGTCAATATAGTATTTTTCCTCTTGAAAGGCCATCAAATTTAAAATAATTTATTTCTAAATACATATTAACACAGGAACAGCAGGAAAAATGAGTTTCTGTCCTCAACGGCTCCAGAACACCCCACACCCCAAATTTCCCCCATAGGATACAAGAAATTCCCTACTTTTGGAGCATCCTTTGGCTGCTTTATCAGTTTGAAAATAAAGTGCAGACATTTATACTCCACAAGGTGTCACTCTAAAACAGCTGGAAAAAAATCGTGTCCTTTTTGCTTTGAACTTTACCCAGAAGGTCAGAAATTACCAGCATTTCAAATTTAAGCCTGAATTATCAGATTCTACTCAGAGCTACAATAATGTAACAGTATAGGTAGTGGGTATTTTTCTTGTAAGTCGTGTATTTCAAAACCAGTCTATTTTTAAAATATTTGCCTAGCTGAAGTGTGGGGAAAAGAAAAAAAGTATGTCAGTAACTGTTTCAATTTGGGGGAGCATCCAGCAAGTATTTTATCAGGATACATTGCACTGTCCTTTATTCAACTACTACTGGCTTGTTGAAGACACAGAAAACAACATCAGACCCAACAGCTTAGGTCTGCAAGGTATTCAAGCTTTTTAATAAAATACATTTTGTCTATAAACAAATTATCCTTTTAAACAAATATATTATGATCTACAGACATTCAAATATCCTCCAAAAAAATACAAATAGTTGTCAGCAACAAAACCTCATTTTCTATGGTTCGTGGGCAATCAGTGAATGAATCCTCTGGAATCTAATAGAGAGAATTCCTAGAAAGTTTTCTTGAATCTAAAAAAACTTACATTCCAACTTCTCCTGTAGTAAGTCCATTCCTTCATTGCTAACTACCTCTTTTCATGAACTTCTGAGAGATCTTTGACACATCTATGAATTTCAATTGCTGTAGACCACCAGGTTCAAAACATACTAGAAGAAATGCGATACAAACATGAGCAACTGTCACTTCACAGGAAACAATATTAGTATTTCATATTAGTATTTCAGGAAAATGAAAATCATCAATGAAAAAGAACAAAAAATGTATGGAATAGGTCTGATAATGTGAGGGAAGGAGCTGAAGGTAAAAATTTACACAAGATACAACAAGAGTAAGTAGAACAGATTTTGAAATATTGACACTTTTCATTCTGTGTTCAATACTGCAGAGTTCTGATCCCTACAGAGACCAATGGGGCTTCTGCACAAAAAATACAGAAATTAAAAAATAAACAGTCTCACATCCAAAGTTACCATACCTGCTTGTGTTATACCCTGTAACAGCACTGTTTTCAAACTCTGTGTTCAATCTATCCTAACTTTTCCTGGTTTTCTGTGGCTGTACTTCATTAAGGACCATTTCCAATAGCTAGACTTCAGAAAAGCTAATTAGATCAGGCCTCAAATGAGAGAAAAAGAACAATGTCTGCTTTGAAGATCTCAACAGATTTGGGCCACTCACTTGTCATGAAAGCTGCAGCTCCAAGCCCATGTTTGGATCTTTGAAGTAAGTGACAACTTCACTGGTAAAAATGCAGGGCTGTCAAGGATTTCAGCATTGTTTTGTTTGTTTGCCAGCTGACAAACTTCAGAAAGCTTTTAGTTCACACCTCCAGGATCTTGGAGAATCTAGTTCTTCAGAATCAACTTCATCAAGCAAAACACCTCAGTATGCATTAAACTTAAAAACGTGTTTGCAGTTCTGTAAGAATTAATGGAAGCTAGAAATGTGATAAATACTTTGCTTAGGGGAAAACAAATCCTTAAGAGAACTATTTTAGAAAAAACAACATCCTTGGTCCAGACTGAGCTTGTTAAACAGCTCTGCAGCAGCTTTTACCTGGTGTGAGTAGAACTACATTGGGAAGGGCTGGAGGGGAGAATCATCAAAGTGAGAATATTAACAGCCTCATTCAAGGTTGTTTGGAAATCCTATTTTTGAAGCCGCAAAACAAAAACAATGACTTGGCTAGATAACCAGATTTCTGAATTGTGACATTTTTATAGCCATAATTCCATTCACAAGATGCATTAATCACACCTGATTTCACTGACAAAGGCTATTAAAAGAGAGGAAAAAGCTCAGCAGTTACCATAACAAAGACACTTCCTTTACTGTTTTTTCCATTCAAGTCACACAGAATACAATGAAGTTTTTTTTCCTTAGTCTACATGCAGCACTCAGCTCACACCCTAGTCACTCTCAGACTCTGTGCATATACACAGCTTTTGCTTCATACTGAACAAGCCTGTTGCAAGAAGGAAGTTCTAACTCAGAATTAAGGAAAAAAAAAAAAACTGGGAAAATAGACTAAAAAATCATTAGACAAAGAAGAATAAATTGGTTTTTGCTACCCCCCATTTCAAGTTGGCATGACAGACTATCAAACTGCTCTAGAATTTACCTAAATTATTTTCCTCAGTTATTAAATCAAGCAAATACTAGAACACTTTTGCTGAAATAATGTGATCACTGTTATTCTCATCCACAAGGGCCTCATAGTGCCTCACACAAAAATCTCCAAAAAAACTAGACCCCCTCCCCACATGACAATATTTTCTCCAGGAAGGCTGACAAGCAAAAGGCAGTTACTTCTGCCAGCTGCTTAACAGCTCAGCACTCAATACAGTCTTGCCTTGTACACACCCACACACTAAATACCAAGGGATGAAACAGGAAAAAACTGTGGGCAAAATGAGTCAATCCAAACCAGAAGCTGAGCAGACCCCTTAGTTTTCTTTGAAGTGATATTTAATTCAGAAAAAGATCAGACTGAATTTAGCTATTACACTGATGTCTGCAGGGTACCAGTACAGATCAACAATTACATGTGACAAGAACAGAAGGAAAACCAAGCAGGAGACAACTTGCACTCCTCAGGACTCTATCGGTGCAGCCAAAAAAAAAAAAATAAAATAAAAATCTGCAACTATTCTTGCAAACAGCAAAATCTGTGGGAATAACAATCAAAAAGTCCTCCCAAAGAAACTAAATCCACACCTACTCACACAATATATTTATTTTAATCCCTTCCTTCACTGGCCAAAACAGCTGAGGCTGTTTTAGAGAGTCAAGAGAGATCTGTCTGGATAGTCTATAGAGATTTGTCTTTGCATATCTGCTTAAAGAGGGAAACAGCTATGACTCAAAGCTGTACCTTAAGAGGAAGCTGACTATTACATTCCTCATCACCCACAAGTCTAGGAAGCTGAAGACATTTTACAAGAGACTATTTTACCTGAGCTACATGAAAATCTATTTTGAAAAAAAAATTAAAATCCATGCAGGTCTGTGTACACACACTTTGCCTCAAAAGCCAATTCTCTAGCTGTCTCTCTTAAAGAAATTTGCAGTTGTGTGGCTTCAGCAAGAAAGGAGTTTCATACCATAGAAATGCAGTTTTCTAACAGGAAGGAAAAAAACACCATTTGTTTGGCCTTTTTTCCTGATAAAGAAAAAACAAAATTCTTGTCTCTGCCAAATCAAAAGTTGGGCAGTACTCAAATTTCTTTTAATAAACTCAGATTCACTTGATGTTTCTATATAAAGAATACTATTGCATTGAAAAGGCCTTTTTCCTGCACCACATCCATCAATGCTTCAGTGTGTGCCTGCTGCCCCCAAGGCTGAGCCCATCCTGGCTGCACCCAAAGCAGGGTGGGCAGCAGGTGAGGGAGAGGATTCTGCCCCTTCACTCTGCTCCAGCTCTGGGGGCCCCAGCACAGGAAAGCCATGGACCTGTTAGAGCAGGCTTGGGGGAGCACCACAAACACAATCACAGGGTAGGAGCACCTCTCCAATGAAAACTGCCTGAGAGGGCTGGGCTATTTCATCCTGGAGAAAAGATAATCTCCATAGAGATTTCACTGAGCTTTTCAGTACTTACAGGAGGCTTACAGGAGAGAGCAAGAGAATTTTTTACACAGGTAGACAATGACAGGACAAGGGGCAATGGTTATAAAGAAGAGAAGAGAGATTCACATTAGATACTAGGAATGAATTCTTTACTCAGAGATTAGCACTCAATTAAGAGCCTCAGTAAAGATGAGGTTGCCCCATCTGTGGCAGTGTTCAAGGCCAGGCTGGATGGAGCTCTAAACAACATGATTTATCAGTGAGTGGCATCCCTGCCCATGGCATGGGGGTTTAGAACTATATGATCTTTAAGATTCCTTCCAACCCAAACCATTCTATGATTCTACTAGTAAAGAAATGAGTATCAACTACACAGATGTGGAACAGACAAGGATTCCTCCTATCGAATTTCTAATTGTAGTTAGTACCAGACACTATTGTGAAGATAAAGTGGACTTCTTACTGAATATATATCTACCACACACACACAAGTTTTTCTCTATTTAAGTTTCCAAATCCCTTGTGAGTCAGGAGCAATGCCTACCTGAAACAGAAAACAGACTAATGACAGAGCCACAACAAACTCCCTTGTTGCACTACAGAGGCTGCAAAATGGACCTGCAGATTGCATTCATCCTGCCCAATCTGAACAGAACCTTTGACTTCTGCTGACCTTAGCACTTCAGATGTATTTTCACAGTAAAGAAGATATTTCAATGTTTACTTTACTTTTGTTCCAAACCTGCATCAGAGCCTTAGAGGTCAGAGATATCTTGTTACCTCCTTAATCAACTCATGTGGCTGCAGGAAGTGAGAGAGAATACCTCTTCTTACAAATGGTGCCACTTAGGTACCTAGTGGGATTTTCAAAATAGTCAAGAATATTATCCTACATATTTCAAGTCATTTAGGAAAGAAGAAAAAAATCATATACATAAACCAACCTACCCCAAGAGGGTCAGAGTGAAGAGGGTTAAATGCAAATTGAGTTTAAATTAAATTAGGAAGTCTCAATGACTTCAGTATGATTCCATCCCTCCTCCCCTTCCATACACTCACACTCTCTCACACACACACACCCTCAGTAAAGCCAATTAAGTAGGAAACAGGCCTCTCCTCCTACCACATCTGTAAGGCCATTAGTTCCAGCAAAGTTCCCAAATACTCTGCTCATAGACTGTACTGGCCAAACAATTAGATCACTCCTGAATTTAAAAAGTACCCAAAAGCAACTTTGCATATACACTAGTTTTTTCAAAGCACAATGGAAAGTTGGCACATACTGCATTTATGAGAGCTGTAATCTGGTTTAAACATGGGTTTATTTTAAAAATCTTCAGCTCTCATCCGTAGGCTACTCCAGAACTCAGTGAATCAGCAAATAGTTACTGATTGGAAAGCTCCCTTCGTTAGGACACCTTGACCACCTGTTTTGTTTGCTGAAATTGTGAAAAGAATCAATCCTAGACTTGTGGGTGATGCACCATCAATCTTCACTACTGGCAACTATCTACAGGTGTACAGGATCAAGAATGTGAAGTATTCAGGATGAACATTTAAATTTTGATATATAGACCTCCAGTGAATCAAATATTCTGCAGAATACAGAAAATTTAAGTAAATAGCAGCCATATAACAGAGAGCATCTTACAGGTATTTACAATATATTTAGCATCATGTCATGAGCTTAGATGTGCTTTTTTCCCTTTGTCTTCTTTCAGATACTCATGGATTTTAAAGCATCTCAACCAGGTTTTTAAAGGAAATCAGACACTACACAGGTTAAACAACATGGTTCTATTAAAAACTATCTTTAACCATGGCACTCAGTGACAGCAATACAATACTTTTTTCCACAAAGCAACTAATATAAAAATATGCCATAAAATCATCTGTAGACTAGTATGCTAGTACATACATATAATCATAACATTCTTTTATAAACTCTTTCCTGAGATACCTTGGGTTGTTTGATTTTCTTGTATTACTGGATGCATTATCTTTATGATTCATCTAAAACAATTGCAAAATATTTTTAATGTGCAGGACACTCAGTAACATGTAAAAGTAATTTGTAAATACATGGCAAAGAAACAGCTCTTAGAAATTATGCACTTTTTTACTTTGTTATATTTTTTAACATTTGGCTCCTTGGGAGACAGAAGGATGGTGCATGAAAAACCTGAAATTAGAGCTATGAATTGACAAAAAGCAGGAAAGCATTCAGGAATGTTAGGAGTTGGAATATATTATAAATGACACAAAGAGAAAGCCGTAAGTCATGTTGGCTATGTATTGTCTTACAAAGCAACTGGACATATCTTAGTTCACAGTATAATAAATATTTTTACTAATCTGTTTTGGAAGAGCAAATGTCTTTTAGGGTTTCAAGCTCCTGTATAAGTTTCTTGTTCTGAACTTCTAGCACTGCAACACGACTCTCCAGACATTTTATGTATTCTTTCTTCCGACGTCGACATTCTTTAGCAGCTTCCCTGCAAAAAGCAGAAGTAAAAAGTGCAAACAAAAAAGCCATTTGCATGCCATTAGAAAGCTCAGCAGAGTATGGAGACTATGACAGAATTCCAAATTTTGGAGTATCTCCCAAATCAGTCTGAAAACACTAAGCAAAACTGGGTTCCACAAGGGCCTCAAGTGTCTCTTTCTCAAGTTCATATGGCAATCTGTAGAATTGCTTCCTCTCATGCCTTGATTAAAGTTCATAATAAAGGAGGTCCAAATGAAAGACAGTTATTCTGCTTTATGACAATAAAGATCTTTGAGGGCCTTGAGTTCCTCAATGAGAGTCTTGTTTTGGTTTTCAAGCACAGCCACACGATTTTCAAGACATTTGACATATTCTTTCTTCTTTCTGCGACATTCTCTGGCAGCTTCCCTGGAACCAATACAAGGCAAATGACTACAGGAACAGCCACAATATGGCAAAGACTGGATAAATGCAATTACCTGAAATCCCTGTGGCTCCACAATAACAACAACCACCACCACCAACTGCTGGATTGCACAAACAGAACATCGGATAACAGCCAAAAGCAGTAACATAGTTAAAATATAATCCAAAACATCTAGAACTTGAAACGCATCCAGCATCACCAAATACAAAGATGGAACCAATACACAGAAGAATCGAGAAAAACAGGGAGTAATTGATGATGAATTGACTTGACTTGCACTAAACATTAGGATGGAAAGCAGCATTTCTTCTTCCAGTCACATTCTACTTTGTCTGTTTATCGGGAGCATTGTCTTCTGCCATCAAAATCTTAAAACCAAACCCAGAGAATATACTTTCAGAAAAACACAAACATAACACTACTCTCTTCAGATAAAAACTAGATGCCAAGCTTACATGAAGATAAAAACTTACTGCATCTTGTAACAATACACAATACAATTTAATCCAAACAAATACAATTTATTAGCATTTCAGAACTGGCTGCCTGAGCACATTTCAGCCACACGAGTCTGTAGTTTTTATTGCTGGCAAATGATAGCCTGAAGCCATTTTGTAGTTCTGCTCAAAAGTCTCTAATATTTGAGCTAAACACTTTGGCTAGTGTGTTCAGAAGCATGTGACTAAACAAGCATTCAAATCCAGAAGAAATATTAGAAGTACTGGGAGTCCTCCTTTACTACCTTGGAACATGACAAACTACCAAATTGTGAGAGGCTAACATTCCAGCAAGTTATGAGCTATAGCATAGGCATTAGTTTTAAAACTGAAGGAAGAAGAAACAAAAAGGAGGCACAACAATGCAGTGATCCTTGTAAGTAATTTAAAATAAAGGACAGGCATGAGAGCAAAGCAATACCATTAATTCAATTATAAGACAAGTGGCTAAGCAGTGTATTAGAAATCTGCAGAGCAGACTATTTCTACTACTAATCTGCCAATGGCAGAAGTGGCTACACATTTTAAAAAGACAGACTCCCCAAGGAATATCAAGAAGACTGCACAGAGAAAGACTGACATTTACAACACTCAGTCAAGTCCATGACAACTAATTAAAAAATATACAGCAACTTCACACAATGGGCCTCACAAAATGACAGGGGCACTGCAAAGTATCTCATCCCAGCAGCCAAGTATTTGGCAAAGTCTATAATTATCATTCCATCTTTGAATAAGTCCTCTTCACAGCATCATTAATGGACAGCTGCTAATGAGATCCTCAGCTATTTTCCTAAACAATTCTTTGTGGGGATGTTTTAAAATGAAAGAGGCCCTACTGGTCATTTTACTGTCAGTAGTGGGAGAGGACAGGAATTAAAATGCAACAAAAAGTGTAACTCTGGATCATCACAAAAATTATCTGATATTGATTTCTGAATCACCTAATATTTTCAAACTAAAAATCCATGGCTTTAAGGTCAACTCTAATCTTCCAGAGTTAACAACCAATACTCTGTCCTAGAAGGACATGGGATGACTGAAAAGAATTTCCTGCCTTCCCTTCATCAATTACAGGCAGTGCTTATGACCTTAAGAAGAAAACTTTGTTATAATGTTTGAGGGGGTGGGGGAGGTAGTTTACAACACTGACCATGAGTTATTGTATAGACTTACCTATTTTTCAAAAGTCTCAGCTCTCTCTTGCGTGTGGCCTCTTCTGCCATTTGCTGAGGGCTGTGCAGCGTCCCTGGCGAGGCTGCCATCACCACTCCCTGAGGTAAGGTGGTTGTGGGAGTTCGGATCTGGTAAGCTGGCATGTCTCCAGTGGCAGCTGCAAAAAAGAAACATATTTTAAAACGTATGGAAAAAAAAGAAGTATATCTGAAAATAACAGATTTCTGACAATGATTTATCCAGGATCCCAGATACATAAATTATTGCACACGTCTGTAATGACACAACTATATTTTTTATCTTAATAGCATTTATTTCCATATTGTCAAGTGTCTGAATTGCTCTAGCATGTGGCCCCAGCAGCCAGCTGGACTGAAAGCTTCCACATGGCTCTCTTCATACAACATGAGGAAAGCAGTTTGAGAAATAGTTGAGGCAGTGACACTTCCTGTTTGCATAATCCCACAAAAGGAAGGCCCTGCATATAAACTGAGGTTTATATGCTACCCTGTTCTCCCTGTACAGGATTCAATTTGCTTCAGAAGACAACTTTCTCCTCCTTCCTTGTGATAGCAACAGTACCAGCTTTACAGCTTCTCCTCCTCTTACAAAAGCAGTTTGGCAACCCTTGGATACGGAGTGAGAGCTGCTGTTGCTGCAATGAAAAGGAACAGACGAGTGCTCAGGATGTTCAGGCATTTGTTCCCTGGGCAAGAGGACCACACATGGGATGCTGCAGCATTAGCAGCAACAGGAGGCAGTGGCAGTTGCACAGGAAGGAGTGTAGCTGCACAGTAAATCAGAGGGCAAAAGTTCAGATTCAGCTCCTGAGCTTAGCAGTTTTGTGCCCTCCCCAAGCTAAATGCTGATCTGATATGACTGGAAACCAACACCTTTCTCACAGACTCACGTCATTTCTTTGTTTCAGATGTACTTGTCCCTACATGATGTACCTCAACTTAAAAACACTGGGGAAGTCCTAAGTACTTGTGTCTTGTCTGACAGAAAACAAAACCAAACGAAAAACATACTCCTCTTTACATTCTGAGCAAGTATTTACCTATTTCCTTCCATTAATATTTTACATTTACATATGAGAGAACAAAAATTCAAATTGTGTCATTAAAGCAACTCTATATAGTTGATGTTTCAGAGGCTATTGTTACACTTATTTTATACTTTAATTCTCCAAAGCATTATTCAAATAATGGAAAAACATGTCTCACAGTTTAACCCCAGCCTGCAACTAAGCACCACAGTCAGTCACTTGTTCACTCCACCCACAGAGCTTCCCAGCTGGATGAGGTAGAGCAAACTCATACGTTGAGATGGGAACAGTTTGATGGAAATAGAATAAAATAATAAATATAATGAAAAGGAAAATAACAAAAGAAAGAAAAATAAACCCAAGAAAAATAATTAATGCAAATTAGAAGCAATTGTTTACCACTCACCAACTGATGGCCAGCCTGCTGCTGAGCAGCAGGCCCCAGGCCAGCTTTCCCTCCAGTTTATATGCTGAGCATGATGCCTTAGGTATGGAATATCCCTCTGGCTATCTGGGGTCAGCTGTTCTGGGTGGAATCCCCCACAGCTCTGAGTGCACCCCCAGCCCACTCACTGGCAGACTATGAGAGGCTGGAAAGTCCCTGACTTAGTGCAACTACTGCTGAGCAACAACCAAACCATGAGTAAGCTATCAACACCTCTCTCATCCTAAAACCAAAAAACAGCACTGTACCAGCTAACAGGAAGAAAATTAACTCTATCCCAGCTGACACCAGGTCAACTTGGAAAAATAAAAGGTAGACAAAAACATCTTGGGGAGGCTGACAGATTGAGCAGTTAACTATAGGGGAGAAAAAATAAATCTAATAAAAATATACTATTATTCTTACTATATTAATGTAAGTGCTTCACTAGTTCAAAACAAACAAAAAAAATGGAATCAAGTTGTGCTTGGACTACAATTCCACAGCCATGTCCTGAAATCATTATCAGCTTAAACCCCGTGCACCTCCCCCCCTCCTCAGTCCTGTGGGTAAAAGTGTTTGTAGAATTACAAGATGAACTGGACCAGTGAACTGACCTGGATAATCCCCGAGGGATGTGGGAGGGAGAGAGGGAGGAGGAAATCAGCTCAGAACAGCCCTGTGAGCAATGACAGGCAGCTGCCCTGAGCACAGGGCTTGGTCATCTTGTACATCTACAGGGGAATTGCTTAACCCTTTAAATCCTCCACATTTCTTAGCAGTCCCAGTCACATCAATGGAATGGTACCTCAGCTCACTAACTATAAAAGTGGAATTTTAGCAACTCTTCAGGCTCACCTTTATGCTGGCGACATTACATACATCTTAGAGACTCTATGGTAAGAACTATCTTTTCCTATCTCATCACTAGATATTAAAGAGATGTTACCTTAATTTGCCATAGCTACAATGAATTAGAAATCCAAGCAAACCATTCTGTAGATGAAGTCATGGTGGGAAAGCTCCACAAACCAGATCACCTCAGCCTGGCAAGACGAACTAATTTGTTGTCTGTGTTTGACTTAAGCTCAGATGGCAGCAAACAGACTTACTGCAGCTTTTGTGCAGAGGACTCAGTGTGATCATGTACCTCCAGCAAGACTTAACAAAAGCAAGTCCCTATCTCAGCTGGGATCAGCAAACACCACTGGTAAATGTTCTAGTCTGAGCAGGTCCCAGTCTCTGCCTGACAGTTGTCTCACTTAGAAACCTGCCAGCACAGGGACACAGATAAACAACTATTCTGGTGGTACTGACCTTGCCAATCCAGACACCACTGTTTAGAAACAGAAAGCATAGCATAGCATTGACAAAGTATCTTTTAGCTGTGCAATAATATATATTTTCCGATATATCATTGCAAAAATATATTTTGAAGATTGAAAAATGTTTTGTGTATTAGCTCAAGAAATTACAATGTAACTGAGTTCCCCAGAAAATGACCTTTGGAAAGATGAAACAGGCTCTAAACACAGTGGGATAAATTTAATTTTTTTCAAAGTTATTTTAAGCCTAATTATGTCTCTGTATTACAGTGAAGAATACCTTCCATTTCAGCATCTGAGATAAATGTCCTACACACTTCATCCAGACTCCCAGACTTCTTTGGCCATTTCTAACGACACTTCACCAAGGTTTAATGTAATTCCTAAGGTACCAGAAACAGAACTGAGAGTGTTATCAAAACAACAAACCTGGAGTTGGTGCATTTCCCTATCACACTGCCCGGGGTAATTTTTTTTTTTTTTTTTTTACCCCTTAAAATGCAAGGGGAGTAAAAAGTCACTGAAAACCTGAAGCTTTTAGTTGAGACTTGCTAAAGGAAAATTAACAAAGCCAACAGACAACTAGTGAAAAAAACCAAACATGCATTAAAAAAAATAAAATAAAAAAGCAATCACCTCTTGGAAAAAGTAACTTGCTGAACACTAGAGAGCATCCCTGCACTCTGATCTTTCAGTGACTATCCAAGAGAAAAAACGCCCGATGCATTTGGATGCCTATTCTCCCCCTCTGTGAGTCATAATGGTGGGACTTGATTACCAAGGGGTTTTTAACTTCACCACTAAACAGGCTACACAAGGCATGAATGGCATGAATCATTATCCCTTTGAGCATTAAATACATGGACCCTGAGCAGATATTTATCTCTGGATTAATGAAACAAGCGCGGCAGCAGTGAGCAGCAGCACGTAGGAGTCGGCAGGGAAGCAGTTAATGGCACCGAGCTGCCGGAGGCAATTGAGAGGCAGAAAGGAACTGACTAAATCGCAGCATGACTTGGAGCTGACGTCAATGTGTATCTTGTTTGGAGTTTAACTTTTCCAGTTCCCTACTGCAACACGATTCCAGGAAATCTAATGACGTCAGCCTTTTGAACTCAATTAGCTGAGGAACAGACCATTTTAACAGTGGAGGAGAAAACAAGCAGGCGCTACAATACTTCAATTATTGCCCTCCAATCTGTTTCCATTCAGTGTGTTTTAATGCTCGGAGCATAGGGTTGATTTACACGCTATGCTGAAGCCCATGGCTATCAAATTTGTAGCGTCTATTGCTCAATAAAAAAGGCAGTTGTCATTTTTACAAAAGAAAAAGCAATTATAAACACAGCAACATATATGACTATCACCACAATAAAGAAAAATGCAAAAGTAGAGTGGTGGATTGTTTTCAGCAAAATCCTCCATCAAATAATAAAGAACAGTTACTGAATCAATCTGTGCAAAAACTCATGCACTAACAGTGATTTTTAGTTCCCCCCCCCCCCCCCCCCAAACAAAACTGTTAAAATTGCCCTGGAATCCTACACTAAGTAGAGAGAATTAGAAGCTATTTGCATGACTTTAGAGAGATGAAAGAATTACAGCAACAGGTTCAAAAGAAAACGCCACAAATATTAACTAAACACTGCACAGACATACAAAAATACCATGTCAAAGGCTAACAAAATTTTTACCTGTTTCATCTCCTGTCACAGCCATGATCAACTTCTGCACACACGATTCTACTGCTCCTCTACCAGAGCTCAGCATGAACTGTTCCAAACTACCAAGCATGTGCAGGATTACAAGCAAGAGCACTGACATCACAATGACCTCACTTGCTTACCGCTGTCATTAACATGCTCCATCACTGGAACAGCTCCCTGAAACTGCAGCCCAAAGAATTCCTTTTCCAGTAAACCTGGTTTTTTTTTCCTCTTCCATATTGCTATAAATCCTAGCTTTGTTCTTTCCCCCTGAATTATTCATAAAGCTACAGAAAGCACTCACCACAAAGCAGGCTGTTAAGAAAGACCTGAAAATTCACAGCACTGACTGACAGAAATGAAAATGTGGCTCTAGCATTCATGAATGAATCCAAATGATAAAGACATGATTGGATAGAAAATAAGGAAATTTAAAACAGACATGCAGTTGTTTTCATTGGAAGAGTTCCAATAAAAGCAGAGAACTCTGTTGGACAGACATGCAAGACAGGAAAGCTTAATAAGCTGTAACAAATGGGTAAATGAAAGGCTAGAGCTCCTTGCTTTGCAGGAAAACCCACAACCCACTCATTTAATTTCAGTTAAAAGCTTCAGAAATTATTAAGGAACACTCCAACGAAGTAAGTCAACCTAAAGCCAGTAGTTTCAGATGCTGTACCAAGCAGAACAGTAACTCTGGGTAAAGGCTACCTCTTCCCTCTTCCCTCCTTTTTCAAAATATGTCCAAGAGATCTGTTTGACTGTGTTTTAAAATATAAATTAAAAAAAAAAATAAAACAACAGCTCAGCTCTAAGAGAGTTACTCCTTATTTACATCAATGCAAATGAAATAGTTTCAGACCAAGAGTCCAAGCACTGGTTTGTATGTAGGGCACAACAAACTTCTAAGGTGTTTGTACCAAACAAATTCAGACTGGCAATTTATCAACTGTGAAACTGTACTGGATGGCAGCACTGGAAGCATCAATGTTTGCATTGATGTTCTGTGTTTTACATCCTGTGTTTACAGGAGTGTTCTGTGATTACAGGAGCACTTCAGGATCAGATGTGCAGAAGATCAGAACTAAAGCACAAGAAGTTCAAGCCACAGATTTCAAATATCACTAACAATGTAATGAAACTACACATAGATCCCAACAGAATGATTTTTATATAACTTTTCTACACTCACTTTCACTAATCATCAAAACACTTCTTTCTTCAGCTAGCAAAAAATCCTTAACCCTTAATGTGTTAGGAAACTGCCCAGACACTAGAACTGCCTCTTATTTTGCTTACAAATGTAAACTTGTAGCAAATACAATGTCACTCAATTGGATCAATATATTTGGCACTTTTATCCTAGTATTTTCCCACATCACAGGTTATCAGAAAATACCAAACACAGGGTTTATATGTGATCTTATCCATTATTACATGAGATTCATTAACAAATACTTTAGAAAAAAAATTAATACATATGCTATCTGAAAGATTTTGAAACAGATCTTTTCTGTTTCCAGGTATTTGTTATATTCTTTTCTTCTTCTATGATAAAGGAAATAAATTATATGCTGCTACCCAAAATCATTATAAAAATACATATGTAAGTGGTAGGATTAGTAAGCAGAATAATTTTTCCATTATAATCTATGTTATCACAATATTAGGTGAACAGTCAACTACAAAATGTACATCAATGACAAATGTTCATAACCTGTGTGCCAACAGACTTTCTGGCACAGGCAGGATGAGCTGTAATAAGGACATTTCAGACACTTGTATATTCAACTTATTCCATTGTGTCACTCCATCATAATTAACTCAAGTTTGCTGCATTCATACAATTGTATTGCTGTAAACATTTTCACAATGTTTTTATACATTTTTTTTTTCACTGTAGATGTTTTGTTTTTTCCTAAAGATTTTCTAATATCAATAGCATGTAGAGTAAGTTGAAGCCCTTTAACTTCTCATCATCTCCAAGTTCATGCTCATTTACTGTTTGCTTTGTACTTTTCCCTGTATGTTATGTCACATTTTTGACTATGTTAACAGCTATGAGGCTCACTAAAGCACTGGACTTTAAACCAAAGGAACAGAGAATTCCAGGAAATAAACTTCTCTGAGCAGAGACAGAGAACAAATCCATTTACTTAAAAGTATCTAGATGCTTCCAGAAATAGGATGTAGAAGGCATTCAGTTACTGTCTCTGAATCCATTTTGAAAGTTTCCATCACAGGCAAAACACTTAAAGGGATATTCCATCTTGTGGAGCCCTTTGCTGAGACTGAGCAGCCCTGTCAGAGAACAGCTCTGTAATGGAGAGTCTGTAAAGGAAAAATCAGTCAAATGGAATTCCCAAGGACTGAAATGCTGCCAGACAAAATCCTCAAATGCTGTGCTTCTTCACAGATGGGAAGTTTAAGAAGCAGCTGAGGAGTTATTCTTTCTGCCCCTGACACCAAAGCTCTGAAGAATCAAAGCAGTAGCTATAAAATATTACCGTGAACCTGGAGAGATGGAGGCGGCCTCTGATTTAAGGGATGTGTAGGCACACACACAGAAAACATATTAGACTCATACTCAGAAAAACATGCAGCACTAGAGTGGGAAATTGATTTGGGGACAGTCAAATTTGGGACTTAAGGCTTTGTTAAGTATGTATTCATAATAACATTTTGGGAAGTTGTAACAATACTCTCTGAACAATAAAAACTTAACATTTGACTAAGGTATTTTCATCTTATAGTCTTAAAGCACTTGAAATGCTTCTGGAAAAGTCTTGGAACAACAATGTATTTCGACATTTATTTGATGATCCTCATCCACTCCATGAATACATATCTAAATACTTCCTAGCTCTTCTCATGGCTTGTTTCAGATAGCTGTTTTGGCTCAAGAAAGTATTCATACAGCCCTCCCTCCTACTTCTCTCTGTCAATAAAATTTTTTTTTTAAATCTGTATATTCTCCATAGCTATTAATTTAGTGTCTCCATAGAGAAATCTATCTATCTCCCATTTTCAAAGGTTTTCATCTCTTCATGTGTGCACTCTTTAGGACCTTCAAAGCATTCCTTTGTGAGAAAACTAGCTTCAATAAAGGATCTGCTTTCTAGTAACTGCAAGAGCCATAAGTTGAAAGGAAATTCTGCCCTAAACATATCCCAGAATCTTCTAAATTTGTGTTTCATTAACATTAACTGCTGAAAAAAACAAATTAGTTTCATATATTAAACGATGCGCACCTTCAGCATCTCACTTCAATCTGCAAGAGTATCTTTATTCCAATTAAACATGTCTCAAAATCTGCAAAGGACAATCCAAAGCAGAAAGTGATGTTATACTGCTATTTCATCCTTTTTAACCAAACACAGGAGCAGCCTTACTAAGCAGAGAAACTGAATCCCTTCCTAAGACTCTTTCATCTTGCTATGAGTATTTCACTTAACGGTGCAATAATGTCAACACGAAATAAGAAACGTTTTAAGAAAAATTGTTTAATATGAAAAAATGAAAACAAAGTAGACTATTAAAATATACCTTGAACAACAACTTGGCTTCCAGGAACAAAAAACTGTTGTGTGCCATCAGATGACTGTGCTGCATATTGCACAATGGTAGCACCTGGCTGAGGAGCTCCCGAATTTGTCACAGCCTGAATTGTACCACCCTGAGAAATTGTAACTAAACAGGGGAAAAAAAAAGAGAAGTTAGGCAACAGAAAGACATAACACATGCTAAAAATCATGCAATAAACACTGTCTTACAGGACTCCTGGTCCTCTCCTTGCTTAAGGACCAATTGTATGATAAAATTTAGATAATATTAATACTGATTTCCACAAATATAAAGTCTATTGTGTAGCATATGCTATACATATAACAGATAAAAAGCCATGTTCAACACATTTTATCTCTATGTTTCCAGAAATATTAACTCTACTAAAATAGTTTAAATATGTAGGGAAAAATCATAGCTCCTAGCCATATAAAAGTGATGTTTTAAATGCTAACATAGGAGTTATTTAAAAAAAAATCTTAAAAGAGTTGTTTATTGACTCTCAGAAAACAAAATCCAGGACATCAAGACAAAGGAAAAGAAAGATGTCTAACACTAATAATCTTTTCCTTAGTGTAAGAAAAAGTTTAGCACAACATTTAACCAGGCTGTACACAGTTGGATGGAGCCCAATACTCATGTCAAAAAAGAAACAGAACAAAGTAGGGTTCTTCCCTCAATGAAATAGCAATATGAAAAAAAACAAATATACTTTCCCCATTAATAAAAATCATACTGCCTTCTTGCCATAATCAAGTATTTATAAAAATGCAATTCCCTAGAGACATCATTAATTGTATATTCCTTTTGAAATTAGCATTGCCTTTGTTAAACACAGAAATATCACTGAATCACAGAATGGCTTGAGTTGGAAAGGACCTTCAAGATCATCTAATTCTAACACTGGATCTGTTCAAGCAAGTCCATGTCTGCCTTGTGCTGGAAACTCAGAGCTGGATGCAGCACTCCAGGTGGGGTCTCACCAGAGTGGAGGGGCAGAATTGCATCCCTTGATCTGCTGCCCACCCTGCATTGGATGCAGCCCAAGATCTGGCTGGCTTTATAGGCTGCAAGCACACATTGCCAGCTCATAGTCAGTGTTTCAGCCACCAGCACATCCAGGTCCTCAATCCACTCATTGCCCAGCCTATATCCACATTTAGGATTGCCACAACCCATACACAGGGTTGTGTATTGATGATTGGCATTGGCCTTATCATGGAGTTTGCATGGGTCCACCTCTCTACTCTGTCACAGTCCCTTTGGATGGGATCCCTTCTCTCTACTGAGCTTTGACTCTCAACTGCATCATTCAGCCTGGTGTCACCTGCAAACTTTCTGAAGGTACATCTCCACAAAGATTCCACATCTCCAACCAAAGATACAGAATAATACTGGTCCCAGATGTCTGAAGGACACCACTCATCACTGGCCTCCACCTGAACATCAAGCTATTGACTGGAGCTCTTTGAGCCAACTCCTTATCTACCAAGTGATTCACCAGCCAAATCCACATCTCCTGTGTTAATTAAAAGCAATCCTGAAACTTTCAGCTGAGAACCCAATGCCCAAAGAGTAAAAAATCTTTTCTCCCACAAAAGATATTTAAACTATGCTATAAAAGTCATACATAAAAAAAGACTGAGGCTGGCCAACTTCTCTGAATTCATTGTCAGATTACAGTATTTGATGCCATTCCTGAAGGTTCAGCACTGCTTATCTCAATACAGGATTTGTTAGATACCTATGTGAATTTTAGAGATTGCTGATTTCAAATGTTCTGTTTTGGCAACAGTAGGCTGGGTGCTGCACACAGGCTCCAGAAGGCATTGAGGAGAAGAGGAAGAGTGTGGCAGGGGGTAGAGTGCAAGATGTTTCAGTCTGGCCTCCAAAGCAGAAAGTGCCCCATTTTAAGGCAAGACAAAACAGAGAGAAGCAACAAAAGTAAAGCATTGTATCCCCTACTCTTCACAAAGTCCAGGACAAGAGCAACAAGATTTTTGTCAACTCTACCTCCCAGACAAGTTAAAAAGAGCCAAATTCTGCCTCTCAGAGTTAGCACCAGGAATGGTACATCTACACCATCACAGAACCCTACCACATAAACCCCAGTCAGTTTGGCTTCCTAAGCAGTAAAACATCAGCACAGACTGATAAAAAGCTCTTAGCTCCACAGTGCACCTGGGTAAACAATTATATCACAGCTGTCCAGCAATTATTCATTCAGATCCCAACCCAGTACTTTATACACAAAAGTGAATTTACTCCAGTAGCTGCCTCCCTTACTGGACTGATTCCTGCCACATTCCCAGAACACACACTGCCTGTCCCCCATTCACTGTCCTGATCTCAACCACTGCAGACACTTTGTTGTGCTGGAGCTCTACTGAAAACTGAGCCTTTTATGATGAGTACAGGACTTTGCTGGACAGTCCCTGTAGCTGAATGTCATGCAGGTGGATGGATGCAAGCAGCATCTTCTCTTCCAACTAGGAGCGAGGACAGTACTACTACCACTCTCTGAGTATGATCATCAGCTCTAATCCAGAGGAAAAGCCCAGATCTTTTTCCCTTCCAAAACTGGAAATTGAACTAAAATTAATTAAAATTAATTGAACTAAAATTAAAATCTTTTCCCAAAAGATTTCCTAATTCTTCAATTGTTAAAAGTCTGTTCTAAGAGAGCAAGTAATTCAAACAGATAGGTAAAGATTTAATAATTTTCATTCCCCCTGCACTTTTTCATGCAGATCATCATGATATGCACAAGGAGGCAGGGGGATGGGGAGACTGATTCACACACTCCAACTGAACAAACAACTCTTACACATTAGACCACTACCACAGGTGAGGGAAGTAATTTTTTATAGTATTAAACAACCAACATGACAGAACTACAGCCAACAGAGTAGGTGTGTAGTCAGATAAGAATACAAGGCTCCTATACCGGAGAGCATCTTGTGCAAAACTACCCATTTGTCTGGCAGAAAGGTCACATGTGTGTTGATGGAGGTAGCTGGCAAAGACATTTTATCTGGTCATGTCAGTCTGTCTGCTTCCATAAGCCAAGCCAAGAAGCTCCAAGGAAAAAGGTATTGGGAAACCATGGCAACATGCCATTTTGCCTGGTGAAAACTAAGTAGAGAACAGCCATCAATGCTGTTATTAGACAAAAATACATTTGTTTTCCAAACTATTTACTTATCAAGTTCTTCCAAAAAGAGTCATCCCAGACATCCAGACATAAACACACAGTCAAAATGATCTGTTCAAATTGCCCTTCCTTTGCAGGAATACAAAGAACAGCAGAGAAAGAAAGGAACCAGCAAATGTAATAACCAAACACCTCTTTTAAACCAGGGCACAGTACAGATGGTGACACCACAAGGCCAGCTCTTCATTGCCACGGACACTGCACAAGCTTAACACACAAACTACTGGGTGCCTGCACAGCAGAACCTGGGCAGCCCATGCTGGCCAGGGACAGAGGAGTCCTCAGGCACAGGAATGACAGGCAGAAGCACAGAGCTACTGACAGGAGGTGTGAAGATGAAGGAGATACATGGAGTGACCCTCTGCATCATATGCAGTCTAAAATCAACACTGGATTTGCTACATTCCCACCCTATGTTCCTGGTTTTAGCTAAGAGCAGTTCCTGGGGATTACAGGGAACCAACAGGAAGGCTCAGAGATGCTTCAGATCTGTGCTTCATATATGTAAAGACTAGTGGTCAACAGTCAAGCTCTCTTCAGCAAGTTCCAAATTAAGACCCTCTTTATTAAAAGGAAATGATCATCCTTGCTACCACCTGCCTAATTAAAATACACAGAATTTGCTAAGGCAAAAGGTATTTTAACTTACAAAGTTGAACTTTAAAAAAAAATCCAATTAATGAACTCATAAATTCAGCAAGAAAAACTATTTCCAAAAAGAAAAAGCTCTCAAAACAAAATTTTTGAGCCAAAACCAAGAAAGTCCATGAAGGCTGACATTGCATTTTGAAGCAATGCCCCATTATGATGAGAACCTTAATTATACAGCACATGTTTTATGCTACAACTATAACTTACTCAAAGAAAAAGCAGCAAAGAACAGAATCTCCCAAGTTTGGCTTATAGCCTAATTTAAATTAAGACACATGAGATTTAATTAATTTTTTGTGGATTCTGTTCTCACATTGTCAGTGATGCTCTCTGTTGCTTCATTTTCAGAAATAATTGTCTGATTGAACAAGAAACCAAAACCTTTGAATTAAGGTTGAATAAACACTTGAAGTGTTTAATTCACTTAAACACCTCCCTATCACTATTGTTTATGGTGTGTTCAAATGAAAATATATTCCCCTAAGAATCACCTCCTGCAAGATATTATGGTCAAAGTACAACTTTGGCTTCCCAGGGGAAGCCATGATTAAACCTAAGCTCTAAAATTTCTTAGAAATCCTAGAGGTTTACAGGCTCACTAGGTAATACACAGACATTATAACACTTTTTTTTTAAGCCTTGAAATGGCAAATATATATATTCTTAATTAAATCTAAGCAAAATCAAAAATACAATGCAAAAATTGAAGAAAAATATTTAATTTTTCTTAGAATACAGGAATACATTAATACATGCTGGACTCTGTACTGAATAGTTGTGATTTAGGATGATGGTATTCTTTTCCACAGAAAAGAATACTTCAGATGCTGGACATCACACAGCAAACATTTATTTATGTCTAGAGCTTACATGAAGGGTAAGAAAAGCAGCCTAGGGGCACAAGCAAAATTACTTTCTATGCTGAACGGATAGAAGCAGTATAGGGAAATTCTGTCTTTGCATCATTAATGATTAGTTTAGTTGCATAAATTAAAAATAACTGAAGAATTCTAAGGATGAGTAGAACACAACTAGAGCCATTCTATCCTCTTTTCTATGCCATTGCAGTGTTTTAATAGACTTCCTCTGTTTTCTCATTTCAGGAAAAAAACTTCACAACATTTCTTATGCAACCTTCCTGTCATTATTTCAAAGGAAAAACACCTGCACTGTCTGCTTATGAAAAAACATGAAAATCCCCTACAAATTGTACGAGTATAGCTTTATAAAATACAGAATTTTAAGAACAGCTGTTATTACAAAGTTATCCAAACTGATAACTGATTATGTCCAAAGAAGCCACAGAGTGCAAGTTATAAAACACTTCTACTAAAAATACAGGAATAAAAATATCTAAAAGCAAATCTATAGAACAGAACAGTGAGCATAACTTTGAACTTGCATTTGGATGATGTATCAAATGTTGGAAACCATGATTTCGGTTAGTTCTGTGATAAAAGTGCAGATACTTAAAAACTGGTGACAAAAAGACATAATTCTTTTAAGAAAGAAAATTGGAACTTAACAAGTAATTTCATACTCCAGCCTTACATTTCAAAAAATTCTACTTGCCATTTCATATAATGAATAGCGCTAATACATAACAAATCACAAGAATTTGAAACTGCAATCATTTGTATCATTAAACATTCACATGAAGGTGTCAACGTTTTTCATTTCAGCTGAGCCTCACCTCTACATTTTAATGCATAGAAGCTCTAGGACGACTCAATTTAGCAGCCAACAAATACTACAAGATTAAAAGTCGATAATCCCCATGTTAGAAAAAATTAATAATAATTACTTAAAAATACAGAATCTCTTACTGTTCTTCATGAAAATCAAACACCCCTAGTGCATTAGTAAGTGCTAGAAACAAAGCTATGCTATGCTCTGCATCACCACGTAGTACATTGCACACATACGGTATTGCCCTGTGTTAGTATGATACAGGCTGGTTGGCATGGCCACTGCAGAAATACCAGAAGGCGTTCCTTCATCTTCTGACTTCTCTTCTTCTTCAATCTTCGCTACTGCAGGTGCATCTGAGGAGAGCTCATTCAAAATTTTTCTAAAAAGAGAATGTAAGTAATTTTATGTACTTGAAGATCCATACTCTTGAGAAAATCAAAGAACTGACTTTTATCAGACAGTTTTGCTGTAATAAGTAAGCTGCCTTTAAAACCAGCAAAACCAAAATTAAAAGTCCTTACCGGTATGAAGGCCTTCTTGAAAGTATTTCCCTACGTTTTTGAGAATCAATTATCACTTCTGATTGTGCAGCTTCATCTGCAATCGATGCTACCTGTAATAGCAAAGTTCCTGAAATTCATAACTTCATCAAAAAAAGAGCAGCAGAGTAATTTTTTTTTTAAAACTCCTTCCATGTTTACATATGGGAAGTTTGTTGACTTATTTATCACTAATCATGTGATTTTTGGACTACTTTTTCCAATGCAAATTGCAAATTCTGAAGCTATCCAGACACAGCCACTCAGATAACATCTTCCATTTGAAAAAGGAGTAAGTCAATAAAATCCAGGTTACTTTTTTGTGAATGACACTTAGAAAAAGCACTGGAAACAGATTTCTTTAAATATAAAAATATTATTCAATTTAATTAGGTCTTAAAAGTGAAGTCAAACATCTAAAATACAGAATACTGCACTAATGTGCCTTAAATGATAGTACACAATATAAAAGTTTCTTCATACCACACCAAAGCTATTTAAAAATTAACTTTATTTAAATATACACATTTATTAGACTTACTAACACATTCATAAATGCAAAGGCATTGTTTAGCAATGTTGTATGAGTTTTGGAAGTGCCTAAGAAATGCACAGTATCTCAATTTCTCAGACCTTTAGTATTTTCATATGTTCTTCTTCTTTTAAGATTACTCCAGACAATATTAAGGCCTTGGGCTGAATCACACTCTTGACCAGCATCTATCTTACTTCACAGAACTGAAAGTCATTATTGAACAAGGAAAAGACTTTATTTTCTTGGATTCTACTCAGAACTATTGCTGTGGTGAGATTTTCAAATTGAAATAGTGTGAAAATCTTTTCACATGAAGACAGACCAGACTGCAGTTTCAGATTAAGCACTTTGTTAAACTAACACTCAACAAACACGATGTAAGAGACAAGAAGAATTCAAGTGTTTGAACCAGCTGCAGTGGAAGCTCAGGGAATACAAGGAAGAGCTCTGGAATTAATGCATCTGCCAATCCTCAGTGTTTGGTACCAGAAACAAAATCTGCCTGACTTCAGTAGAAAATGACTGTCTGGAATGTTCTGGAAATTTATAGGTCTGGGTCAGCTCAACTCAAACCTTTAGAACTCCACCTTGAAAGAACTGCGGGTTATTGCAGAACAAAATTATCTCCTCACTTGTTAATTTTACTACATTACACTTCTGTGTAAAAATATTTAATGTAGTCTCATTTGGCTGGGTAATACACAACAAACATCATTACAACTCTACATCTGCCACCTAGGCAGTGAGAGTTACTTCTGAATGTGTACAGATGCCCAGCTCCAAACCAGACATCAGAGAACTCAGGTGACTGTAGGGAGTCAGGTGCTTCAAGAAATTTGTATTCCTCCCTTTGCAGGAGAGACCAATGCTGAGCAGCAGAGAGAGATTCTGAAAGACATTTCCCTCCCAAAGTGCCTTCAGCAATCTCCTCATGGATCAGTCTTCAAGCCTCCGGCATAACCCTTCAGAAGTAAGATCGTATTGCACAGTCAGGAAAGAGCCTGGGCATCCTAACTCAAAACAGAATTTGCATTCTGCTGGGGCCTGGGGGTTAATAAATTATCTATTTGTCCCAGGACAAATAGTTGAAAAACAAGACCTCAATTGTCTTTAAATTGTCACATTACCCTAACAGCTACCAACAGTCCCCCCAGTTTGTGAAGATGGCTGAGGAAGTTGAGAGCAGTCATACTTTAGGAAGAAGGTAAGGATAATTACAAGATTATTTAAGCATTTTAATGTGTGTATTGGTTTTGCACGGCATAGTTTTTGGTAGCAGAGGGGATGCAGAGATGGCTTCTGTGAGAAGCTGCTAGAAGCTTCCATGATGTCCAGTAGAGCCAATCCCAATGGCTCTGCAGATGATGCACCACTGGGCAAGCCCGGGCCAATTAGAGATGGTGGTAACACCTCTGTGTTAACATATTTAGGAAGAAATCAAAACAAAGGTTGGGGACACAGTTTCAATTCCAGCCAGAAAAGAGGAGGAAGTGAGAACATGTGAGGGAAACAACATGGAGACACCAAGGTCAGCAGAGGAGGAGGTGCTCCAGATGCTGGTGCCACGATTCCTCTGCAGGCCATGGTAAGACCACGGTGAAGCAGCTGTGCCCCACAGCCCATGGGGATCCAGGGGAGATCCCCCACAGCCCATGAGGGAGGTGCCCATGCCAGAGTGGGTGGATGCCTGGAGGAGGCCATGGATCAGCGGGAAATGCATGAGGAGACAGGTCTTGCTCCCAAGTTGGAACAGCCTGTCCTTGGAGGGCTGCACCCCGTGGAAGAGTGACCCATGCCACAGCAGTTTTGGGAGCATGGTTTGCCATGGGAGGGACTCACACTGCAGCAGTTTTGGGAGGCCTGCTGCTCAAGAGATTGGAGCCATGCTGGAGAAATGAATGGAGAACTGTCTCCATGGAGGGGAGGGACCCCACAGTCTCACTGAGGAAGAACTTCTCTCCCTGAGCAGCAGAGGAAAACCTTGGGTGACAAAATGACCAAAACTCCCACATTTTGTCTCCCTGCACTGTCAGTGGGAAGGAGGGGGGGGCTGGACGAAGAAAGGTGTCTTCAAGGGCTTATTTTACTTCTCATTATCCTGCTCTGATTTTTTAGTTATAAATTCACTTTGTATCTTTAAGTTGAGCCTGTTTTGCCATCGAAGCGTTCTCTCCTGGTCCTTACCTCAATTCATGAAACCCTTTGTTAAATTTTCCCTCCTCTGCCCAGCTGTAGCAGGGGAGGGGGTGTGAACAACTTTAATGAGGGCCTGGAATTTTGGCCAGTGTCAAACCACTACAATGTGGAAGAGGACATTTTCTACAAGAAGTTTCAAAAACTTTAATTTTTATCATGACAAAGAGAGAAATGAACACTTCAGATCACTCTAACAGCAAACAACCATGTCCATACTGTTAACAAACAAACCATTTAGCTTTTTCCTGGACATCATTCAGATTTCGACTTTACCTATTTCAGCTTCATCTGCATTTGAACAAATTTAACTTCAAACTCATGTTAAGTCTTTCCAAGACCTGATACACTACAGGGAGGAGCAAGCAATAAGTCAAACAACAATTTAAATCTTCCTACAAATAAAACAACATTTAACAAAACAATAAGGAATGCTATAAACGTATTTTTTCATCTAAAAAACAACAGCATTATGAGAAAAACTTCTGAGCACTTTCAGTTGAAAATGGCAGATGTTTGAGGGAGAGGTCATGCAAGCTTCAACACCAACCTTCAGCATACTTCTTGATTTCTTTTTTAAACTGATGTAATCTCCCAAGTTCCCCACTGTCTGGCAGAGACAAGGCAGAAGTTAAAGCCAAATGATCTGGAGCAAATTCCAGGTGGCAGGATAGTGTACTGAAAAGGATCACAGAAGGGCGGAACACCCTCTGTAATGGATTCTTCTACAGCATCTTCAAGGCCCTTTCTTATCCAGATGAAACCAAAGCAAAATCCTGGAACTAACTAGTCAGTATTAATTGGGACAAAACTTTCTTGTTTCTACCCCTTTGGGTAAGGGTGGACGGCCAGAGTTCACTCAATACAACAAACAGTTGACTTCCACTCCCCTAAGACAACACAGCAGCAGCTGGCAAGAGATCCCTGAGAAATTTCTCCTTCTGAGCTTTGAAAAAAGTCCTCTATCTTTGCATGTATGTCCTGACTACACTGACTAAAGGAAGAGAAACTGGGAATTGCTAACGTGCTTATTGAGAAAAGGTTACTCAGGAAAATTACAGTTAGAAAGAATTCCAATGAAAAAAAGTATTTACTTTGAATACTCTGTTCTGACTTGAAGTTTGATCAAATATTAGCACCTACTACATCTCTTTCCATAGTGATCTAGGACTTCAAAACCTTGAGGTCCCATCATCTACACCTACTACTCAACAATAAAATATTCATTATCTGATCACAGTTTTATTATTTTTCTAAAATATAAATCCTACTTATACATGTCTTTTTGTCATTATAGTGGAAATTTATTAAGAAGCCTCTACCATTAAAGATGGCTTCTCAAGACTGACAACACATGGCTTTTGCTTAATGTGTTGCAATGGCCACAGGCAAAACCCTTTTCTCCTAACAGGGAGAGGTGTATCACCTTTCTTATCAGAAATAGCTATTGTATCTGCAAAAAGCAATTCAGTTGACATTTCTCAAACAGATTTCAATAAAACTAGTGCAGAAGCCTTCCCAGCTACAAAGAAAAAAAACACCAATGGGAGGCCAAGAAATTTCCAAAACACTGCGAATTCATTCTCTCTTGCCTTTTCTACTTTTTAAAAACTCTGAAAAGTCTTACATGTTTTGCACCAATCCCTGTTTTCTAGTTCCAGTAGCTTTAAACACATGAACATTTGCCACATAAATGTGTGTTTTGAGGCTGTATTTTTGGTATCCACATCCACAAAAAGCAATATGAGATGCTCTAACAGGGTCTGATAGGGGCTCCAAACAAGGAACCACTTGATACAATATGCTTACTTCTACTAGGCCCAGACCCTTTCCAAAAATAAAATAGCAGATACTTCAATATTTATGAGTTCAGAGTCTCATTAGAAACACTAGGTTCATAGCATTTAATAGAAATTAAAAACTGCAGGATACACTGAAGTAAGGCCGTGTTATGACACAAATTTGCTATTGCGTAAGTTCAGACCCAAGTTCCAAGACAATTTCTTATAAGATAAACAGGAAGCATTAAGGAATTGCTACACAATGCTTGTAGAGCTGCTCCTGGTTGGATGTTTGCCACCTTTCCCCCTGCTGTTTCCTGTGCCATCTGAGTAAATCTTGCAGCACTGGTGGGAATGAAGAGAAACTGAAGATGGGCTGGGAAAAGAATTATGAGGTACCAAATATTCATGAAAATGTAACAATAAAAAAGCTAACCTGAACAGCTTGCATGTGTGGTGACTGAATGACTGAGGGCTGTGTGGCTTGAATGACACCCTGGACATGAACAGTTTGACCAGAAGGCAACTGCACTAGAGTTACAGCTGGAGATCCTCTTCCAGCACTGGAAGCAGCTACAGAAACCTGCAAAAATTACAATCATCATGTTTAAGTAAGATGGCTTAAGACTTCAGAAAATGCTTTTAGCAGTGATAGCTAAAACAGACTGATTTTGTTGCCACATCTAAAAAAGCTCAGATGTATATAATTATCACACACAAAAATAAATTCTTTTACTAGTAAAAGTACTAAAGACCTGTATCTTTCCAAATGGTCAGGAAAGCTTAAAACTGTAGCCTAACAAACTGCAATTATTTGGTTTTTTCTCTCCAGAGACTTTGTATTTTCCTTTCAATCAAAAAAACCCAACCCTCAGACATCACACACCAGATCTGCTGTTGCCAGCATGAAGGTTAGGAAGAACCTCCAGAAATGCAACAAAACCCACACATATTCACTGGAGTGGAATGTCACTGCAATAACATAAAGGGCAGACTTAGGAAGAAAAAAATTATTAGGTAAGAAATTATGCTTTTTGGATGGATGTCTCAAGAGACATGAGAATTCTTCAGATAGTGAAAAACCATCCTGTTAAATAAAGCCATAGAAGGATTTGTAAACTCATTTAGTTTAACGGACTCCTGTTATATATATAATTTTATGTATCAAGAAAAGGAGAGCTGGAGTGTATCAGTGCTTCAAACAACAACAAAAATAAAGAACAGCTGAATCTTCTCTAAGCCTAGCACAGCCATAGAACAGCTTTCCCCAGCCTGTGACTCTCAACCCTCAGTGCTGAGGACTAATGGGCTGAGAAACAGCTTAACACCTATGGGCTAAGAAATAGTTCAATATTTGTGCTTTTACTGTTAAATCTATTAACAGAAACAAGCAGTGATGCAAAGGGAAAACACTGTGATTGATCTCAATTTATGTGATGAAATATCTCTAAACTCGGAAAAGGAAAACAATGGCAAACATAAACTATATAATAAAAAGAAATGTTGTGGTTTTCAATTAAACTGCACTGAAAAGTCTTATTTCTATATTCTGCACACTCAACAATAAAATCAGACTCAAATATAAAATTGTTATTACTCCCTTCCTAGCTTTGTTCACAGCTCCAAAGGTAACTGCTATGAGCAGTAAACATAAAATGAGATGAGAGTAAGAAGAAAAACATGAAGAATGCTGCATATAAAAAAAAAAGTTAAAGAAACTTTTGTAATTTTTACATATTTAACACTGAGCTGGTTTTTTTAATCCAAATATAAAAGCAGTTTTCATTCCTGATCCATAAGATACTGCTTGTCTAGGAAATAATTCCCTTCTTAAATAAAGTAAACAATTTTAACTACTATTAAGAGGCACTGCTATCAAAAAGTCATGATGTTGGTTCAAATTACCTTGCAGAAATAATGTTTCTCGGAAACAAAGACAGGATCTCGTCAACATTCACTATGCAATTGTTCAGTGTTGTAGGAAACTGAACCACTTTTCAGAAAACAGAACAATTGAGGGCATTTTTAACCCTGAAATGAGTTCCTTAAATTATTCCTTAAATGGCATGAAATAGTAACAGGGAAATAGGACATACAAACCTTCTTCCCAATCTATTCAACAAATAATATTAATATTACGAGAAATTTCTCAGAAATACATATTTGAGATTAAGCTCCAGAAAGTCTCAAAGATATGAAGCTTCCAAAGCTTACATCCTAAAGCCAAGCTTCAAGCAGTGATCACAGAGCAGTGGAAATGTTTACATAGCATGCTAACTTTCCAAAACATTATAAAGGCAATTTCACCAAACCTTTCCATTTAGTGTTCTCTTTGTGAGAATTGCCATTTGATACAATACTCAGCGGGTCAGAAAGAACTTTCTGAGTACAGCCATAAAACAGTAAAAGGTGAACAGTTTCAAAGTTTCTTTTTGGTACACAATGGGTCCGTCACACATAATCAGGAAATAATCCAGTACTTGAGATTAAGAAACTACATTCATTTTAAAGCTCCTTATTCAGTACAACCCCACAGGGGGAAAAAAAAGACAACTTGATTCAGCTAATACTCTTTTGGACTAAAGTTTAAAGGAGAAATTGTTTTGTTTCCATTAATTCAGATAAGAGATTAAAAAGGGGTTTAAATCCTAAGGGAAGAGGAGATGGTAGTATTATAAAATTTTCAAGGCTCATATTCTGCATCTCTTTTATAAATATTAGAAATTATTATTAGAATTTTGATTCAGATTTCCCTTTACACTTTTCAAGCTGAATTTTCCTGCGTGAACTGACACACTAGGACATTTTCATGCTATCATGCATAAATCCTGACTGAAACAGACCTGGCAAAGAAATTTGTTTCTGACATCAGTGATGAGCAATGCTACCTTTAACATCGTTACTTCAAGGACTGGCACAGCAACTGAAAACAATCCACAAAGGCAAGTCAGGGACACAGAGGCTGAGGGGAAGCTTAACACCCTCTATGGGTTCTGTGCTCCTAGGCATGCAATACTCACATCCAATAGCTTCAATAAATATCAACCATGCAACCATAATAGCAGTATGGTCCCATATTTCAGGTATTTGGAAATGTAAGTGCTCCCTCTTCTATGTGGGGGGAGAAAAGTAGCCAGCAAGAATGACCAGGTACTACCTTGCTACTGAGGCACACACTCTTGCAGAGAAAGAGGCTGCCCACCATTCATCTCACTTCAAGATACATGGTCCATCTGAACAGTTATCCTGGATATCCTGTCAATGTCAGATATCCTTCCCCTGCCAAGTACTGGAGAGGTTACCTTCACATTCAACCCCTCATACCCTCAACACTGCCAAATGCAGAACTCAGGACACAGGCCCATCTGATTTCTGCCCCTGCTGCAGACTCCAAGTACTACAAGGACTCTAGAAGTAAAGTGAAAAGCAATTCTGGAAAAGGAAAAGCCAAGGCAAATCCACGCTGGATTTAACAAAAGAACCAAGGATCTGCCACATTTGGGCACCGAGTACCATCTATGAGGAAAAGCTGGAGACAGATGTTTTGATCAATTCCAAAGCCAAAACAGCAGCACCTACTTTCAAGGAAAATAAGGTTAGGCTGACTCCAGACATTTGGTCACCATATGCTTCAAGGAAGCACGAAATGATGAAACATCTGCATGTTTATAATCCTCTAACATCAACTTTGCTAAATGGCCAGCATTTGCATTTGGCAGGCTGGTTTAGAGCCTTGCTTACAACAGCCTAGCAAACCCCCATAGTCTCAATCTCCAGGGAGTAAAATTTAACACTGTTTGATATCAAAAGCCCACAAGGACAACCCCCCAAAGTGCTAAACTTGAACGGTCCCAGCTTGCAATAGGTACTCACTCCAGGCTCTGAAAACCTCCCTGAAACTCTCCCAATGCTCACTGACAGCAGTTCTCACATTGTAAACCCTGACATATGTCTAATTCAGGGCCAGCACCAAGGGGCCAACAGATGGTATCTCAGACAAGGTCAGCAGACAGCCCTACTGATAGACAACATGACAAGGTTAACAAAAAGTGAATCAAAGAGCAGCCCATCAAGATGTAGGATTAAAGAAAAAAGAAAACACAACTGAAAGTGTTTTTATCAAACCTGAGAAGGGCTAAAGTACATTGATCTTACATTGTTATAGTTACATTTAGGGTAGCTGAGCACACAGAAACACAGACTGGCTTCTAGAAATCCTGAAAAAGGAACACCTAATTTCTCTCTGAATACCATTGCAGATTTACATCTTCCAAGATGTAAGTTTGACTACCATCAACACTATCAGAATATTCCAATACAATTTTACCTCCTTGTAAGTACACCTCTATATATAGCAACAGATGATCTGGGCATGTGAGACAACCATGGGGCTCATCTCAAAACAGGTTGAGAAATTTTCCATCTCACACCTCTGCTCTTGCCTCAAAGACATCAAGCTTTGTACAGGTGTTGGGCACATCTTCAACAGCTTCTAAAGACAGCCACCAATAATTTTACTTTCTTACCTATTTATTCTGGTAGCTGGATCAGAAAAATATTACCATGTCAATGATTCAACTGGCTAAAAGTGACAGATGCAAGAAATGCAACTAGAAACTGATTCTACAGTACAACATTTCATTTTGAAAACAACCATTTAATGGACAAAAAGTGCATCTCATCTTTGCTAGTTTCAAATTCACTCATTTTTGCTTTAGTAGAAAAAGTAACTCTACTTTCAGCAGCAAAAAATCGCAGGAGAATACAGCAGTAACTATGACACAAGTGAAAAAAAATTCCAAACACTATTTTTTCATCTACAAATAATGTACAGTAGGTCCTTTGTAGCATTGGAGGTCATCCCATCACACCATAGTGCTCCAGCCCGCACATTCTTAACGTCTCCTCTCTCTCCCAACAGAGGAGACATTAAAATCTTCAGCACAAAACAATCTCTAAAGATTATCATCTTCTGAAGTATTTGGTTCATCCTTTCAAAACTAAATGGCAGGTATTTCTTTAAAAAGCCTATAGAGGAGGGGAAAATAAGTCAGCTGCCCCTCAAGAAGAAGAAAAAAAAGGATGTCCACCTCCTATGTAGTTGTATCCCTCGGCATTTTACTAGTCACTCCCTGGCCAAGGCCATAATTCAATTAAATATCAAGCACATTAAAAACCATTACAACATTCCATCTGGACATAAAAACTCCACCTGTTTTACTGGAAGGGCAGTCACCTGCTGGGACAGATGCCCAGAGAGGTGCTAGAGACTCCATCCTTGGAGACATTTACATCCCAGGCAGACACAGTTCTGGCTGACACTGCTTGCACAGGCAGGTCAGACTAGATAATCTTAAAAGGTTCCTCCCAAGCTTGACCCTTCTACAATTATTTCTTTGATAATACACAGAAAACCCCAAATTAAAAGACAGTGTATTAAAATGGTTTACTTCTGACTGACCAAAACCAAGGTTGAGCAAATATTTTGTTAGAAAAACACAAACAAAGCTGCCATCTCCCCACTCCCTTGGAGATATTTGAAAAGGAGCCCTCAGTTTCAGTGACCAGGCATTTTTGCTCTCAGTAAGAATCAAGTCATTCTTTTCTACTATTTCTGCATATTTGCAACAAAATTAGTAGGAGGGAAAACTGGAAGTTGGCACAAGATGCTTCAGTCACCTGCAGTAGCTGACATCTCTTAACTGCACTCCTACACAGGACAAAGAGGGATAAGAGTTCTCTGCTCCTCTGTAATAGTCAAAATACACAGGCACAGCCATGAATTCCTCAGAAACACACAAACTTCCCATGTGGACCACCACAAATCCAGTCAGATGTTCCATACAGGGGCCTCCAGTGGGCTTTATCCCTCAACACCAGGCCCAGCTCTCCATGACAAAGCTCCTCACCTTCCAAGCCAGCCAGGTAGGAACACAGGCTAAGAAAATCCTACTCATCTTAACCCAAAGCAGTGTCTCAAAAGGCCTGGCAGCAGCAAGTGCTCTGTCTGGGCAGCTTCACCACAACAAATGCTGGGGGCACAGCAGCCTGAAGGACTGAGGGTGTGTGAGGGCTGCAGGCCCCGCGAGCCAGCGGCTGAGGAGATGGGCACAGGCCCAGAGCCCAGGAGAGGGATGGCAGCACCAACCCTGCTTGTCTGGGAGCCCAAACCCTCAGAGAGGGATGGCAGCACCAACCCTGCTTGTCTGGGAGCCCAAACCCTCACAGAGGGACAGCAGCATCAACCCTGCCTGTCTGGGAGCCCAAACCCTTAAGAGAGGGATGGCAGCACCAACCCTGCTTGTCTGGGAGCCCAAACCCTCAGAGAGGGATGGCAGCATCAACCCCACTTGTCTGGGAGTCTGACAGGGACAGCAGCACCAACCTCGCTTGTCTGAGAGCCTGACAGGGACAGCAGCACCAACCCTGCTTGTCTGGGAGCCTGACAGGGACAGCAGCACCAACCCTGCTTGTCTGGGAGCCTGACAGGGACAGCAGCACCAACCCTGCTTGTCTGGGAGCCTGACAGGGACAACAGCACCAACCCTGCCTGTCTGGGAGCCCAAACCCTCAGAGAGGGATGGCAGCACCAACCCTGCCTGTCTGGGAGCCTGACAGGGACAGCAGCTCCAGCCACACGTGCTAAGCAGCTCTGCCAGCTCCAGGACAGCTCTCTGAGCCATCTAACCAAAACCAGTCTGTTTCCAGACTGTTACACCCAGCCTTCAAACTGAGGTGCAAGTTTTGGTTCAATGTTAATTGAAGGAGATTCATCAATATTTCAGAGTTACTCATTTTAACTGTAAGGTATGAGACCCATACCCCCTACAGCTGAACCTTCACACACAGTACTCAAGCATTAAAAGCAGACAAACATAGAAGTGTTATACACTGCACAATATAGGAGTGCAAAAACTCTCCTGCAGCATTTGGGACACCTTTGGACCAACACTAAAAATCCCAAGTGACAGAATTCACAGCTGTCTTCTCCAGAGACTACTGCACAAGCCAATAAATTTTACATATCAACCATCCTATGAAAATCTGAACAGAACTACTAAAGAAGAAATGAGAGGATGACATCAACAGAGCAAATCAAATAAAATTCTTAAAGAAAAAAAAAAAAAAAGCTGAACAAGCAATACTCCCAATGCTGCATGCATCAAAACCAACAAAAAAAGGTTGATAAACATTTTGCAGTCTACTTTGTGCCAGAAGATCTGACAAAAAAGCAGCTGCTTTCAGTTTTAAAAATGTACCTACAATGTAAATCAAGTATCTAACATAACAAATACATGGCATCAAATTTTAGTAAATAACTTCTAATGATGAAAACAATTTGGTAAGACGTTTTTTAAAATAATTTCTTTTATTTAACAAAGGGCTTTTGAAAATCCTTTTAAATGGTCCATACACTTTTCTGAAGCTATAAATCTAAGTACTGTCAGAACACTATTCCTCTCAAGTGTTGAGTATTACAGTACATATTTTTAATGTTTGAGAATTGTTACTATATAATCTTCTATCCATTAACAACCAAACAATAATCCACAGGAAACATGTAATGTATACTTTTAGAAGTCCAGATTGGATACACAGGGATGAAACAAAACAAGCACACATTAAAAATGTACTTGCAATTAGATTAAATAGATTCTGTACAAAAACTGGAACTAGGAAAGAACCATGGCTATTTTTATTCATGTTTCTATTTTTGTTATACAACACATCTTCAAGATACACAAACGGTTTAGATATGTTTGATCTTGTAGCCACCTCAATTCCTTAAGACTGTATCCCATCTCTATAACAATCGCCTTGTGAAAGTGAAAGAAAAAACCCTCTTTGTCTATTGATGACTCTTGTCTGAAAGGGCTCCTAAAAATGTTACTTTCTAACAGACCTGATGTTATATTAGTCCTTTGTTAACTACTGAAGGCATATTTTCCAGTATACCTTTGTTATATTTTTCCTATTTAATACCAAGACTTATAAAACATGAGAATACCATAAAAATTGATTGTTTAAAAATCGTAGCAGCTCTGAATATCACTTCATTGATTCTTCTCATCTTTCTACACTTCAACTTACCTCAGATCCTGAGGAAATCTGATTCTGGCCTGGCTGATTCTGAAGGTGACCAGCACTTCTCTCTGTCAGAGAATCCACTGCATTGTCATCCTGTTCAACCATTTCCATGGTCATCAGTCTAAAAGTAAGTACATACATATTTAAATAACTCAATACAGGGAGGTATATCAGGCAGCTAGGGAAAATAATTTCAAACTATATTTGGAGCAGACAGAAAATAAATATATTTCTGTCAAAATGAAATCCTTTCTTCATTCCCCCGTATTAAAACATTCACTCATATACCCAGGAGTTCTAAAACAAGTATTTTGGGAAGATGCAGGGAGAGGCATTTCTGGAGATGGCTCTCAGGGAGGGACAAGCAGAGTGCCAGGGTCCCATGCAGTGCTGCCCACAGAAGGTCCCTTGAGCCTCATGGGCTGCTACAGCCCTCTTGAACCTATTCCCTGCTGGCATCTACACTTGAATTGTCTGTAAACTACTCATGGCTCAGGAGCCACAGCAATTCTTCTCACTTTATAGGTTTAAAAGTAGGATAGATTTTATTGAAAACTAAGAACTTGCTGACCCTCATTTTAAAGTAAGAGTTTAAACTTTGTAGAGAAAACTTCCAAATCTGCTACATATCTGCTATATAAAAATGCAATTACCTGACAGCTCCTTTTCGATATTTCTTGGCACACTTAGTCATAACGGAAGGTGTGAGTTTTAAAACAAGAGCTTGGATCTCTTCGGCTCCCTTTCTCTCCTACCAAACCCTGCACTGAAGGTGCAACATTGAACAGGTGATGTCAAACATTGCCATGGCAACAGGTCAGTTTACAAACAGAACAGAGACAGGACAGGGTCAGGCAGAGGCAGGCAGGGCGCCCTGCAGGCACGCTCCCACCTACACCCTACTTACACAACACTGACAGCCTCAAAAGGAAGACATGATATTAGTGAGAGATTTAAGAGGCAGCAAATCTTGGTTCCCCAGGTTCAGTTTCTGTAACTAGGGGATGACAAGCCTGAGGCCAAAGTTCAATTATTTCTGATAGCTACTCTGGTTTCTTCTCAGGACTTCGACTGAGAGATGCAAGAGGCAGGCAAGGACTGCTACCCACCTGACTCTGAGGCTCTGTTACATTAAATCAAATTAAATGTGAACCAAACTCCTTTTGTGGCACTATTTTATAGAACATTCCACAGTCTTTGGAGAGAACAATTTTTATTAGTTTTATAAAAATCAAAATTTTGCCCAAAATAAAGGCATGAAAATATGAAAAGATAACCAGTCAAATGATGTAGAGAAGCATATTTCTAGCTTATATGCCTCAAATGGTACTCTACTGACCAGATTTAACAGTACTATAGCTAATGGTAGTGAAGCTGCAAAGCAATTTAACATTTTATGGGTTAACATAAGTATTTCTGCTCAGAGAAGTTACATACCCTATGCCAGTACCAATTCAGATTAGAGTCATAGGGAGCTATTTGACAACTAAAATTTTTCTACATTTTTCTCTTGCTAGTTACCACTAATTACCTTTTTGTTTAGATGCAATCTAATTAAATATCTACTGAAATTTACCAAAGTCTACCAGCTCTGGGGAAAATGTTTTCATCAAACTTTTCACCATAATTTTCTATAAGATGTTACCTAATTATAATATTCTGGTTTTATACATGTGCAATATAATAACAAAAATAAAGCAGGGCACAAAAGTTCTTCCTTTGTAAACTAGGGCCACCCATAAAGTCTCAAATATGAAAGGTTTATGTGGTTCATGTAAGAATAAGCTTCAGAATAGCTCAGACACCAAGGAAGAATAAATAATGCCTAGGTACTGGCAACATATTCATTGTAATCTCTTCCTAAAGATGGGAATATAGCCAGAATTAATTCACTTTATGAAGGCCCTGAAGTATTTTTGTATCCAGAGCCATCTGTCACAGAAAACCTATTGCTGAAAAAAACCACAAAAAACCAAAAACAAACAACAAAAAACCCAAGGACTGTTATTCCCACTGAGTGCATTTCATAGAAATTTTACACAGAAAGTGTCAGTTTTCATCTTGGAAAAAATTTAGTTCCTGGTTTTTAGCTTAATTTCTCACTGATTGCAGAACAGTATAAAAATGTATTTACTTCTACTTTATCAGGATTTTTCTCCCCAAGACCATTCATTTGCAGTGCTGTGCTACGTTAGCAAAAAGTAACAAAAAGAGCATCGGTGCAGCAGGAAATCTAACAAAGTTATTCCTCATATTTTGCAAAAAGCAGTTCAGAGAAAGGGGTGTACTTTTTGATTATTTATCTTTAGTTAGAAAAACAACAGCAAGAATGATACATATCAGTGGAGTGACAAATATAATTAAGATTTATGATATACTTGGAAAACTCCAGAATTTATATAGATTTTCCATCTATAATTGTGTATATTCTGACTCTCAATACAAATGATTGCTTAATTGAAATATTTAGTAGGGTGGAGTAAAGTCTGAAAATTTGACTGCCATAAAATGCAATCACTACTCTGAAACACAGTAAAATACTTTTCCTAGATAAGCTCAAACCTGCTTCTTTTTGACAACCTCTGTGACCAAATAGTGACTTGACTTAAAACAACATCCAAATATAAAGATCCACTCACAGCCTAAAAAAAAAACAAAACAAAAATAATGAAGTATATGAGTAATTTTAAAAGATACACGAGCTATCTCAGCATAACACTTCAGTGAGAACCATGACTTCAGACAAACCAGCACATGAGTATCCCAGTGCAGACGTGTTCCAAGATCAGGAGTGACAGACACAACCATGGGATCCCTGAGCTGCCAGGAGCAGGTCAGCTGCAGTCATTTGAGCCTGCAGGGTCAGCGGTGGCACAGCCACTCTGAGCTCTGCCACTGCCCGTGGGCTTGGAACTCCTGAATTTCAGACTGGGCTGTCACTGTCTTCAGAGCACTTTTATAACCTCAATTGTACAGGGGTTTTATTTCCTGTACTACATATCATGTCAACATGAATACATCAAACTTTTTAATACATACTAAGAAAAAATACTGAGCAATACTATAACTACGCTTTTTTTAAAACACCAGCAATACAGACTGTGGCATCAAACTGTTACTAATCCAATCCAGAAAACAGTTTCCATGCATATCACACTCAACTAGTCTGCATTGCAAGCAAATTCCAACATACTCATCGCTATTAAGTTTCCAAGAAAGAAAAACAGAATTTTCTGCCAAGCCCTTAAAATCCTTTATAAAAGTCTATAGTAGGAGTACATATCACACTTAAAAGTTTACATAACCTTCCTTCTGTTTTTAAAGGAAAAGTTAGCAAATAGTTTAAAGTAAGTGGTCTTGGGTCCTGTGTAAAATTATGTTTTTCTTCATTGTATGACTCATTATATACACCTTTTAGTCTTATACTCAGTATTAATACATTTTTCCTTATATTTTTTTATCTTAGCTACTTACAAAGACTGAACAATAATTTTAAATACTAGTCTGGATTTTTAAATTAATCAACAAGTTACACCTCCGCACACACATAAAAATGGGACAAAAATGGTTTTGCATAATGAAGCAAAGATACCTGCTTCTTCCTACAATATTGGAAAGAGATCTTCAGCATCTGGCAGGAAGTTTAACTCTCACCAAACTTGGAACATTTCAATGTATGTAAGTACATGTTTACTGTAGTCACTGAGACTAATGGACAGCAGGTGAGTGGTCAGTAGCACTGACAAATACTGATTAAGAATACTGATTACTAATCAGATAAACACTGATTAAGGTGATGCATGCATTGCACATCAAAAGCTTCTTCAACTGTGATCAGATGAACCACTCCTGACAGGAGAAATCTGACAACTGGAATCAGCTAGAGGAAAACAGGAAGTTTTTCCCAGAAAATTAAAAGCGATTTACAGCTAAAGGTGTGAATTCTTTATATTTTTGCCCATAGGTAAGAGATGAAGGATAGCACCCCTAGCAAGACACATTCCTTTGCAATAAAGAGCACAGGAATCCTTTGACTCCTCCCAGTACTGCTGTTTGTCTGCATATCAACATAATATTTAATGTCTATTGGTGAAATTATACTGCAAAGCAGATTGCTAAAATATTTGCATATTGCTAAAGTATTTTGGAAGTGTGTGACTGTCTAAATAAATACCCAGAGGCATTTTTAAAAACAACTTTTTTATTTCAACCATCCTTTATACATCAGGGACTGCTTACAAATGTGGTTTGATACAAAGGAAATCAGTCGTAAGAGGCTAAAAATTATGTTTCAGCCCTTGTTCCAAATCTCTTTGAAGGCTTTTATTCACAGGGGAGTTACTAGAAAGCAAGAATGTGAATTTACAAACACCTGTTCTGCATTTATTGATGACCCCACAGTGAGTGTGGAAACTCTCAGAATACACTTGTTTCAGACACTGTGTTTTGTATCAGCACTGTTATAACTGTTTACCACCCTGGAGCCATGAAGGACACCAGTGATAAGGTGATCACAGAAGTCAGTCAAGTAAAATGTGCAACAGTAAACAGACCCAATTTTGAAGTGCAAACTTTCAGTTTTCAGTATCATCACTAAGGTTCATCACAAGAAGCTTCATCACTAAGGTTTCAGCGTCTCCTACATTCTTATTCCCCTATTTTCTTCCCTGAACACCTCAGCTAAACCCGAAACCCCAAACTCTGCAAACCCCAACGTGCCATTACTGTGAGCACAGGCAATGCTACCTGGCCCCTCGGCACCTGCCAATCCATCCATGCTGACAGCGCAGGGCAGAGCCGATAAGAAGAGGAACTGAACCTGATGTGAGCGGACACACGGCCCCCTCCAGAGGAGCCGAACCAGCGTCAGGCAGGCCAGAGATCACTCCAGCATCAGTCCCCGTGGAATCACCTACATGCGGCTGCGCTCAGCCCTAAGACTGATGCTATCACAGCAGTAGGGGACGCAGACAAAAGTTTCAAGCAAGACTTCGGACTCACAAAACCCACTGTGATCCCTCCCCACCTGTTCTGACCCAGCTCCGAAAGCTCTGTGGGCAAGGTTATAACCGGGAGTAACGGACTGAGGGGCAAACGCCACCGGGCACCCCCGCTCCCCTCGGCCGGGGCGAGACGCCAGGAGGGGCCGTCCGGGGTGCTCTGCCCGCAGCGGGCAGGCGCTGCCCGAGCCGCATCGCCGGGCAAGCCGAGCCGGTGGCCCGAGCAAGCGCTGGAGCCACCGCCTGCCGGAGCCCGGCGAACGCCGTAGCTCCCGGGCCGCAGCGAAGCCGGCGCTCCGGCAGCCCCTCCGGAATTCCCGGGATGCGCAGCCGCCTCGGGGCCGCCCCACAGCGCCGAGCGGGCTCCGCGCGGCCGTCCCCGAGCGCAGCGCGCTCCCGGCTGCCGACGGGGACGCGCCCCCGCCGCCTCCCGCGCGCTCCCGCGGCGGGGCTGAGCCAAGCGCGGCACAGCGCCCCCCGCCTGCCCTGCCCGTCCCTGCCCGTGCCTGCCGTGCCCGCCGCGCCGCCCGCTGCCCTCCGCGCTGCCCCGCTCCCGGCCCGCGGGGGGTCGGGCTGCGCGCACACGTGTCCCCGCCCCCTCCCGCACTCACCCGCCGCCCTGTACGTGCTGCCCCCGTCACAGGGGGTGGGGGGGACCGGGCCGGGCGGAGCCGCACGTCGTCCTCACGTCAGCGCTGATGCAGCCGCGCCGCCGCGGGGGCGCCGAGGAAATGGCGTCTGTGGGGCCTCCCAGCGCCAGCGGCCGCGGCGGGAGGCGGAGCCGCGCGCGGGCGGCGGTGCCGGGCGGCCGCGGGGCGCAACGGCCGCGGCGCTGACCAACCGCCGCCGCGGGGCCCCCGCCGGCGCCGCCCATTGGCCGGGGCGGGACGCGGCGCGGTGCGGGCGGGGCGGCCCCGCGCTGCCGGGGCGGGGGCGGCCGGTAACAGCCGGGGCGGCCGCGGGCCCGCCGCGCTCCCTGTGCCGCGTTCCGGGTGTGCGATAGCGGGGCGGTGCCGGCCGGGCCCCGCCGATAAGCGCGGTTGGCTGGGCTCCCCCGCAGGGTCTGGCCCCGGCTGTCCCCGCACTGACCTAGGGAAGGGACGCGGCACAACCCCCGGTTGTCCCCTGGGCGGTGCCGGAGCCCTGAGGGACACCGGAACCTGCCCGGAGGCCGCCCCGCCGAGGTGCTGCCCGCAGGTTGTTTTGTAATTCTGCTTAGTAAAAGCACGTTCTTTACATCAATCATTCATGGTATGACATAGTACTTTACATTTATTTGGCTAAGTAAATCAGAAATTGCCAGGGGGCAACAAGCGGGAGCGACGTGCTTGTTTCCCCGCTCGCTTCCACGGGATTACGTGCAGATACCCTGAGTCATGCTGGGTTTGTGCTCTAGGTGTGAGCGCGTCCTTTGCCGGAAGCGCAGGGCCCGCCGGCTCAGGGTTAATAATGTTAAATACAATAAACGCGTAAGCCATAAACTTTGTTACTATGGGTGTTTGAACATCGTATGTCTTATTGCTGATCAGTGTTTTACAAAGTAGTGTTACAAGGGATAATACTGCAGTAAAGTTTAAATTGCATGTGTATACATCGCTACACATGTATTCTGAAGTTACGTAATGTATTTACCCATTTTTATGGTTTAGGTCCTTTTTTTTTTCTTGTGAGAATCTGCTCAGTGTGCTAAATAAACATGAAAAACCTAAGTTAATTTCACATAACTCATTGTGATTGAAGAATTGGAGGATGTGTGTGTCAGGATTGGTGATAGGTCCACACAGGTCAAATGCTCAGTCTTATTCATGGCATAGAGAGAACCTGCGTATTGATTTCCTGTGTTTTTTAAAAAAACAAATAACTCTTATCTCTGACTTCATAAGAGATGACTCATATTTATTTGCAAAGGTTTTGCCTTTGAGCGTTTAGTTCTTTAATTTGCTTCACAGGACTTAACACAGCTATCTAAATTGCAATCTAGTGGAAAAAATACAGAATCTTCAATTATCACTATTGCTTGTGCAAGTTTTCGGTCTTCATTCTACATTTCCTTTGTTGAAATATCAAACACCCCCTTCCTGTTTTGAGTTCTGTTTCCCTCCCTTTGTTTGTTGCATATATATTATGTGTCTGTTCTGGGTTTTTAAATAGGAGTTTCTCTTCCCATAATTAATTCTGCTTTAAGATCTCACCCATTACATACTCTATTCTTATGCTCATTCATTAAAGATATGTTTTCTTTTGTCAATTAAAAATATTTGTTGGAATAGTAAGATAATCAAATGAACAGGCAAGTGTTAAACTACTGAGAATTACTCTGCTGAAACCTTTGGAAGAAATTCCAGTTTTGCCTTGTATACTCAAAAAGCCAGAAATGGTTCTTAGGGTATTAGCAGCACCTCAAAAATATTTTTGAAGGTAGAAGTCTTAGTACAAACAGGAAGAAATTTCAAATGAGAGTGTTAAATAATGGAAACCACTGGAGTGTGTTACCTGTAAACAAACTGAGAATTTCCATGAACTCTTAGGGCCTGGATTTGGACAAACAGTTATTTTTTATTAGTTTTCAAGTAAGCCATAAATGCTTTGAAATGTTTAACTAAGAATTTATTACTATTTATACCACTTCTCTCATAATGAAGTGTATCAGAGATGTAAGAGGCAGAGGGCCTTAGACCTTGGTGATACAAAGATGACTGACCAGATTTGGCTCTTGATGCAGCTCTCTGATGCCGGGGGGCTGGAAGAGGAAGGGAATGACAAGGGCCTTGTGTTGTGCTCTTACTGCAGCAGGGCTGGGGTACCGTGTTTGGTACCTGAGGCCAGACCAACCTGTGCCACAAAAGTGCTCACTTTGACTAAAAACAGTTCTCCTTAAATTGGGATCAATGCCTGATGTGAATCCATTTAATTTCAAATGCTGAGACCAAAAGCAATCCATAAGAAAGCCTGACAAGTCTTTCATAACAAGAATTTGTTATGATTTTCATCATTTATGGAAGAACATAAACTTGAAATCCAGACTCTTTGCTGCTGTCACAATGACTGCCTGAGACACCTTTTCTCTCTAACTCAAAATGTCCATTGTTGTTTTTTTAAGTTTCTTTCAGCCTGGATCAATTCTTAAGTCTGATCCACTGCACCATGCCACAGAGAGAAGTAGGACCTTAACCAGGGAGGGTAATAGATGAACAGGGGGTTGGAGCAACTTCATTTGGAACCAAAAAGAAACATGGTGCTCTTTGCAGAGAACTGAAATATTTCACCAGTGCACACTACATCAGTAGGAGTGCTGTCTCTGTAATTTTCAGACAGCTGATTCTACATATGGATCTCACAGCTATCTTTTAAATAGATTTTTTAAGGGAATTGAAAGAATTTTGGGCATTTCAGTTCTAGTCTCATGAAACACCTATTTAGTTTTCTTGTAAAAAAGTTCATGGTTTGTCTTGGCATAAACAACAACAGCAAAATGGATATGCTACCTAGCTTGGTTGTCTATTTCTCTTTAATTAGAATCCAGACATCTGAAGATAATGCAGGTAAAACAGACAGAAAAATAGACTGGTATCCTATTGGAAATAATAGTGATACTTACTGATTAATAATTTCACCACAGGTCTCCTCATGGACCACTCCAATTTCAGCTGATTGTTGAATATTCCTACCTCTACTCTTTCAGTGCCTGCAAGGAAATAGAGGGACAAGTGCAGAACTTGCAGCATGTCACAGGAAAGTGCAGTCAACACAGCCACTGTTTTCACAATTTATTTTGTGAATGTGATGAAAATCAAAAGTAGCCAATATCTGCACGCTGCAACAGAGTCCTGATCAGTCTGAAACCCAGAACAGATCAGGCAAGAAGTGCACTTTAATGAATATAAAATATAAGACTAATAATTTATTTTACCTATTCTTTTCTAAATTCCTAGCAATGCAAGAAAAATATGAATTTCCATTTGCTCACAAATTGAAACAGAAATGGGACACCCTTAGAAAGGCAAACATTGAAGGATAATGTAAAAGGTAAAAACTTTGTAAATATTTTTAATGTAGTTTTTTTTAATAGTTACACATCTGTGGAATTATAAATATTTTGTAATCCCTCCTCTAAACTGTGTCAAGTTGGAAATAAAACTGAGTAGTACGAGTAGTAGAAGAGCAAATTGATGATCCTTTTATTCTTATTATTTGCTACTGCCATCACTGAAACCTCTGAAAATCAATACTGTCTAAATTAGTGCTGTGCTAAGGCACTGCCTTGACTTTGTGGGTTGCATAAGGCAGAAGCACAGGAAGGGATGGCCTTGAGGAGCCCAGGTCTGGCTTAGGGAGAAGCCTGGCCTAACAGCTGTGAGGCTTTGCAGTACCTCAGCCAGCTCTGCATGGCCTTGTGTCATGTAAACAATAGGCTTTCTTTATTTGGAAGGGTTGGATGTTATTATTGGTGAAGGGGGTATCAAGTACTGTTCTAGGTCCATTTTTAAAATTATTACTACTCTGATTTTCTTGGGTTTGAAATTATTTGATTTTGGATAATAAGTTGCAGTAATGTTATGATATTTTACACTCCAAAGATGAAATACAACATTTTAATGTGGTTTGATTGTGTTCATTTATTTTGCCGTTTTTAAAACTTTTTAAAATTTAAATTTAGAAATTTAAAATATAAATATATTTTTATATAAATATATAAATATAGAAATTTAGAAATTTAAATTTATAAATACAAAACAGGTATCCCAAAATACCTGTTGGTATCAAGAGTAAAGCAGTGCAGGAATGTGGCCAGCACTAACAGGACATTAAGGAACTACCTCACACAAAGGTGAATGACATCGAACATTCAGATAATGCAGTAAAAGCCAAACACATACAAGGAGTTCATAATTGTTAAAAATGTTCAGTGAAAATATATATAAAAAAAGAATTTGCATTTAGTTAACACAGTAGCTGTAGACTAGATTTTATAGCAACTGTAGGTTGTTTTTGATGGGGGAGCAGATTGTTTTGGTGGTGGTAAATGGTTGTAAATGACAGTGAAGAGCAAGAATGAAGAATATAAAATAAAAAGCAAAAGCTGCTGAATAAATGGAGCAAGGTAAAGGTGTCTGGGAGCTATAAAGGGAAGAGGTACAAGTGAAAAATAACTAAATGGAAGAGTATTCTGTATAACAGAAGATAGTCAGGCTATTTGCAATGTGTTTATGTGAGAGAGCTTCTGTATTTCTTTCATGTCAAGAATTGTTAGTTCTTAATCTACCAGTGATGCAGATAAATGGCTAAAGAAACATATTTTTCTGAAAAGGGTATATCTTTCATCAAATGCTAGCTCAACTAATTTATCTCTTTGATATGCTATTTTGCCAGCTGGTTTATTTATGAGCTGGTTTTTGTCATTCTATTAGTCTAGTACTTTTGCACATTACAGGAGGTTTCCATCTCCATTAAGTATGAAATATGCTTTTTACTGGATCATTTGAAAGACAAATAGATATACTTTTATAAAATAATTTCACAAGAAAATCCAAGGAAATGGAACAATGCCAAGTTTAATTTGGAAAATGACATGTTAGAAATGGACACTAGACTTGTCCCATTTATCACATTTTAGCAGAGACAGATACTATTTGCTCTTTTTCCCTTTTTTCTTTTTCTGGAAATAACAGCTCTGCAAATTCAGCATTATGTTGCCTAAGAGTCATCATCACTAGGGGTTCTGCAGTCACCAAGTTCAGGTGGTTTTCTTCCTTTTTTGTGTATATTTATACGTACTGCACACAGATGCCAAAGAGCTGTATGCTACCATTTTTAGTCTGGTGGTACAACCACTCAAGATTTACACGACTATTTTCTCCAAAACATTGTGCCTAGCAAACAAAAAGCAGCAGCTGCCTTGCTCTCACAGTATCTGCTCATTAAATCCTAGGATTATAAAATCATTGAGGCTGGAAAAGACCTCCAAGGTGATGGAGTCCAACCTGTGGCTGAGCACCCCCTTGTCGAATAAACCACAGCACTAAGTGCCACATCCAATTGTTTCTTGAGCACCTCCCAGGATGGTGACTGCACCACCTCCGTGGGCAGCCCATTCCCATGGCTGACAACCCTTTCAGTGAAGAAATTCTTCCAGATGTCCAGCCTGAACATCTCCAAACACAGCCTGAGACCACTTCCCCTCCTCCTGTCTGGTTGCCTGGGAGAAGAGGTTGACCCCCACCTGGCTACAACCTCCTTTCAAGGAGTTGTAGAGAGAAATAAGGTCTCCCCTGAGACTCCTCAAGGCTAAACACCCAGCTGCATCCTCATATGACATTTTCTGTGCACTTCACCAGCTTCATTCCCCTTCTCCAGACAGCTCCAGCACCTCAATGTCTTCCTTGAAGTGGCAGGCCCAGAACTGGACACAGGACTCGAGGTATTGAGCAATGTCTGTGCACTGTGTTGCTGCATCTCTGTGAAAGGATTATTTCACTGTGATTCTTAAAAATGGTTGTACAGTGGTGCACATGATCTATGAGCCTTTTATAAAAAGCCACTGCTAAAAAGGGACTTGAACCATTTTCTGAAAATGATTGCATAATTTCTGAATCAAAAGGGAAGGAGAGACATTTAGAATAAAATTGCTTGGTTCACTGCTGGTACTATAAGCAAATATATTCCTGGCTCATGACCTGGTAGATGTGACAGAACTTCCTTGGAACTGCAGCTTCCCTTCCCTTGTGTGCAGCACCCTCTCATGGCTCTCCCTCTCTCTCTCTCTCATTTCCACCAGCAGGGGTAAGTGATGATGTTTGAACAGTTCCATGTCCTCAGCTCTGTCACCACGCTTCCCTAACTTGTACTAGCTTTGGGATTTTGTGCATATAAGCTAAAGCATGAAAACTACAAACCAACTTATTTACTAGAGTAAATTTCAGGGGTAGTTTCATATTCAAATTAAACCTGAAAGCAAAATCCCAATAATTAACTCAAACCCAGTCAGATGGTGTCTCAGCCAGGACTTCTTCATTTTTAACAATTCAGAAAATAAAGCCACCTAGCAGCTTCTTTAGAAGCTTTCTGCATTCTTTCCCCAAATGCTTAGATTAAAAAAATGAACAGAAACCTCTTATATGCCAGGTTGCTTGTTTGTTGGGAAATTGTTCTGTTTGGTTCACCCAGCCCATAGCAAGTACCTGAGCCATTGGCATTGGATGCATTTACTGAACAAAAAGGATTTACAACCTTGTAACTGAACACACACAAACTCCAAAATCTTTTACTCTTTTGATACTTCATATATAAAGCTGTTTAATATCTGAAAATTCCTGTAAGTAGAAGCATTTAGGCTCAGTTACTGCATCATAAAGTCTTGGCAGCTCACTGATCTCTAAACACAAGTTGTAAATGTACAATTTTGCTTGTCAATAATGTTGCAGAATATTTTTTCAGCAATTTTTTTGGAAAAAAAAAAAGGAAAGAAAACGAACTAGATTTGTTCAGACAGATAATTTACTTTCTTAGCTACAATGACATGAAAATAAATTGTGGCCCTTTTTTAAAAAACAGATGGAGAAAAAATTACATTTGCAATTTTTTTCCCAAGGAATCCTGGGGAAGGATAGAATAAATCTGGGAATTTAACTAAACACTTGATGGCAAACTAATAAATTCTGTTTGGGAGAGTTCAACTTTTGTTACTTTTCCTATTTCATGGACAAAAAGGTGTGGGTTTTGTTAGTTTTGTTGTAGGTTGAGCAAGTTGAAAGTCTTGAACTGCTATTTTGTATCTATTCCGTGCTGCCATCTTGTGGCCAGGAGTGCAGTGAGCGTCTGCTTCTTAATGAAATTTACAGGGGTTAAAGCAGATTAAATAATCATACATTTTAAATTCTTCATAAACTTAAAAAAATATACAAGAATAATACTTAATTACTGCGTATTTTTATAATCACAAAAGATTTGTTCCGTTTATACATATATTTTGCATGTTACCACATGAAAGAGAAATACCCGCAATGAAAGTCTAGATTAAAAGTAGCTATAATGAAATAAAGGTCTATTCCTGCTTTCATTTATCTTGTTTTCAGAAGCAAAATATTATTTTTAAAATGGTATTATTATCTGCATCAATAATGCAGAGTAAGTTATCTAGTAAAAATTGAATATTACATGAATATAGCATAAATAATCCAGTCAATATTCTCATTTGCTACTTGAAAAAGGCTAATGAATATGTTACTCTAAAAGTAGGATTTTAAATCAAAGACAAGAAGAGCAGATAGTAACATGAAAGGCATTTGCAAATGACATGGTGGTGGTGGGGAATGTGGATACTCAGTATCAGTTCAGACTGCAGTCTAAACCAGCTGTTAAATAAAGCAGTAGGTGCTATAGTGGCACATGTAATACACTGTTTGTATTACCATAGGGCTGTGGGATTCCTGGTTCTGTACCAGAATAATACAGTGTTAGATGTAGCATCAACATAAACAAAATAGACAGCTCCTTCCAAAGGAATTAATTACATAAGAGAAAAGAAAACAAGTTAATGCAAACAGACAGAGACACAGAAGTATCAGATAAGAGAAAACAACAGCATATAAACAACAGGGGAACTCAGGAAATACTGCAACACTGGTTAGGACAGTGAGCAGACTTGATAGCAGATGTAATCAAAGAAACATAAATTTGTGTATTTGGTGGCAAAGATGTAAGATGGCATATGCATGTAGTAGAAAATAACTTATGTCACTCACTACTGTTATCAACAATATATAAAGAACTGGTAAGAATTTACTGGGAAGAAGTTGACTTCTCCATAGGACTATCCTGCAAAAACTTCCAGAATTTCCATCTGTCCCCTATCTGTGTTTTTTCTATCTACAATTGCTGAAAGACAACACTAAGCCTTGGTCAAACAGGATTTAAAGCAGTCTGCGCATCTGCTGTCATCTAGAAATGCATCAAGACATGGCTGAGGTAGCTGAGGGGGCCACGTTAATTGGTCATGCTTTGCCAAATGGCAATTTTCATTGCTGGCTGTTTTGGGCACATCTGCACAGCAGGTTAATTCATATTACCAACATCTGGGCTTCAGCAGGTAGGAACAGCCCCACCACAGAGCTAGCAGTGAACTGAACTCACTGAGTCATTAATCATGTATCCACTCACAAAAACATTGGTGCACTACACACAAGTTGTAGCCTTGCTCTTGGCAGATACATTATCATCATTTCTTAATAGACTGTATGAGAACCTTTGTTCTTTTGGAAGCACAGGCAGCACTGTGGGAGTGGTGAGATGACCTTAGCAACACACACAGTAATGCTCTCAGCTTGCTCATCTGACTCCTGCAATACCCCGACCTGTGCTTTCAGGGGGTCATTCTCTGGAATTCCTAAATATTTCTCTGTTGTTTCCTAAATACATTTCAATCCAACAACAGTTTTTAAATACCTTACATAAAAGCAGTAACAAATACTCATGTTCTTCCTCTGAATTGTGACTCCCTAATTGTGCTTCCTCAACTGCAGCCTTGTAGAACAGAATGTGCAGAATAGGTACCTAATTAAAGTCTGTGCTTATTGTGAATATTCATTATTTCAGGAAATTGCTACATGATTCTTCCATGCTGAACAACCCAATTTATTAGTTTTGAAAAACACCTCCTTTCCTGTATCTGTTTCCAGTTTATAACAGTTAACTCAGGAGTAAACTTCTTCATATAACAGAAATTTACAAAATATGTACTGGGTAATGTTTGGGTAGTGTATAGATAAGGATGTTTTTCATTAATGGCCATCTAACTTGTGATATCTGATCTTCTACAATTAATACATTCACACAGCAGGTTTAAATAGCATTATTAAATTGTGCCAGCATATATTTGAACTTCTAAGAGTTTAACTCACAAGCTTGTGACTAACACTACCGCTAAAAAAGAGCCTCCTATTCTTAAAAAAATGAAAAAGTGCTGCAGATACAATTCAACACTTGCAGAAAATAACAAGCACCCAAAAGCTTAGTTACAACCTACCTCCCCCCAGCAAAGAGAAGAGCTTTAAACTCTGCTAGTTTCTGTTAAACTAGCAGAATAGAAAAATAAAGGGGTTTAGGGTGAAAACAGAGGAAGTTGAAGCGCTGTTTAAAATGTCTAGAAGGAGACCAATAAATTTAAAAAGAGAACACAAAGGAAAGCATTAAGGCTTAATGATAAAGCTGCAAGTACTGAAAATGAAATGGGCAAGGGCTTGATTTGAAAACAGGGAAAGCAATTATTTTGACGTGAGTTTTGAACAATAGAGAATTTTCAGAAATAAACATCTATTTTCCAGAAGGCTATTGTCTCCTACGGAGAGCTGCACTATGTCCTCCAAACGAAACCCTTTTTTAATGTTTGTTTTTTAGAGCAGAGCTGCTGTGCCCAGTTGCGATCTCCCGGGCCCGGCTCGGTGCCCGCCGGGCGATCGCGGGGCCCGCGGCTCCCACAGCGCGCACGTGCGCCCGGGGCACGTGAGCCCGCCCGGCTACTTGGTCTCCACAGCGACTCTACTTTGTTACTCCCACCCAACAACTTTGTGTTGCCCCTTTCTTTCCGCCGGGGCCCGCGCGGGGACGGCGGCCGCTCTGCCGAGGCAGCCGGGGCCGGGGCGCTGCCCGGGGCGTCCCGCACCGGAGTAGGGCGCTGGGAGCTGGGGAAATTCCCTGCTGGGGCCGGCGGTGGGAAGGGGACACTTCCACCTTCTGAGGTAACGGCGAGCTGCTGACACGAAGCCCGGGAACGCCGCGCCCGCGGGAGAGGCCCGTTCCAGCCCCCGCGCCCCGCGACTCCATGTCGGGAAGGCGCGGGACGAGACCGGTCCCGCCATGGAGGCGGAGTGACGCGTGCGCTGCGACCGCCCCGCCGCTGGGAAGTGCGGCCGCCCGCGCTCGCCGTACAGTGCGGGCCGTACCAAACCCCGCTGCTCCGGCGGGGGAGGGTGCGATCAGAAAGTGACGGAGCGGCGGGACCCGTCGGCCCCAGCTCATCCTGCGGCCGACGGGGAGAGCCCGGCGGGGAGAACGCGGGGGTGGCGGCTCCGCGGGTGAGGCGGCGGCTCGGCGGCGACAGCACCGAGCGGGGCCGGGGGCCGCGCCCCGACCCCGGCAGTGGCGGCGCCGGCGGAGGGGCGGGGCGCGAGCGGCTTTGGGTAATGGCAGCGCTGTGAGGACGGAACGGGGCAGCGACCGCGGCCGAGGGCAGGAGCGAGGGAGGCCGGGCGGGGGTCGCTGACTCGGGCCCCGGGCCGCCAGGTAACGCCCTCGCCCGGCCCGGCCCGGCCCGGCCGCAGCGCTGAGGGGAGGGAGCGCGGCGCTCGCGGGGAGGTGGCGGTCCCGACCCCGCCGGGTGTGCGTGGGGGCGATCGGGCCCTGCCCCCGTCCGGCCCCGGGGCCGCCGCTGGCCCCCGCCCCGGGCCCCCATCCCCGGCCGTGCCTGAGCGGCAGCGCCCGCTCGCCCGCCGCGTCCTGCCCCGGGTCCTGCCCTTGCCCCGCGGCCAGGGCGCGGTGCGGCCTCTCCGGCGGGGCCGCTCGTTATCCGCTGGTGCGCCCTCCGCCAGTTTCGCTTTTGTTTTGGTGGAGGGAGAAGGTGGGAGCGGGCACCGGGCGGGGGCGGGCGGCACCGGTCACCTGTTTGACGCCGGTGCTCCTGCCTGTGGCTGCGCACCCGCCACGGGCTTGTGATGCTGCCGATCGAGGGGGTTAAATAGCTTGGAAATTTGGGGCGTTCTTTGATGCTGGACAGGATACTATGTTTGTTTGTATGAACAAATATTTGCAGTATGACAGTGGTGTGTTTTAAAGAATGAGGCGATGGAAGCAGCATCCTTTCATTATCATGCCGAGTAAATGTGTTTCAATAACATCTGTTTACTTTAGGGCTTATCAAACAGGTAAGGCTTCCCACGCTCTAATAGTCTAAACCCTAGGGTAGATATTCTGCCCTCCTATAGTTCTTACCATGATCAATACAAGACATTTAATCAAAGTTGGTGGGCTTGTGCATTGCTGACACTGGAGCACAGCATACTCCAAAAAACCCAGTGTCTTACAGTAAAAGTTACACCATACTTGTTTAAATGTCTGTAAAACACATTTAAATTTATATTTCCATGAAAGTTGTAGGAGAATGCCTGGTAACAGCTATCTTAAACTATTTAACTCCAGAATACTTGGATGACCATGTGGATGCTTTACACAATATTAGGTTTTAATCATCCTGAACACGGTGATACTGATTAATGACATTGGGATATACTGTGGGGAGGACTTTTTCTTCTCCCTTCCTTCTTCCCCTCAGTTTTGCTTGTCTTTGAAGAAAGGGCTCTTTTACCTTGGGTGTACCACATGTGTTTCCAAGACAGCAACTTCTAATGTAGCACAAGTACAGCTTTGTTACCACAAGCACTTATTATGATTGTTGATGGTTTTTGTGGACCATGATTATTTTTTCTTGGAGCCAGCTGGAAATGCTCTCGTGTTTCCCATAAGAGGGGTATTAGGGCTTTTTGAAGATTACTGCTTCCCCCTCTCCCATCCTGGAAGTGAGCTGTTGTCTGCCTCTGCTAAGGTCACATTTCTGTGAACCAGTGTGTTTTTCAGCTTACTTTCTTTGCTGGATCTTTGTTTAGTCACTTCTCACTGATTTTTCTGTGTAAGCTCCTGCTGACATGTCTGGATTGAATTAATTACTATGTTACAAATATCACAACATTTACAGCAGTTGAGGAGCTTAGTTAGTTACAGGGGTGGGTTGTATGCCTGCATGCTAAAAGTTGCATTTGATTTTACTGCTTTTTTTCTTAAACTGAGAAGTGGTGAATCTTGTGAGAGCTGGTAGTGGTTAAGGTAGTAAGCTGGTTGCTAAATAGTTTTTTAGCATGACATTTGATTCTTTCCCTTAGTGAGGTCTGCCCCTGTGCTCAAAGTCTGTCACTAGCTTTCTGCTGTCCCTTCTGACCTTGAAATTTGGGAAAGACAAGAGTCACTTGTCCATCTGTTTGAAATGGAAATAGAAGTATTCTTTCCACTTTTTATTGTAGTCTTACAATGTCATGTTTCTGAGCAGGAGCTAGACTTGCTTTGTGCATGGAATGTCACACATCAGGTCCTTTCTAGATCAGTGCACAGTTGTCTTTTTAAAATCACCTTACTTTTTCCCCATAGTTTTATTTAGATAAGTTAATGCTGATTGGGTGTTTTTTTTTTGGTTTTTTTTTTTTTTTTTTTTTTTTCAATAAATTTGCTGGTTTTGATAGGATATTACTAGCAAAGCTTCTGTATCTTCAAGGCATATCTTACTTGAAAGATGTCACTGTCCTACTGCACAGTGCAGTAAGCTGTGCACAAGCTCTGCATATTGGCCTGTGTTTTCTTTTTCACATCCCAATCAAAGCTTTCGGGTTTTGTGGCTTTTCAAATGGAACACCAAAAATGTCTTGAAAGCCTGAGGTGAACATAGGCTACAAAATGACAGTGGGAATTTCAGATACTCTGGTAACAGTTTAGTTTGTTCTTACCCCAAATTTTCTTAGATACAGTTGAAACAGTCTTGGAATAAAAGTCAACAAATGAAAATTTACAGGAAAGTTTTCTTCATGTGACCTTCTTAAATGAATAGTTTGGTGAGATAATGAGCTTCACAAAGCATGATGCTCTTAGTTGGTGTTATGTTATAGGCTAGACATGCCTATGGAACATTAATGTTCCATTCCAAGGCATTAAAAATGAGGGATTGTAGCTTCATTTTGGAGGGGGTGGGTGTTCTTTGTGTCATTGTATCATAGTGGTGCAACTGTGTACAAAGTTTAAATTGAAAAATTCAAAGGAAGTGTATCTTTGTTAATGATTGTAAAATGTTGTCTGACACGTTTAATTCTTCTACAGATTAACACTAAAGCCCCACAATGTCCTTGAAACCACGAGTAGTTGACTTTGATGAAACATGGAACAAACTTCTAACAACGATTAAAGCTGTTGTGATGTTGGATTATGTTGAAAGAGCAACGTGGAACGATCGCTTCTCGTATCCTTGAAGTGAAAAATCTGACTTAACGTGTTTGTGTGATGTGTTTAGCCCAGAGTAAACCTGTGTTATATAACAGTGATCTTGAGCAGCTTGTTGTTAGGCTGCACCTGTTATTAGAAATGTGAATAATTTGAAAGGGATGGAAAATTCTGCATATTTGGGAAGTAATCTATGTGAAAATCATGATGCTGATAAAAAGTACACTTGTCTCAGTTTTAGTCACTTTTGGAAGCTCTAATACTTAGCTTATGCCAAAGCTGTTCTTACAGGTATTGAGTGTCCCCTATTCTGACAATGAGGTTTTCTTGTATGTTTAAGTGTTTGTGTGTGGCCCGGTAAATACCCAAGACAGGGAGCACATCTTTAAATTGGAGATGTGAGGGATGATGAGGTTGTTCTGTGTAAAGATTTCTCTCTCTTCTTTGCATTTCTAACTGTACTGATAACTACCATACTAGACATTTCCACAGCAGGGATTTATTAAAAAGCCTTCGTCCTTTCCCTCCACAGTTACTACCTTATTACTCATGACAGTTAAGCTATATTTAAGAATAACTACTCTTTCTGCATTCACATGGTGTTGCTGTTCACAGCTGTACATACGTTTTTGTAGTGGAAAGGTTTGTGTTTTACATGTAATATTTTGCAAGATTTAAGTTTCAGTGAACTTCTTTTAAAAGAAGTATTATGTTTCTAACCAGTTATTCTGTGCCTTGTGTCTATATATTCATTAGCCATTACATCATGGTGAATAATTAGAGAATTTTAGGAGGCTCTGCACCTCTTCTGCAGGGATTGGTCACAGCTGGGTTTAATTGCAAGGGAGAAGAATAGTTTAGATTTATTGATTTGTTAATTCTTGTGGGTGAAAAAAGAAGCACCTGAGAACATCCTTAGACATAAGTTTTTACAAGATAAGCTTATTCTGTGGGCAGGGGCTTGACTCCAAAGTCTCATCTCATCCTGAACATGTTAACTATTTCTCAGAATTGCTTTCTCATGTGCCTGTGTTTTGAACATGTGTATGTGTATATGTACATCGCTCCTAGTTCTTGTGATGTTTTGTGGTGTAATAATCTTAAAGAGCTCTTTCATTTAAAAACTTTGTAATTAATTTCTGGGAGCATGACCTGCCACCTTGTACTGAATCAAAGTTCAAGTGACTCCAGAATTAAAAAAAAAAATTTTGAACTAATTAGGTGGGTACTTACATGCTGAGAAGTTGTTTTGCAGTCATTCTTGCTAAGCAGTTTTTGAGGATTACATAATTCAGTCTTTATCAAGTGTTAAATTCTGCAGCTTAAAACTTTAAACATTTAAACAAGGGTATTTAAAATAGATTTGAATATAAACTAAGAATTGTTGCAGGAGATGTTGTGTTGATTCCTTGTCACACTGTTTTGGTTACAACTTATGTGGAGACCTTGCACACGAGTTTGCTGTTGATCCTCTTTTGGGATTTAGTCCAGTTGATTGAACATCAGAAAAGGATTGCTTATGAATAGCAGACTTAGGAAGCAGTCTTGGAATAATCATTTGGCATGTAACTCTTAAGACCTTACTTAGTATCATCTCTTAATTACTTTCCTTGGAAAGTGGCACTATTAGTGCCTGATTTGGCACAGGCAGGAGCCTTTTGGCTTTTTGTCTGTGGCTGAATGGCCCAAGGAGTTTGTGCAACTTCCAGCTTGAGTGTTGGTTGTTCAGTATTTCTGCTTCCTGTTACCAAATTTTGTGTTTTAACACAAGCTGCTCAATGAGTGCTCAACAACTTGGTGGAGCTGGTAGTTCTATACAGCTGGAATAAAAGCTTTTTCCAGGTTTTATACATAAAGAAGACTTTAAGGATCTTTTAAAAAATTGGCATTTAAAAATATGTCATCTTGTTCCTTGTTAACTTTTTATTCTCTCTTAAATTCATTTTAATTGTAGTAGTGTTTCTAAACATCTACAGCAATTCTAAAGGAAATGTTCTATTAACTCTTTTTCTTATTGCTTGAATCAGCACAATAGAAAGATGGCAAATTATTTCAACAAAACCCATACAGGTTATTTCATTGATTATAGTATCAGTTGATCTTTGTACTGTATAGTCAACACAGTGATGTGGAAACAAAGGGTAAGATACAGCAAGCAATCACTGTTTCAATCTGCATCAGTGTATTCTAAGTGTTAGCTTTCCCTTGTGCTGTTTAGGGCAGTTGAGATCCAGTGGAGTATGGAAGCTGACAGTATTTTAGGGATGACAGGCTTGTACTGCACATACTCCTCTTCTAGAACTAATTTTTGCCCCACTAGTTCCCCAGAACTTGTTTGTTTTGAGCATAGTGTTTCCTTTGCAACTTATGGTAATTTTGTTGTTAAACATGGCTTATCTTTAAATAAACATTTTACCTCATACTTGAAATGCTAGAATGACAATGAGCTGGGAACCACAATGATGTAAGAGTTAAAATCTTCTGGAAAAGATCACCTGAAAGACCATATATCACTTTATTTAAAATGTGAGTCATCCTGATCCACCTTTGACCTTCAGATTTCCTTTTAAGATTCTCTGCAGAAAGAAATGTGTATGAACTTGTTTCATTGTCTGGTAAGTGAGTGACAGTTATGTCTCTGTTTGAGGTGGTGTTGGGAATACATTGTATCACTTTCAGGGCTGCTCAGCAGGCACAGGAGTGCTTTTTAGGTTAAGGCTTGGTTAGGGAGTAGTGGGTAATTCCTCTGTGCTTTGGCAACTGCCTTTAACTAGAACTTTTTTGAACAGGTAGGACATCAAACTCTTCCTGTTGTTGTCTTGGGATTTCTACCCAATAAGTTAACATAAGATCAACAGTACCCAGAGACAGCTGTACTTCAAACAGAATTATTTTAAACGTATGCAACATGGCCATCTGCTTTTTTTCACCATTTTTTCTCCAAATTTGTTCTCCCTCCTCTGATGAACTGTTTTGCAAGGACCCTATGATGATCCAGAAACTTAAACATGTATCTTTAAAAACAACTGGTTGAGAAGGAAGAGTCAATAAAGTTTGTATGATCGTGATTCTTTCTGACGAAGTCCTGAAATTCTCTACAAATTTCGGTTCTGTTACAGAAGATTGATGAATAGAAATTTCCCCAAAGCTCTACACTGGTTGCCTAGAGAAGTCTTAACTAGGTGCTTTTTTGACTCCAAGGACAATATTTGTGAGTTTTTATAGCTTTGGCTATAGTATTTTCTTGTTGATAGTAATTTTGCTGTTGGTCCTTCTTAGTTTGGAAGTGCTTCAGTTTCCCATTGCTGGGTAATACCTCTCAAATAGCAGCCACCAAAGCACTCAAGGGTCACAGAAGGGTTTTGATGTTCTTGTTCTCAATAAGAGTGAAGGCCCCTAGGCAGCACTTTGGCTGCAGCTTCCTCTGGCCTTTCTCACCCTGCAAAACTGCATGCTGAACTGGAAGCACAGATGGCTTCCACCATTAAAGATAAATTATTGAACAGTAAAGGCTTCTTCCTGTTGTTCTATGGGACAACAGTACAGGAAAAATATGCTTTAAGTTTATGGAGTAAAATACCAGTGATGATCAGTGAGATTTTTTTCAGAGATTTTTTTTTTGTTGTTGTTGTTAAGAGAGTCACAACACTTTGAATTTGACACTGAAATTTGGATTCTGGACTCAGAGATAAAATGCATAAAGAATCAAGTACAAATTGAGGAAGAAAGAACAGTTTTGCTTCAGCCAGATATATTCCAGTCTCATGATAGCTTTCTTTTGTATAATTCTAGAGAAACTTGATATCCAGCAAGTAGTATTTGATGTACATAGGAGGGTAGGTGCCTGCTCTAGTGCTTCTGTGATTAAGCTCTTAGTTTGTGCATCTGCTGATATTAAGCACAGTGGCAAATGTCAAGAAAGAGTACTAGATTCAGCTTTCTTCATTTGTAAGGAAATTTGTTTGCTAGAATAAGGAAAGGCATGTTTGGAAGATGTGCATTTTCATGAAGGAGTAGAGATAGCATTTTCATTCTTAATTAGGATTATTAAAACTAAGAAACTTGTTCACAAGGTAAAATCAGAGATACTTGTTTGGTGCTTTCATCAGATAAACGGTAATTGCTATATTCTTGTGCTGCTGTGGTGAAGACTGCCTCTTTCCTCTAAATTTCTAAGCTGTTCTTGTTGTAGAGATCTGTAGGTTGTGGTGATTCAGGTAGTGTAGTTGTGGATCAAAAGAGAAACAAATCATATCCCCTTTGCTTGTGAACAAATTATTAAGATTTCTAATTCTGAGTTTAATTTTTCAAAAATACCTTTGCATAATGAAGAGGCTTGTGGCTTGAATTCTATTTAGGATGCGTTTGACTACTCACCATCCTTAGACTGAGAAAATTTGTTGGGGAGGGGAAGGTATGAAAACCAATTATTCTTTACAATCTCTTTAATAGAATATTTCATTCTTCACTGTTTAAATTTGTTTTGATATTTTATTGGTCATTACTTTGCATGCTGGTGTAGTGCAATGGTAGCTACTGTTACAAAGCAGGGGATGTTGCCCATTATGTTGCACAGTGTTTCCATTTCACACTTTTTGCTGTTCTGAGGAGAGTTCTAGCAAAGATGATCTATATGAGTGAAATAATGTACTCTAATTTAGATTCTGGTTGGGGTTGCAGATTCCAGTTGCCAGATCAAGGGTTTTTTTCCTAATTAGTTCTCCTGCATCAGAATCTTTGTTTTGAGTAGTAATTCTATATAAAGAATGAAATGTGCATTTGGACAGGCTGTGTGATGAGAGCTTGACACTGTTCTGTGGATTAGCAGGTGACTCTTCAACTGTCTGTCTTCTACCTCCTTTCACACAGGCAGGTGCTTTTTAGGGTAGGCTAGAGGAAAGATCTTGTGTCTTCTCTTGATTGAAGTGATATACTAAATTATTGATTTCTACCATGGCTGGCTTTATAAAGTGCCTAGGCTTAGTGCTTAAGCCATGTTTTAAAGTAATTTTTGCAGAATTAGTTTATTTCCCACAGTTGTTCATGTGAAGCTTGACCTAATCCTTGCTTGACTTTTCTGAAAGCAAAGTTCTCAGTCATAATTTCTCTTCCTCAAATTACTCTTAAAACTTGATAAAAACCAAAAGTGTAGCTCTGCAAGGCAGTTTAGGGACAAAACCATCTTAAGGGTGGCTTAGCAGGTTGCTGCTGCCTGTTTAAATTATCAAGCACAACTGTTTTTTGTGGCTGTGATCTAAACAGGATTACTGAAATTATAATAATGGTTAAAAAGAATACAGACTTTGTTTTATCCACACCACCATTGTGATTATTTAATTTTCAGTGTTCCCTGAAATTGTTTTACCTGTGGAGGTGAGGGCAAAATGCAGGGACAGTAAGTTATTTTAGATTCCAGGAAGGAAAACTTGAAGTCAGCTTCACTGTGTGTTTGCTCTGCTCTGTCCTTGACTAATCATGTTCTTAATCTAATTGGATTCTTCTTTCCATTAAATGAGAAGAGTTTCAGTTCATGTTGGTGACAAGTACAGGATGGTGCCTGAAAGCTGCTTTTCACCTTGAGGTTATTGTATGTTATACATGGCAAATAAAGGGTAGAAGCCACATCAGTATGAGGCTATCAGAAGTTTCAAGATCTTAGCTCTAACATTGCCTCAGCATTCACTATTTAAAATGTAATATTGATGCTGTAAACTTGGATTTTGCACAAGCCAATACTTACAGTAATTTCAGAAAATTATTCATTTTATCTTTTTTGCTTGATGTATAAAAACCCCAAAACCTAAACTACATGTGTGGAGAAGAAAGGGTTCTCTAAATCATAAACTTTGTTGCTATGTTTTCACACTTTATTACAAACCTTGACTTTGAGCCCAGAGACATTTATGCTTTGTGTGTGGCCTATCCTGAACCTCTTGGAGAGAGACTTTATACTGAGACTAAAATTTTTTTGGAGAATCATGTACGCCATTTGCACAAGGTAACCTGTACAGTTCCTGATATCCTGATCCTTTTTCTTGACTTTCTGTAGGTCTTTATGAGACTAAATCACAGATGACAGAGTTGCAGAGACACACTGTTTGTATATATGAAATATGTAGCACATGTCACAACATGTACACAAATGTAGGCAGGTATTATAGATACCTATTGATATGCAACGCAAAAGAAATAATTTTCTTTCTAAGCCAACAGTTATAGTTTATGCAATATATTCATTGGCTTCAAAAGCAAGTTCTTTCTTTTACATTGAATCTTATAATCAAACAAGTTAGAGAAACATCTTCATTTTGCAAATGTTCAGTAGTTTGTCATTAGCCTTCTGTTTCAACAGAAATATATCTGCTCTAGTGTCTTGGAAACTGATTGTGTATACTCTTAAAAAATAAACAAAAACCTTCTGAAATATGTGAGACATAACACAAACACTTGGGAGGAGAGGAAATAATGGCAAATTATTATGACAACAATATTTGTATGTCTGTATAGCTGTGAGTTAACTTCTGTTTCATCAGCTAAGACAGCAAATTTCATTAGAATTATGATTCATCATGTTTAGTAGATAGGACAGATGAATGGTGCCTCGATCTAGATCAGTAAAAAGAGAAGTAGATTTAAATAAGGTGCTTATCAGTCTTTAGTGTCTTTATAGGGGGTAAAGTATTGCAAATTCTGCAGAGTGCTGCTAAATGGCCTCATGCTTAGGTACTGAGTATTTGACAAGATAGACTGGTGTCTTAATGGGCAGTTCCACTGGTTACGGAGAGGATAACTCTGGCACTCTTATAGACTAAATCAATTCACTAAACTAGCAGAGAACTCTGCCAAATAATTTCTTCCTCATTTATTTAGTGAGCTGAATGAGCTCACTTAGGATAATCAGGCAGGTGCCAGCACAGTGGAAGCTTTGGGAAGTAGCAGAAAGCATACATCAGGTTTTTAAATTGGCTATCCACTACTTTTCTTTGGAAAACCTTTGCAAAATGCATACAGCAGAGGAAAGTGTTCTCAATTCTGTTTTATCTACCAGCTTTCTTCTTTCATATTTTTTTACCCTTTTTTGCATTTTTTGCATGGGCTTCTTTGCTTCTTGAGCCACATTTTAAAATTATAAATTCTAGAGAGAATTAAAGTTGAATTCCTAGGATCTTGTCCCCCCCCTCACCAATCATACTCATTAGTTTAAATTGTTGAACTTCTCTGAAGTATAAATCTATTTTGATAAGTTCAGTAGCTTTTTAGATGATGATTTGCTTAAATTTCAAAAAATTTGGGCCTAGATTAGAAAACCCTTGATGGTTTTTTTTTCATTTACATGTATCTGTGCTGTGTTAAACTTGTTTTATTCTGTGATTCTTGGTAAGTATGAGGACTTGTCTATCCAGTAAGACATAGTGGTTTTAAATGGTTGTAGTTGGTCAGTTCTTCCAGTGTGCAGTGCCTGTAGCTGGGTGAATATAAAACTGATCTGTGTCAGTGAGAGAATGGTTCTGTGAGTTGTCCCACCAGTTTGATGTGAGAATATGAACCAGGCTTATTTAAGCAGGTACTTCTGAAAAGATCAATAGAAAATAATTCAGTAGACAGATTGCTATTTTTAAATGCAAAATAAAGCAAGTCCAGGTGTTCTAGCTGGCTTACCAAAACTTGGTGATATTAAGATGTGTTAGCTTTTTGGTCATTGCCACAATTCTGAATATGCAAATACTGTTCCAAAATTATAATGCCATGATAACTTCCTAAGTATGTGTGCTATTTTCATACTAATTCTGGTGTGTGGGGTGTGTGTGCCTTCACAGAGAGTTCTGGAAGCTGAAGAACAAGTACTGGTTATGTATCACAGATACTGGGAAGAGTATAGCAAAGGGGCAGACTATATGGACTGTTTATACAGGTAAGCTTGGCAAAAGAGTTGTTAAACCTTTGAAATTAACATGAAATTTAACATGATCTGCAGGTTAAGTTGAAGAGTGTTGAGAGAGCAATAGATGAATATGCCTCAGGTTAATTTTGGAGAGAATATAGTTATGGTAGCAGAACATGAGCAAAAAGGAATAATGCATCAACAGGTAAGTATCCAAGATGGTTCCTAAAGTTCTTTCATTGCTAATATATTCTGCTTGATGTTGCAGTGCCAAATGTGTTGGTGCTAATCAACCCTGCAGTGTATAAGCTCATAATCCTGGGAGTTCTACAAGGATGGCACTGTACTGCAGTTTGCAGTTGAACCAGCATGGTTTGAGTCAAAGCTTTAGAATATTCTAGTTTTTATGAATCAGTTGGAGTTCGTTTCTTATTGCATGCCTGCTCTGAAAAAAGTACCATAATTTAGTTGACTCTATTGTATCCCAGGCTGTAGTTTGTATAATTCTTCCTGCAATGAAAACTGATTAATGTCTACAGGTGGTAATCTGAAAGTTATTTTCAAAGAGATTCCCTTCAAATTTAATTAGGCTTGCATCTCTGCTTCTAACCTGATAGGCAATATTTGAAATACTGCTCAAATGTGAGACACTTTTGAGCAAAATTCCTTAAATGTGAGATCGATCATGTAATTGGAAAATGAGTTAAATCTTTTCTTCAGTGTTGATTTTGGTTTGTTTTTTTTTTTACCTATCCTCCTTGGTGCACTTTGCTAGGAAAACAAATCTGGATTCAGTTTGAAAATTAAAATCCCACATGTGCTTGACTAAACCAAGGTGATAAAACTGATGCAATAAGGAACACTGAAAAAAACTTCTTCAGATAAATAAATAAATAATAATAAATAAGTAAATAATAGATAAAACCAATGCTGGACATTAGGCCTTACCAGTGTCTTGGTGCTGTAACTGGTTTCACAGGTACTTTAAAAAAATCCAGTCTGTGTACTTTATTTCAAGTGATTGGGAAAGTTTCCTTATCCAGTAAATTGAAATTAGGTCATAAAAAAAAAACCAAAAAAAAAAACCAAAACACCCCAACTGTTAAAATTTTTTGTAATAAAATCCTGAAAACTAAACACACATGGTGCAGCTTTTGCTTTGTTCCGTTTTGTCTTTAAAATATTTATATAATACCAGCATATCATGATATAGCAATTTTTAGTTTTACATGCTACTCTGTATGTACTGATGCAAGAGAGAGTAAGTGAGGGGAGTGCAGGACTTTGCTTCTTAGCAAGTTTAATGAGAAAAAGCAGATTGGCAGCTGTTGGCTTTGTTCACATGGGAGAATATGGGAAAATGCCACCAAGGATCCTGCTTAAGGCTGGTGTTTGAGGTGTTCCTAATGTCCTCACAGGTTTTGTATGACCTGGAGGCCTGAAGCCTTCTAGAGAAATCATGGTTTGCAGTTCATGGTTGGTATCCATGGTAGCACAGGTTACAGTAAGAGTCTGAAAGTGGCTGCTGTACTCCAATTTTTCCTCCCTGCACTATGACAAGTCCTCCTTCTTTGGACTCTGTGGTGTCCTAAATTCTTTCAAGTTCACAGGATTTCACAGTGTGTTCCTCCTTCTCTCCTTTGCTTGGCTTTTGCCTTCATGTCAAGGGTGTTCAGACATCTCTGGTCTGGTGCAGCCTCTGAAGCCTGAATCTCTCAAAGTGCTTCAGTAATCTGGTTCTTTTCAATGCCTGAAACTGAGCATCTCAAAACTCCTGCTTAGATCAGAAATTCAAAAAGCCTTCTCAGTTGCCTTATTTAAACATTTTTAATATAAGAAATATTGTAAGTGTAGTTGGGAAATATATTCCAATTTTTTTTCCCAGTTATCTGATAGAGGAAAGAATGGTTCCATTTAAAAATGTTACAATATTTGTTCTGTGGGAATACTGAGAGTCAAGAGGAATGTTTTAGCAGGTCTTGCACAGAATCCATTCTGTGTTCTTTATAAAAACTATGCATACAGTAGTAAATACTGAATTTTAAAATAGCATTTATAGCATTTGTTCTTTATAGCTGTTACTTAAAATAATTTCTGAAAATTCTTCTCTTTAAAATTTGTAATCTGGCTGTTAGCTAGCTACTATGACCTGAGTAAGGGATCATAACAGACAAAAGTTTGCCCTGTTAAAATGAGCATTTCAGTTTGAGAGAAACACAGAACAATAAACAGTACAGGTAGAAGAAAATACTTTTAAGTTAAAAGTTTGCACATATATGTATGTATATGGAACACATGTATGTATGTATGTGTAAGCAGTGCATGTTGAAAGATTGGGTTCTTACACAAGTATATTGCTCACCAAGAAAATGCTGACAGTGATATTTCAGGTTCCTGTTTGATCTCTGTTACCAACACTACTGTTTTAATGTGATGGAAATTCTTTTAATGTCATTTGTATTGTAACTTTTTTCTACAAATAGCAGTGGCATTGGTTTAAGGAGGTTATATATTTTGTGATGTGAAACACATTCCACAATTCTGAACTTAATTTAAAAAGCCTTTTATTTTTGCCTGTTTTGATGAGGATATCCTTATTTCTATAGGTACCTCAACACACAGTTTATTAAGAAGAACAAATTGACTGAAGCTGATCTTCAGTATGGTTATGGAGGGGTGGATATGAATGAACCTTTGATGGAAATTGGAGAGGTAGGTGTCTCTGAAAGTGGGGTGGGCTACAAACGGTATTCAGAATGCTGTGAGTTCAGCTTTGTCCTTGAAAATTTTCACTTTTTTATGTCACAGAAATATTGTACATGTAAGCACTGTTCCCCTTGTAAAATGAGATTACAGTTTTGGTGTAGAAAAATAAGAGTGACCTGGCAGGGAAAAGAAACAAATATGGAAACGGTTGGAAAACTTGGATTTAAAATGTGATAATGGAAGCACTTTGCAAATAAACTTCAGATTCTTAAGTGATACTGCTATCTAAAAAACATGTTGAAGAATTAGTATACTTTTGGTTTTGGAAGCCCTTGAAATATTAATTTTTAGGCTTCTATTTCTTGATGTGACAAAGTATAAAAGCTTTTCTTGCGAATCTCAAGGCAGTAAAGTTAATATCTGTTCACGACTGGTGTAGGATTAGGTTTGTAGCAGTCACTCCTTTGTCCTGAAAAGTAATGGAGACTTGAGTCCTATATTCATGCATTAAATTTACAGCACTATTTTGGTGAATTCATTGCTCCATTTCTTGACCTACAAAACACTTGGCAAGTTTGTCAAGTCTTTGTTTTGAAAGCATTTACTCTTTCATTATGGTTCCTGTAGGATTCTTTTATTCTTTGGATTGTACAAGGGCTCTAGTAGAAGTCAAATTATTTGTTGTTCGTCACTTTAGAATGGAAAGAATTACTGTTTATGCCATTTAAGATCACTGAAATGATCTGGCCTTTATCTACCCAAGGGCAAACATGTTTATTTTATGTATTGTTCTCTTCAGTCTCAGCATGAAGTTACAGAAATAATGCCCAGTATTTTTAGAAGCAGAACTGCACCCTCTGTTCTGAAGTTTCTGTCTCAACATCACTCTTGTGTGGTAACAAAACTTTGGGAGCTTTTCAGTAATCTTAAACAAGTCCATTCTTGCCCAGTTCTTCTGAGGGGTGTAACAGTAGGTCTGTACATGAGAGCAGAGCTGTGTGTGTGAGGTGTGGGCACAGCTTCAAACAGTTCTTCTTCCCCCAAGTGTTCCAGACATTCAGTAATTGTACTAGGAAATATACAGGATGAGATAAGTTAATGAAAATAGTCTGCCACTGCTTGCAAGTGCTTGCTTTTTACTTCTCTGTATGTTATGAATGCATGGTGAAGGACACTGCTTTTCTGAGTTGATCTCCTATCACTGATTTCAAACTCTTGAATTTTCAATGGCTCTGTGAGAGCCCTGAGTTTAAATACCTTTATTTAAGATGTGCCTTCTGGTTTTTTTACCCCCAGAAATAGATTCTGGAAAATGGAGAAAACTGCCATGTTGAGTACTGCCAGTCTAGTTGGAGAAGTAAGATCAGTCCCTATCCTCAAGTGGGAGAAACTGTCTTGAACTAATACATCCAAGTTGCTGGATTGATCTGTCTGTAGTTTATTTGACAAGAAAATTCCAATAGGTGATTGACTTTGCTTCCCACTGGTAGCTCATATGTGAGAAGGACCATGCTAGACACCGCATTGCAGAATTGATCTACCTGAGGTTGTTTCTCTTCACCACATATTCACAAAATGTGTCAGTTCTTTGCCTTTTTTTTCCCCCTCCTTTTCTTCTATCTCTCCGCAGCTGTTTTCTTTCAGCTGGCTTCTTTCATTCTGTACTGGATGAGTTCCTGTTGTCTTACAGCAACTTGCCTGTTCTCCAGCTACTCTCCTAAGACAACTTTGGTTTCAAAACATGATCTGTGTTTGGATTTATAAGCAAACCTTTACCTCTCCTTTAGCCTGCTTATGGTGCAGTTGTGGCAGGTTTACTTTCTGTATTGCAGTGTGGGTGCTGAATAGCTGTGGCAGTTGGAGCAAGTTCATTTGTTTGCTTTTTAGAAAGGAAATTTATTTCACTGAGTGGATCAGATTAGCAGTTGATAGCTATGTGCCTGCTTTCAGTTAAGACATACCTCACTGATAGTTTAATTTTTAAATCTAATGACCTCTTAGTTGTGTCAAAGCTTTCTTAGAAGCAATATTCCCTGTGTCCTTACTGAAATCTGCAGTTTTATTTCTTCCCAGTCTGCTACTTCCTGGCAGGTGTTTTTGGAGGTCTCCTATGTGCAATTATTCTCTGAATATAAGGGATCACTTTATCCCTTTTGGGCTTTAAATCTGACTTTGATTCAAGTGCAAAAGCTCATTTGAACTATTGCAACTGTGTTTTTTTAAAATGGTATATCTTGGGAGCAATGGCTTCACCCATAAGAACTGATGAATTCTGGAATTGATTTGAATTCCATTTGAAGCCAAATGTTAGCTTGCCAGTGACTTTGCTTAAGATGTAAGCATCTTAGTTTGGAGGTGTTCTTTGTGTGTTGGTGAAGGGATTTGTCTTTGACTGTCACCTCTGACAGATTGGCCAAGAGGAATTCCCTTTTGTCACTGAGGCTTATTTTGCAATCATTGTTAGAAATACTGGTATTTGTACACATTCACACACTTTGGTTAGAAAGGTATGTTACTTACATATTACTGTGCAGAGGTTTTGTTTATGTGTAGTCTCAAAATCTGCCCTTGTAACCAACTTGCTTGGAGTCTTTACATGCATTTGAGAATCCTTGGAGTAGAACCAAGGAATGAATCAGGTCTATGAGATGTGTAGGAAGAATGCAGGCTGGGAAGCCAACATTCGCATACTGCCTGACTAGCGAAAGAAGAGCTTACATAACAACTGAATTTTTAAAATGAATGGGGAATTTTGTCATCTTTGGTACTGTTCTGAGTTTGGTGTGGTGGTTTTTAGGGTTTTTATAAAATGTACTTTTTATTGATGTAAACCTGTGTTGTGTCCTGACAGCTAGCTCTTGATATGTGGAGAAAATTAATGATTGAGCCACTGCAGGCCATCCTTATTCGGATGCTCCTCCGAGAAATAAAAAAGTGAGTGATTGTTTCTTGCTTTAACATAAGGTTGGGGGTATTGCACTTTTTTATTTTACTTTGAAAATCTGTGGACTTTGACAGAATTCTTTATGTTTGGTTTTTTTAAGGTAACTTCTTTTCTGATGGTGATGGTCTATCAGCTTTTCTTGTTGTAGCTGTGTATTTGTGGCTTTCATGTGTAGAAAAAGGCAGTGAATTCCCTGTAACCACAGAGCAGTGATCTTTCTGTTTCAGCAACCCTTCTTATCAATGGGTAGGAGAGGAGTTAGAATAAATGGCCAGGTCCCATAGGATGCCTTTTGCCTTTTTCTCCACCTGATGCTGTCTGCCTTTAGCTTTTGTGCTGTCAGTCAAGTCGAGGACCAGACCTTGGGCAAAGATTTGCCAAAGCCAGAGAAGCTGTGTTTGCATGGAACCCAGAACAATTCTGGCAAGTGACAAAGCTTCTGGGTTTCTATTTTTCAGATCAGTACCTTCACTTAACATTTTTGGTGTTTCACTTGAACAAAATGAAGATAATTAATTTTTTGTAGTTTGAAGGAAAGTTATTGTTTCATTTCTGAATATTTTTCTTAATACTTCTAAACAAAGCCAAAGAGCTTGAGACTCGTAAAGCTTTGATTTAAAAATTTTATTTAACTTCTAAAGAAGCTAATTTATGAAAGAACAGAAATTCTGGATCTACTGCAGATCTTGTGCATAGTTGCAAGTTTCATCAGTTTCTGCACTCCTACCACTGTTGGGATACAACATTCTGGAGTTGTCTAATGATTGGGGTTTTTTAAGTGATTACTCAGGTGACCAGACTGGTGTAGGTAAACTGAGGGGGAGAGATAGCTTAGCAGATTAATTTCCTTGAACATGCACTTGGTCAGAAAAAGTCCTGTAAGGCATTGAAAACCTAATTTGTATTTTTCTTTCCTGAATTAAATATTTGACAACAAAGGAGGGAATATGATGTCTCTTTTGGATGGCATTTCTGAAGCCAGGAAGTATTTCTTTGTTTTTACTTGTTGAATCATGGTTCCTTTGTAACCAGGACTAATAGTGCTTTATCCATTTTTACTTCAATTATTTTTACTAAATGGAGATTCCTTAATTCATGGTGAAGAACTTTCTCCTTTGTTACATCAAGCATATTGATGCTGGAGACTTGTCTTACTTAATGTGTTTATTTCACTGGTGGGTGGGAGTGGAAATGTGTGTGAAAACCTTTTTCAACAAACATCTGATGCCCCTTAAAATAATGGTCTGTATTTAGCTTGAAACTGATTGCAGCCCTACCCAGGGCCTTTAGATCAAGGCTGTCACTGGCTTGTGGAGGTGTTAGATCTTGAGACTGTAACAAGTTGAAATAATTTGTTACTAAACTATTTGGAAACTTTGAAATAAAATTTTGGTCCTTGTCTCTAATGGTTGGATTCGGATTTTTCCCCCATTCTTTATTAAGGAGTCTTTTGTGTGATCTCAGAGAAGTTAATTTAGTTCTGCTTCTCAAAATATACATCCAGCAATTCATGTTAAGTTTCTTCTAGCCACTTTGTGATCTGCACATCATTTAATTAATTACATATGAGAGAACTACTTCTTGTAGCTGTTTTTGTTCCTGCTGTCATGAAATGCAGTGCTTGCTATGGAGATTCTGAGGGTGGCCTTTGCATGTAACAATAGGCTTGTTGCTTTTCTTTGCTGTAATTTCTGTGATCAATGCAGTTTTTAAGAGGCAGTTTTAAAGATGCTGCTGCAAGTGATTTAAATGTCTTTTAGCACTGAGTTCAGTAATTCAGGGATTAAACAAGGTGGATATCCTAAGTTATATCTGTCAGACATTTTAGAATATGCATGGGAATCATATAACTTTAAATTTTTAATAAAATTGCTAATACATGTATATGCTTAAAAACTCATCTATTCTACACCTTCCTCATAGTAGCTGTTTGTGCATGGTTCAGTTTATTACAATGCTTTAAAAAAATGAAATTAGTGTGGATGGGTCAGTTGAACTACATCATGGTAGGAAGTTTGTGTAGCATAGAACAGTATGTGGAGTTGATAACCAACACTGCAGTAAATTATTGCATGTAAAAGTAGGTTTCTTACTGTAGTGGAAAAGATAGGGAAGCAGAGCCACAAATTCTTCTTTCAAATGTTACTTTATCAGTGTATTTAACTGGATTTTTAAGAAGCCTCTGACTACAGCCTTGAGCACACTGACTTTTTAGAAGCTATAAGCTTGTGCAATACATTATACTTTAAAACTGGCAATAAACTTTTTTTTTTCATGAAAATAAAGAAATACAAGTAGTGGCCTGTGGCTCAGCTGAACAACTGATCTAAGATTTTACTGACACCAAAAAGGAGCAGGCTGTGCTCTGCTACCTTTCATGTGGTGCTCCCCTGGTTCCTTAGTGACCCAGCTGAACTGCTAATGTGACAGAAAACCATCCTGGATAATGTTTCACCAAGTTGGCACAAGTCAGTTCAGCAAAGCATTAGATGAGTGCCAAAGCAAAGGAAGAGAGATGGAGGGCTGTGACTGAGCAAAAGGGAACAGGATTAGCCCCTTTGAGCAGCAGAGAATTCTGAAATCACTTAAGCTTGTCTTGTCTGACTGCACTCCTAATACAGAGTTCTGAGTGTAACACTTTCATCCCCCTCCCTCTAGCCCAAGCATTCCTCCTACAAGGTGAGCTGAGTATTAACTTAAGCATTCTTGTTTCAACACAACAGGAAGCTGACAAGATCTTGAATTGTGAGAAAATTCATCTATGAAATTCTTAAACAGAAATAATTTGGAAATTACTCAGGGGCTATCTCAAATGACAGTGTGATTAGTACAGACTAACTGAGAGACAGACAAACTTCTCTACTAAAGATAACTAACTCTTTCCAACTAACTGGACCTATTCCTGTCTAAGATGATACATTATCTGTACCATTTGTTTGAAATTAAAGCTATTGGAAATTAACGTTTTAAAAAGTGTTTGGAACAGTCTCATCTAGTTGACAATGAATTCTGTAGGTAATAGGCCTTGAAAGATCCTTGGTCTGACACAGCAGAGCACTTTTGAGTGATGGAATCTTCTTGTAATGAATTTGATATCTAATTATTGTACCTGAAGGGGCTGTAGTAATACACTGTACAATACATATTGAACACTCACTGTTAGCTTGAGACTGAACACAGGAACAAGATGGAGTTAATATAAACCAGCACAACTTTCTTGGGTGTGTTTTGTAGCTTTCTCTATTTTTTGGAAAAAAATAACTTGCCACCACCTAAATTAGTGGAATTTGTGTTTCTAGCACTTAATCTTTTTATCCAGATTCCTTTCCTTGTACCCAAGATATCCTGTGACATCCCTGCTTCAACCTGTGTTGCAGCTGCTCTGTAGCTTTATGCAGTTTGCTTGCTGAGTGCTGCCAAGAAAGAAAATAAATGTTTAATAGACTTCTACCTTTGCAGGGTCACCAGTTCCATTTTAGTGTGGCACTTGTTCTTACTACTACAGCTTTTGTGAAAGTCATCCTTAAAACTTCTGTCAAATTTTTTGACGTTTGCACTACACATTCCTGGGAGCAGAGTGCCATTGGTGTAAATAAAACCTGAAATGGCTGCCAGAGCAGGCAAGGCCTGTTCTGTGCTGGGTTTGTTTTCATTTATTGCCTTTGAGCATCAGACCTCTGCTTCAACAACTTGTTTCCTTCCTTCCAGCTCTTCCATGGAGCATGTCTCCTGCACTCATGCAGCTTGTTCTTAATGTTCCTTTGTATATTTGTATAATAGGTTCAGCCTTTAGTTCTGTGCCTTCCTGTGCTCCATGGCCCTGTGTTCAGGCTGCATGCATCCTGCAGCTCTCTGTGCTCCTGGGCCCCTCTGGGCTGGAGGTGCACGCCCAGGGCAGGTGGGACTTCTCCCTTCTATGGTTCTGTGCTGCTGCCTCTGCCATCATAAACCAGACCCTGCAGAGAGATGTTGGCAAAGGTGTCATTACATGTACCCAAAGCCAGGTTTATTCTATTGTTCATCTCCCACAACCAGAGGAAATCTTCTTGTACCCTGTGTGAAAAAAATCAGACCATCCCTGATGGAACCCATCAGTTCAGTTCATCTGTAATGGATAATAAAAATGAGACCATCCCTGATGGAACCCATCTGTTCAGTTCATCTGTAATGGATAATAAAGCTACAAAAACCATGCAGAGACTGTTCATTATCTGTTAAGAGAACTAATTCTTTACACCCCTCCTAAGCTTAAGTTTTCAGATCAGAGGAAACAGTAGTGTTTGAAAGCAATATCAATGATTAACAGTTGTGAATACATGAAGATGGTCTGGTGTGCATAATACAATGGCTACTGGTGTGGCTGTCCTGGTAAACCTCCACAACTCATGGGCATCGTCTGGAGTTTTTCCTGATTACAAACCAAAATAAATGATATTAGCAAAATTACTTCTCTCTCATTTCACCTCAGCCTAGATGGGTATATGGTAATGTTTGTCTTTGATGCTTAATCATAAATACACTTTTATAAATCATATTTTAGTCCTATTTAACACCTTAGAAGTTAGGGAATATTTTTTGCTGAGTTGTAAAGTACATATGAAAAGTGGAATTTTTTAAGAGCTTTTCATGTCTTAAGAGGAAGTTTGTGCTGTTTTGAATGCTGGTTATTTCCCAGTCTTTGCAAAGGGCTGAACACCAGTCTTTTTAGCATGCAAAGCACTCGTTTTAATTACTTCTATTTTCACCTAAATGGAACTGAAGACAACATTTTCTTACTTCAACTCCTTCATTTGAAGCTAAGAACTTGACTGGAAGATGTAAGGTTTTCCTTTTCTGTATGATATATGGTTAAATATTGTGACATAACGGGCCAGGTGTGTTATTTATTCCACTTGAAATCTACATGTTGAATAGTAGATATTCAGAAAAGAAAACAGCATGCTTCTTGTTGTGGTGCTGGTAAAAAGGATGGATTTTTTGGAACGGGCAAGAGCGTGAAGGTAATTTATGTAATAAAGGCTACAAATACAATATGAAAATTACTGTAGCTTTTAAAGTACTTGCATAGGGTATATAATTTGGAATACTTAGATTCTTAGCAAATCCTTGGAAATTTAATGACCTTTAAGTGCTTTTGAATGTTTATGAATTGCTATCTCAACAATTTAAATGTATATGAGAGAAAGAAGTGCATTTTTTATTTTAAGAATAATCTTCTTTAATTTTACCAGTTTGAGCAGGAGAGTTTACTGGAAAATGTTTTCATCCAATTATATTTCATTTGGCTATAAATGAGTTACACCACATACCTGCATTCTCATAAATGTTTTCTTTGTCTATTTCAGTGATCGCTGTGGAGAAGACCCAAACCAGAAAGTAATCCATGGGGTTATTAACTCCTTTGTTCATGTTGAACAGTATAAGAAAAAATTCCCCCTAAAGGTAGATACACATTTCTGATTATGTATTTTTAATTTGGAATGTTAATCTAGTATATACATTATTTGTCCTTTAAAAAAACTTCTCTCTTCTAGTTTTATCAGGAAATTTTTGAGTGTCCTTTTCTGAATGAAACAGGGGAGTATTATAAACAAGAAGCTTCGAACTTATTGCAAGAGTCAAATTGCTCACAGTATATGGAGAAGGTAAGAGATTCTTCAATACACATGCAATAATTAAAATCATTTTACTGATGATACATCTTGTCCTCTACAGTTCTCATAGTTGTTCTTCATGTTATGCTTTCATCTAATTGAAATGGTACTTTTTAGTGACATGGTTAATCTGAACATAGAGTACAAACCTTGCCATGGGTGGACAGTCAGTATCAAAATATTTCATAATAAATGATGACTCAATGGTACAAAGAGTGAAAAGTCAAAAAAAAAAATCAGGTTGATTAGTATTACTTTCTCACTTCCTTATTTTCTTTCAATTTGGAGTAGTGTAACATTAGAGTTTTAGCAGTATGTGGTTAGAAAAGACTCATAAGTTGTTACAAAACATTATTAAAAACTACATACTCCAAGGTGGATTTACTTTCATTTTGCTTTGTGGTGTATGAAGTTATGTTGTGATTAAATTACTTGTAATTCTTATGCCTATTTTGAGAAAACAAAGGTTGATACAACACTAGGAGTCAGTTCTTGGTCCTATCCTGTCTGCACTACCAAGATAGCAGAGTTGAGAAGAGGGCTGTGGAATTGCTTTTAAGCTAATGGTTACACACCTGAGTTGAAATTCAGGGGCAGGCTAAGACTTTAACTAAACCAAAAACAGTTTTGCCTATCACTAGCAGTCTGTAGCTGCACTACTCTCCCTAAACCTCCCTCATATTCACAGGGTGTAAGTGCTTTTATGACAGTACTCATATGACTTATCTTATGATTAAGCCTATTTCCTTCACTGAGTTATAAAAAGAGCTTTTATTAATAGCTCTGATGTACTCCTGTACCTATTGAGCAGATTTTTGCATATGAGCAGATGGACTTGGAACAGTAAAGTGATTCTTGGAGTTCTCTTTTTGTTAAGTATTGTGGTAAAATTTTCTCAGAAGGAATAAGAACTATGGTAAGAGAAATTGGGGAAGACTAGTCACAACATTAAAAGGAAGAAGAAATTTCAGGATGAAAACTATGGAATGCTGGTAGACATCTAGTAGTGACCAAGCCTAGTTAGTACTCAGACTAGATTATGTCCATTCAGTAATAGCCTGATTCAGAAGAATTAAAAAATTAAATTTTTCATCCTGCACAAATTCTTTTGTACCTCTTCTTACTTACTCTTGTTTCTCCTTGTACATAGATACACTGTTGTGTATTCTGGTGCTATATAGGTTGTCAGCATTTCTTCAGCTTGCAGTTTAAACTCCTCTGTGCAGGTTTTAGGTAGATTAAAAGATGAAGAAATGCGGTGTCGGAAGTACTTGAATCCCAGCTCATATGGCAAGGTGACTCATGAGTGCCAGCAGAGGATGGTAGCTGATCACTTGCAGTTTCTACATGCAGAATGTCACAATATTATCAGACAAGAGAAAAGAAATGGTAAGTCTCACTTGTCACAAAAAGACTGGAATGGTTTTTTGTTTTATTCACTTAGCATTGCAATTTCCTATCTTTTTTCAATGGCCTTCTGTGCATATAAGCATTTTCAACTAATGTTACTTATCTAGAAACCTCCATTAAACCCGGAATGACATTTTTCTTTTAGCATGCAACTAGTTTTTACTCCTCAAAGTATATAATCAAAACCTTTTTTTTTTACTGTTAACAATTCTTCTTTCAGCTAACGCTCTTTCTCTTTCCTTGTCTTAGTCATCTTAAAAACACACTGAAGTCCTGTGTCCTGTAGAAATGATAATATTTTATGCTTGTATTTTCTTTTGTAAACCAATGGCTCTGCCTTAACAGATTTCTTCATCATCACTTAACAGGTCAGGCTTATACAATATTTTGGCTTCTTTTCATAGCCACTTTTTATTGTCCTGAATCTTTTGTGACCTCTCCTCCCAAATCTTTTTTACAGAAGGAGATGCTCTTGTAGTTAATATTCCCTGCCTGACTAAAAAAAACATGCTTCCTGATGACTGCATGCCTCTTACCTTTGAAAGAATGCTTATTCTTGCATGAAAGATGGTGTCTCTTATGTGAAACAAATTATTTTTCACAGTCAAACTCAAATTGTATTTAATAATGGTGAGTTCAGTTTCCAGGGGATTTTTCAAGCTTGATCAGAGTTTCCATCTATTTTGTTTGGTTTCTTTTTTGGGGGTGCAGAGAGGCAAAATTACAAAAATAGCAGTTGCTTATTTAGAGCTTTTTTCACCTGAGAAAAATTTCAAGCTACCACTGGAGGCAAATAAAAAGTCAAGAAGATCTCTAAACTGATTTTAGTCAGCTGCTGCTAAGGGATATTAAGAAAGGCCAGGATTTAAAATAAACTGGCACACTATTTCTCCACACTAGCCCACCTCTCTTCTTAGAGTCTCTCCTAAAGAAGCTGTATTGGAAGGGTGAGGTAGTCACAATGGCAGGACTCAGGAAACACTGATAATAGCCCTACTCTTTCCTTGTTTCGTTTCTCAGTGATCTAGTTATGTTAATTTTTTGCTTTCAAAACAGTTGGTATTGTTTCAGTCTTTAGAAAGTTCTGTTTGAAATGATGGTACTATTTTAAGTGTTAATTTTTGGTGTTTCTAAGTGTACTCTATAAAAATGTATCTCTGTTATAGACATGGCAAATATGTATACTCTGCTCCGTGCTGTGTCCAGTGGTTTACCTCATATGATTCAGGAACTACAAAACCATATCCATGATGAGGGCCTTAGAGCAACCAGCAATCTTTCTCAGGAAAATGTGAGTTCCCTCAGGCAACTGAAATGACTGTTTGATGAATATTCTTGATCCTCTTTGTTGGTTTTTGTTTTTTTTTTTTTTTATTTTTGCCTGCATAAAATTGGTTTGGAACGTGATGGATAAGTTGTAACTTCTCATCAGCATGGTTAGCTGTGCCACATTATCTGTCCTGAGAGCTGATTGTTTTAATTGTTGTGATCTAACCAGAAACAACTGCAGCTAGATATTTCTCATTGTTGTTTGATTAATACTGCCAGGGCAAGTAGGTCCTTTTGTTCCATGTATGCATTTTTTTTTCTGAATTTCTCTTAAGTCTGTGGCATTTGCTGTTCTGGTATGTTGGAAGCCAGTGATTCCATTTTGTAAAGGCTTGACATCCTGTCCTGATTTCAATCTGCTGGTTTTCCTAATAGATTTGTAGTAATTTTGCTTTATATTGTCATGTAATTTCTGAAAATATTATCTTATTTATTTTACTAAAGTATGTTAAACTTTTTTCTATTTATGTCTGTTTAAATTACTCAATTCCATTTTTGTTTCTCCAGCATTGCTGTTCAGAGACAAACTACAAGCTTTTGTTTGACATTGTATTTGTGCATGTGTGCATCTTGCTGTCTAGATCTGTGCTCACTTTGGGATGGTGACTTTAGCTATGCAGTGTCTCTGTCTATAATAATGCATAAACACAAGTTGTACCCTCACTCTGTTACTGACTGCACAGGAATGCTTGCTATTCTGTGGCTCCACTGTAACTTCAGTGTGCATACTGCAGTCTTTAGTAGTATAGTTTGCTGTGCAATTATTTTTAGGTTTATTGAACTTACTCTTTCAAACTAGTAGTGTCTACTCACAGAAATATATACAGACCCATGAGGGTGGTGACAATTCACAGCCTTTTGTAGATAATTTCAGTGTGAAATACTTGTTCTATTGTATAAATGATGTACTTTGAAACATTTTTAGTGTGTGACCTGAGGATGTACTTGGGGAGTAATGCTAAAGAGCCAGTGCCTTTCACACTGTTGCACTTGTGCCTGCCAGCTTGTCTGTGTAGGGACTCCTCCAGCTCCTGTCAGTCATTTCTGTGCAGAGTATGATGCTGGAATGTGGTGCATGAAATTCAATTGGTAACTGCCCTATGTAGGAAAATGTAAAGGGATCATTCAGATTTTCTGTCTCTGAGGTCACTGTATAGGAGAAGCAGCAGTTTATTATATCAGTTGCTTGATTGCTGTATTTATGTTAGCATTAATGATTTTTGAAAAGGCTAGTAATGGATTTTAGGGAAAAAATAGATTACATGAGAGCAGTATACACTCAGATCTTGGTTGGATAGCAGGACAGTAAATGTAGCATTGACTTTTTATTTCCAAAACATGCTCTAACATCATAGTGTGAGAGTACAGCAGAATCCATCCTCTCAAAATTCACTGTAGTATTAACTCTCTCAAAAAAGAGTTATTAGTAAAAAATCTACAACTAATGTAGATATGTTTGTGTTAGATACTACTACTTTCCTCACTAACTTGCTTTCTGTTTTATCTACCCTCTTTAGATGCCAACTCAGTTTGTGGAGTCAGTTTTGGAAGTACATAGTAAATTTGTTCAACTAATCAACACTGTTTTGAATGGTGATCAACACTTTATGAGTGCCCTTGACAAGGTAATTTTTACTTAAGTAAACAAAGCATTGGAAAACAAAATCCAGGACCCTGATTCAGGCTCACCAAAACTCTTGATAGCATGAACACATGGTCAATGATAGTTCATATGCAGTCTTTCTTGTTTAGAAATGCAATGGAGCAAAAGATATTCCAGTGTAAGGGAAAATATAAATTAAAGGACACCATTTTAATACTTGTTTTCTGAAAGAAAGACCTTTCTTTTCATCATATTTCAAAACACAAAAATGGTGCTGATCCATTCAATGCAAATATAATTGCAGATAATGAATAGGCACAATAGGGTGAGGTTTGGGAGGTTTGGTAATTCTTGCATGCATTTGAACTTGAATTTGCTTGCTGAGATTATGTTTATCTCTGAATGCTATTAGTATTACTTCCACAGAGTCTTTGCTTAGATTTTTCAAGTTGACTGCAAAGAATACCTGAAAACTTAGATTACTTCAATCACTGCCACAATAGGTAACTTCTTCCAGGAGACAGCTGCACTTGAATTGAAATAACAAATTTAGGGAAAGAGGCTTGCTGCTCTTTTATTTGAAATGCATAGTCATGCAGGTATTCAAGATAACAGTTCTAATTACCATAAACTTTAATATTAATCATTATTAATTATAACTAATAAATATATTTTCTTTCTTTAATTTCCTCTCACAGGATGCACATATACAGTTCTTTGCTCTTTTGTGGTGTGTGCAGTAGTTGCAGTTTGTAGCTTATGTCACAGTCTAAGCTTTGACAGTTATCAGTCAAGGTTAACCTGAAGAGGCACAATGGAGAAGGTACCAGTGATGGTACCAACAGTAGTTACCCATCTGTGTTTGTGACATTGATACAATAATTATTTAGCATTTTAAAACAAATATTTCAATACCAAATACATTTCTCTCTCCATTGCAATTAATGTCATGTACCAGAAGGTGGAGTAACACGAGACTGACAACTTCATTTGCTGGCACAAAGGCAGTGTACTTTTTCTAAATACATCAGTTCTTCACTCCATTGATCTTTCTTACAGTAAATACTTAAAATATTGATTTGCTGTTACTTTTTGATGGTGACTATCAAAATCACTATTGCTGCCTCCAGTATTATTGCAAAAGATTGCTCCAAGCTTTAAAGAGTTTCCTATTTCTTGCCAAGTCATGCATTCTTTTCTCAGAGGAATTCTAGGGACCTATTAGCAAATTTTGTGATCTTGAGGTATTGTACAGAGGAGTTCCTTGTCAGTTTCTCTTTATAATGATAACAATATTTACCTTTTACAGAGGAACTGTAACTCCTGGGAACTATGATCTTGCAGTATTTTTGATTCACTGTTAGTTTACAACACTAATTTAAATGTGACATGTAGTTTAGAAACGCTGTTATTCTGATAATCTTCTTTTAATTTCTAAACCGCCATTATGTCTTTCCTTTTTCAGCATATTCAGGTTTTCTTCAGCCACCATATTGTTTGTACTCTACTACTTCAAATTTCCACTTTCAACAATATATTTTTCTTTTCAGTGTGTGAAAAAATCCAACAACCAAAGGTGCTTTCGTTTCTTACTGTTGTGAACACTTCATATAAGTTTTTCATCTCAACACACATGCTGTTGATGTGCTGCTGCTCAAATCTACTTTATCTGCACTTGTTCCTAAGATTTTTTCCATCCATTCTTTTGGACCATAATATTGCTCTATACCAATCATAATACTTTTGTGAAGTTTCTAATCAGAACTTCATTTTTTCTTTGGTTTTCTGTAATTAATGTTTCTTCTTCTACTCTTTCCACTTTTACTGAATTCTCAACTTGAAAATGTTTAACAACCAAATTCTCATAGAGCAGTAATTTAACCTTTTTATGAATTGCTTCTTTTTTTATCCCCTTTTGTGTAGTTCAGTTTTTTAGGATCTCAGATGACCTTTGCTCTGAGGATATTTTTTATTTTTTCAAATTTCATAAAAGAAAAAAGTTTAAGTCAATGACAATTTTTCTCTTTGCTCCATGTTTTATGTAGGCTTTGACATCAGTAGTTAACTACCGGGAGCCCAAGTCGATCTGCAAAGCACCTGAGTTGGTAAGTGATGCACACAAAGTAATAATTCTTATATATAACCATCCAGTGAATTGCTACAGGGTCCTTCACATGCATACCCAGCTCTCACACTGGGTCACACTCAGGTGTGTATTTTAGTTCTTACAGCTTAAGCTGCACACACATTTTGTGAGTGTGCAAAATTGCTATGGTTCTAATTTCTGGTATAGACTGTATTTCTGTGGGTGTAGAATGGATCATTTACCCATGAATGCAACCCTTGTATTCAGTAGAGTGTGACTTATTTCATGTTTGAACTATTGTAGAAATTTGGAAATACCAAATACCTTGGCGTACATTTGTTCTCAAGCTTGACAAGTAGTTTTGGGTTTGATTTTTCTTTTTTTAATTTGAGCTGGCCAAATACTGTGACAACTTGTTAAAGAAATCAGCGAAAGGAATGACAGAGAATGAAGTAGAAGACAAGCTTACGAGTTTCATTACTGTTTTCAAATACATTGATGACAAAGATGTATTCCAAAAGGTAACTTTTCCTATTCAATAATGGTTAAAGTGTCACATTTAAAGCCTACTTGAAGAATGTGGTTATGCTTCTTAAAATCCCTGTCTCTGTTTTTTTTTTTTTTAATGCAGTTCTATGCCAGAATGTTGGCAAAAAGATTAATTCATGGTTTGTCTATGTCTATGGATTCTGAAGAAGCGATGATAAACAAACTAAAGGTAAGGTAATATTCTTCTAACAGAATAAAAAAATATAGGAGTGTGTAGTGTTGAGAGGGAGCAGCAGAGGGTGTCAGAGGTAACTTAGCAATTGGTAAATCTGTTTCCAATAGCTGACAGCAAAAGCTAGTGTTTAGGTTGTGTATGAAAGATAAAAGGCTGAGTGTCACCTAGACATTTGAGATTTTTATGAGGTTTTGGATAATTTTTTTAGCTGTATTCAAGTAATTCATGTTATCCTTAAAAAAGTACCAAGGGCTTTCATAAACATGTCTATCTTTTGATCTTATAAAACAATATTTTTCAAATAGATTAGTGTATATAAGGTGAAACTAAGATAATGATAATTTTATTTAACAGTGTTTGGTTTTTATTATAACTAGTGTTTTCTGTAAATATAACAACGCTTCTGCTGACTAGATTTTCATACTGTATTAGTAAGGGAACATAATTTATATGATGAGTACTGTTTTCACTTTGAAACCTGTTACAATATTTCTTCACAGCAAGCCTGTGGTTATGAATTTACCAGCAAGCTCCATCGAATGTATACAGACATGAGTGTTAGTGCTGATCTCAACAACAAATTCAACAACTTTATCAAAAACCAGGACACAATCATTGATTTGGGAATTAGTTTTCAGATATATGTTCTACAGGTACTAATGTATGTTTATTGTTGCTGAGTTATTTGTATTTACTTTTTATGTTCTGATAACAAATATACAATTTTTCTACTTTATATGGGAACTGATGGCCTGTGATCATTGGGGAATTACTTACTTTCCTAGTGTTTCTTTGTAAAATCAACCTACTAGGTCCCTAAACAATAGTGATGAAAATTTCAGTCTTAATTAATACCTCAGTGGGGTGTGCAGAAGGTGCACTAAAAAATGATCAGTAAAACTTCCTGAGTTAATTGATTGTCTTATGACATAATGCACACTATACATCCCCTTAAGAATTTTATTTTTTTTCTTAATATATATGTTGTATGAAAATGTTAATGCTTCTATTTTTCCCAATACTTTCAGGCTGGTGCATGGCCTCTAACTCAGGCTCCTTCTTCTACATTTGCAATTCCTCAGGAACTGGAAAAAAGTGTACAGATGGTAGGTTAGTAGGAGGCTTCCTGCAAACATGTGGAAAATGTAAAATAACTCCAAATGAAAAGTCATCACTCTAATAGAGAAAAACTTGAGCTGCTTTTTTTTTGATTGTAAATTATGTCTATCATGTTTCCAGTCCATATGCAATGTGAAAGGGTCACCCAAATACCTTACTGCATTTATGTATGTATTTGTGTAGCTTTTTTACATCTCTCTTCTACACTTTGTGATTGTTGAAAGAGATGCTAATAAATGCAATCAAATGAACTAGGTTGGTTCTTTGCTTCAAAACCAACTCTTAATATTTAGATAAAAGAAGATTCTGTTTCTGATATTAAATCTGAACAGTCTTAATAGCAGATTAAGATGCAAATACAGGTTTCTTGTTCCCTGTTTCATAGAAACTGTTCAAAGTCATGCTTTGTGCAAACTTCTCTAAAGCTCATTTTATGATTTCTCAAAGCAGTAAAGGTTTTGCTTTAGCCAAATATTTTCTTTGAATGTGATAATTTCTGCTTTGTAGAGATATTTTGTTGCTTTGATAATGTTATTGTATTCTAAATGTTACCTGTACAATGTTTGTTGGAAAACAAAATATTTGTATTGATCTTTACTAAGATGTATTTGATGGTGAAGTACAATTTAGGCAATACACATTTTGTATTATTGGCCGTAAGAGATTTTTATAGCTGTTTTTATACCTTACATTGCTATTTGATGTAAGTTATAATTGTAAATGTCTTTTTTTTTTTTTGTGGTGAAGGATCTTTTTCTTGTATTACTGCTGAATATTAGGACTATTTATTCAGCTCTAATTTCCACTTAAGTGGCACTTGTCTTTAGCAATATAATAGTTCCTGACCCAGACTACAGGATCACCAGGTGTGATAAGATTTTGCTGTCTTTGTGGGTTTAAATAGGAGTATTGTCAGAAAGTATATTGCCTCAATTGGAAAATTGGTACAGAATTGTGTGTCAGAAGCAGCTCAGAGTCTGGGTTTCTTGCCTAATTTCACCATTTTGCCATTTTAAAGGAGCAAACTTACTCATGTGTGACCTAGGTAGAGATCAGTGCTTTAAATGAGAATTCCCTAAAGAAACAGAACATGACCTTGAGAGGGGAGTACTTGAAAATTGTCTGACAGTGTCTTTATTTACTGTCCAATTTGATGATTTGACCCATGGAGAGAGTTCTCTTAGGATTCTGGCAAGGGTTTAGAAGGAAAAAAAAAGTATTGCAGTTGCACTCCAAAGTGTCTGAGTGCCTGTGTAACTGGGCAACCTCTTCAGCAGCTTTTTCTGAGACTGATGAAGCTTCCTGTGAATGTATATTTATCTGAGTGGTGTACAAATACTGCTTTTCATATGTGCAAGCTCGTGGGTGGAGAAACACCTAATTCCTAAAGAGATCAAAATTCCCTGTTTTTATGTTCTTCTACAATGTTAATCAGTTTCCAGACCAAATCAGAACAAGCCAAATAGGTGTGTGTACACAGTGTTGGCATTGTGGGGTTTAGGGAGTTTGATCTTATTTTAGGGCAAGGTTTTTTGAATCAGCTGAAGTTCTTCTCTCAGAGGTAGACCTTAAATTAAGATTCAGTCATCACTCATCTTCTAAAGGAAAATGCTGTCACAAATGGATCTGCAATGTTTTCATCCAGTGTGATGGACATAAACCCAGTATTTCTTCATTAGGGTGGTAGGATGATGAAAAACTTTCATGAGTAGTTATATGTGTGACTAACTGATGTTCATTTTGTTTTGCAGTTTGAATTATTTTACAGTCAGCATTTTAGTGGAAGGAAGCTTACTTGGTTACATTATCTTTGTACAGGTAAAAATAAGTGCTTTGCTAAATTTATGATCTAACAGTTACTTGCTAAAAGTTCTTTTCAAATGACAAAAAACATGGGGAATTGGAGCATTATTTTGCATATAAAGTCAATGGACATATTTTGTGTTATAAATTAATATTTAGCACTCAGAATTTCCAAAATCCATGTCTTGTAAACTTGTGATTTACTAAACCCAAGTAAAACTAGAGTTCTATGTTGTTAACTGCAGAAAAGCACTGCAGAACTGCTGAGTTAATAACAATTGCCCTGGAATTGTTTCTGTAGTATAGATGTTCCTTACATAAATGCTAAATAATTTTAAGAGTGCATATTATACTGTTTTACTCAGGTATGTCAGTATCTACATAAATACATAATTTTAACTATTTAGTATTTATTATTGTCAAGTGTTTATTTTAGTAAGTGCCAGTCAATCATGTTTTATTTTAAGTGCTTTCAGTCTCAGGCTTTAACAACTGAGCGCTGCAACATACCACATGGAGATGAAAACCATAGCCCATGACAATGTAATGAAATGGAAATCTAGTTCTGGTAACAGAAGGTTGCTCTTAACTCACACTCACCTTCACACAGAAAATCTAAATTTGCTTTCAAGTAGATTTCTTCAGTGCTTTTTGTTTTTCATGGGAATTTTAAAAATGTAAGAATATGAAACATTTTTGATGGACAAGTATTTTACTTTGTTTTTAAGTCTTTCCTTTAATCACCTTCCTCATTAATCACTATTCTGAGATTCTGTATAAGCTGTTAATTAAAGTTTATGCATTGCAATGTGTTGAGGCTACTTGGAATTTTTTTAATGGTTATTATATGTTTATTGTTATTATACATTGCACTAATTGTCTAGTATGCATAGTTAATCAGGGTGGGGCAGTTGTTGTGGGCCCCACTGTATATGTGTAAATTCACAGCATCAGTTGTCATTGTTCCATTTCAAGTGTTAAACACAGACTTGAGTTGAATGTCTGGAAATGTATGAGGAGCTGTGGTAGTTTGGCTTCAGATGACTTTTCAGCACCTTTCATCAGTTTATAAAATACTACTGGTATCATTACAGGTGAAGTAAAAATGAATTATTTGTGCAAACCTTATGTAGCCATGGTCACAACATACCAAATGGCAGTGTTGCTTGCCTTCAACAACAGTGAGACTGTCACTTACAAGGAGCTTCAGGACAGTACACAAATGAATGAGAAGGAACTGACAAAAACCATCAAATCTTTGCTTGATGTCAAAATGATCAACCATGACTCAGACAAGGTATGCCACTATGATATTAAAAAGTTTAATGTTTTCAGTCTCGTTATTCTCATACTTGTTGAGGACTTTTTTAAAATATCCATTGTTTACTTTTATTTTTCTAAGCTTTATTTTTGACCCTTGTGTCAATTCTCTACTTACAAGGAAAAAGACAGGAGAAAGTAGAGTGCCTGTCATACAGGCTTTCTATGCCCATAGCAGCATGAAAAGGTAATAATGCAGGGACTCTTCATTGTTTCTGTTGCCTTGCTTTCAAAGTTATACTGAATCATTGGAAGGAGCCTGAGTAGTAAACCAGAGTTTTACAGTGATCCTGAAAAAATATTTGTGGGATTAAGAGACTGAAAGAAAGAGCAACCATGTTCTTCTTTGTGGACAGATTACAGAAGCCACAAGGAGAGCAAGGAGGACTTCTGTGAGAGGATTTTTGCTGCAGTTTGCCAGACTTATCATTCCATTAGTTTCTTGGAATTCCAGTAATATCTGAGCTTTGTTTGTGATTCAGGCAATGTTTGATACTTCTTTTTCTGACTCTCTCATCCATCTGTGTAGCCTTTGTGAATTTTTTTTCCAGTACAGCAAAGGGCACAGACTTTACTCTGTTAAGTAAAAATTACTGCAGAAGAGCCTGTGCATCCCATACAGACATAGCATGTGCTTCCAGCTCACCCAGAAAGCCCACTATGCAGACAGTATCAGACAGAAGGAACTGAGATATGCTGTTCAGTTCACTTACAAGAAGAAGTCCAAAGCTGCTCTGACAGCTGCTTTTGTTTTTAACCAGGAAAATTTTAGAAAATGGAAAGTGAGATCACAAGGAATATCTGGTGCTTGGCTGAAGCATAGGACATGCTTCCAATATCTAGAAATGAGCTCAGGTTGGAACAGTTGCTGGGAAGATGTCTGTTAAACCATGGGTCAAATAAAACACTGGGAGCTGTTACAGGAAACAGTGAGACCTTTAATAATCTTAGAATGTTGCCTGTTATTTAAAGGATTTACATTTATTTATGTCCATTGTATAAGGTTCACCCAGTTCCTTAAAGCTTATGTCATAGAAGAAGGAATAATACAGCTTTCCAACCCTTTTACTTTCTAATGTTTACCACTGCATTTTCCAGTTCTTTGCCTTCCAGACTACTGTATTCAAGTGTCTTTACTATTTCTGTTTTCTTTGCACTCCATCCAACAATGTGATAGCAGATCTGTAGACAGTCTATCAGCTTACTTATTAAATAAACAAGTGAGCTTTAGTGGTTTAAGCAGTGCAATTCAATACACAAACTTCTCTTTACCTGTATCTGTGCCAAACAGAAAAGTAGAGTGCAGTAAATGTTGTAGTTTGCTTTTGCTTGTTTGTTCATTTTGTGACCAGGTGTGGGGAAAAGAGCATGAGAAGCTTCACCTCAAAATCTTCATTAGTTCATTCGAATTATGCTTTTTGACTTGATGCTCAATACACAATTTATTTTGGTTTATATTCAACCATGTCAGCAGAATAATGCTAGAAGTTAATGTTAGCCTGTTTTTTTGTTAGCTTATTATTTTTCAAGCTCTTGGTCTTTCCCGTTTCATGTTGTATTTTCTATACTATTCCTGGTATCCTGATTTTTATGTGCATTGTAACAAAGGCTATTTGTTGCAAGATACAAAATTAGAGTTAATATTAGTTTGAGTGCATATTTAGATAAATATTTTCTGTGTTTACCTAAAATATTTATGCTTTAGACAGTTTGGCAAGATTTCGAGGTCTCAGAATCCCAGTAACTTTATTCTGCTGGAAATTGGTAATACTTGTGCAGACTCTTGCCTGGAAACTGCAGAGATCCGTCCAGTCATGCTGTGTTGAATTTAAAGGTGTTTTTACCATAGGAAAAAAACCCTGAAATAATAATAACAGTAATAATAGTTGTTATTATTATTATTGTCATTATTATTATTACTACTACATATATATGTGGTAAAGAATGGAGATTCTGACAGGAAAAAAAATTTGAAATCTCCAGGTAGATGTGCACTGTCAAAGCTGCAGTTTGTCAGCTGTTTCTGCTATAACATATCAAAATATTTAAATGCTTTTCCTTAAATTCTGGAAGACAACTTTTGTAAAAACTACAAAAGCAGCAGCTCCTCTTTGAGGTCCTCTCATAGATAAATTCAAATCCTACTTTCTTTGCAGGGAAAAAATGATGTTAAACTAGCTTTAAGAATTGACCCGGTTCAAGCAGCATTTTAGAATTTCCAGCTACAAATCTGATTTTTTTTTCTGTATATGTAAGACCCTAACTGTGACTTGTCAAAGTAAATTGTTACTATTTTCTGGTTCCATTCTTGATTTTTAAAAATGATTCTGTATTGCAGGAAGATATAGAGACAGAGTCTACATTTTCATTAAATATGAACTTCAGCAGTAAACGAACAAAGTTTAAAATTACCACATCAATGCAGAAAGACACACCACAGGCAAGTATTCTTTGGTGTTTCTAGCCTGAATAGCTTAGAAAGCTTATTTTTCTAAAATGGAATTTACTGTGTTAGTTTGGTGTAAGCAGATATCAGACTCTTTAAGATTTGCAAAAGAAATTTTGTAGGTTTAAAGCTTAAGCAATGCAATTTTTTTGTACTTGAAATATAGGCAAGAGAAGGTGAAATAGGGAACAACAAGAAGAAAAAGATGAACAAAATGTTAATGTCAAATGGTATTGATGTTTAGTCTATGTCATGAGACTTTTTTGTTGCTGGTGTTTATAAAGGAACTTACTGCAAGAACAGCAGAACCAATCAACTGTTTTCTTATGGTTTTGTGTCCTTTGGCAACTAAAATCAACTCCTGTGTTGTTAATCCATGTTCTCAATGTATTTCCTAAGACACAGGATTTTGTATGATATAGGTATGTGCTGCCAAACTCAGTAAATTATAGTCAATTCTGATTGCTTTTCTCCCTAGCAAAAATATTGTTTTAGATGCCTCTCTCCTACCTTCTTACTGACTTTCATGAAACCTGATATCCTTGATTTATGGACATACTTTTACTGGTATAGAACTACACCTGCATACATTTTGTATTAGTTCATCACTTTTAGTAAAGTAAAAAGTAGAGATTCAAGATACTTTTATGCAGTCTTTATTGGTCTTACTGTGTTTTGAGCATTGCTGTTGTTCCTGTGTGGCAGGAGATGGAGCAGACCCGAAGTGCTGTGGATGAAGACAGGAAAATGTATCTCCAAGCTGCTATAGTCCGTATCATGAAGGCACGGAAAGTGCTGCGACATAATGCTCTTATTCAGGAGGTGAGAGAAAGTCCTTGAGCTTGATTTCATTAAAATCTTCAGGATAGTAGGGTTCAACATCAGACTACAAAACTCAGCTGTGTGGAAAACGGTACTTCAGCAAAATTAGTGAGAATTTCCCTGGAGTCTATTTTGAACTGCAGTACTGGAGCACGAGCTGGGATCCCTCAATCTCATAAATGTGTCTTAGCACCAAAGCATTAAGTTCTTGCTGTTTCCTCTTAGCTGGTTCTATGCCAAGAGATGTTGTACCCTATAAAAATCATTGCCAGAGCTATGGGTTCAGTTGAAAACCTGAATAGGGATATTCTAGTATGGAATTTCCACAGAAGCCCTTAGCCAATTCTGTGCTCTAATCATTATTTTATTATAACTCCTGGTTTAAATTTTAAAAGTTGTCTGAGTATGGAGACGTGCACTTTTTAATCTCCCTTTTCCACAAAGCAGTACAGTTCTCTAGATTTTTTAGATTCCAGATTAATGACCTGTGAACTGTCACAGCCTGGCTTGGAAGGAATTGCTATTTCATTAGTTTTTTTCCCACTTTTCCATCTGCTGGTTGCCTGCCTAATTGTATTTCTCATTCCAGCCCAACATTTGCTTCTTCCAACCAGTTGCCAGTTTTACTTTCCTCAAACTTCCATGGCTCTTTCTTCAGTTTAATTCATTCTTGCATCTCTGAGCCTTGCTCAGAGAAGACTGGTGGGAGGGGGAATTGAGATTCCTGATTTATTCAACCATTTTGAGCATAAAGGTGGAGAGATACTGAGTAATTTGTGGTGACGGAGGAAACAGTTTACCACACCCACTCCTTAATTTTTATTTCTAAAAATAAAACCTAGCAGCAGCAGGGAGTTTGTAAGCCCAGATGATGCAGTGTGAGACCTCTTAAAGATTTTGGATACTAAGGAAGTGTTTTTACACAAAGTAAGGTTAATTTGAGAAATCTGATTTTGAATATATAAAAGATGAGGTAGCATAGGTTCTGATATTTTTCAGAATCTTTGGTTTTTTGGTTTCCCATTATTTAAATAATCCATGCAATTATGATGAAATTGTGTAAAGATTTGCAATTAAAACTAGAAAATTATAGGCAAGCCCTTTCATCTTTGAGAATACATTTTTCTGCCCACTGTCAAATTATTAGAAAAATTTCTTGAAATGTACTTTGCCTGACACCAGTTTATAAGGGTGAAATAGATTACAAATTGCTGTGTTTTGGAAACAAATCCTTTCTGGTTGCTTCTTCCTTTGTGTAATGGAAGGGCCACTTACATGCCCCTGCTGTGTTTTGCTCTTGCAGAATAGTAACATTAGAAGATTTCTCTTCAGCTTTGCAAAAAAGGTGGATTTTTCATGGTTACTCAGTTAGAAACTAGGTAGAAAGTGTAGTTGTGATATTGTTACTAATCCTGGTGCCATTGTTATTTTTATCATGCTGTTTATATTCTTAAATATAATGTATCAGTTAAAATGTGCTGTTTGACTTCTTGAGTAAGAAGGAGTATTTCTGAAAGAAGTCTGTTTACTATGAATAGTTAATATTTTCTTACCTCATTAGTATTTTTTCCTTAGCTATAAGGGCAGGATTATACTGTTAGAGAGATATTTGAGAGACTCCTAACCCTAATGTAGTTAGCTCTGATTCTAACACTACAGCACCACACATTTATTTAGGTTGAGGTGTTCAAGAAAATACTCCAGGTCCTTGGTAGACCTGTGTATGTCAGCATGTGGTCTTTATGGAATTGTTAATTGTGTTAGATGCACCCTGGTAATTTCAATTCTAGCTCAGTGTAGCAGTCCCCTTCAGGGTGAGGTAGCTTTTCCTATAAAATGAGTAAGACTGGAAGAGTAGTGGAGGGGCGACATCAGAACAGTCATTCCCAGAAAATTTTTATTCTGACCATCAGGTATTTCTGTCTGTCCTTCTTACTTGTACTGTCTTTGATTAAAAAAACCAACAACAATGAGAAAACCCACACCAATACAAAATTCTCTCTTTTGCTTTCTCTGTCTGAAGTAAATACATGAAATGTGGTGATGCCAATCAGCTTCAGTGGAGGGCTAAGTTTGGTGAAATCTGAGCAGATCTATCAGCTTGTTAGCACCCAGTTTCTCCTCACTTGTGCTGCTGTGGCACATACCAGACCCTTGGCTGTTAGCCCAACAAAACTCACTCTTTTGAGGCTTTTGTTTGCTTTGTTGGGTGAGTTCCACCTGGTGAGTTCTGTTGGTTCACAGAGAGACCCAGCAAACTCTAGAGCTGGGACAAAGCCAGCCATGAGAAGTTGTAAAGAAAACTGAAAATTCAGCTGGAATAAAATAATTTTCTTTACAGAAGAAGTAAGAACTACAGGCAAAATATGTTGTGACACTTGAGTAGTAAGGTCTGTTTGAAAAAATTTCCTGCTTACAGATTTGCACATTCTGTTGGTGCAAGAACCCTTCAGACAATTTCTTTCCCTTCTCTACAAGAGAAGTTTTCAGTCTAGAGAAACTTTTAAGAGACACATAAAGTTTTGCCTGAGTGGCAATTTCTTCCACAATGCAAATATAGATTTGTTTTCACAATAAGTAACTTCTTACTGCATGTATTAAGAAATTCTAGCATAGCCAGATGGAACTCACTAAATTGTAGGTCTGTCTTCAGTGACTAAGGAAAGAGAAGTTCATCCTGATTTTCTCCAATTGTGTAGCAAAGAAGGTTAATGGTAGGGGAACTCTACTGTGATAGTAGTGAAGAAATGTGTTAATATTAGATTAATTTTTAACATGGATATTTGTCTTCATTTGTACTGTGACAAATGAAGCAAGTGAGAGAAATGAGGAGATCTGGGGAACATCTGGCCAAAGTAACCAGTGAGCTGACCAGTCAGTTTCAGTGTCCTGACACTTATACTTAGAGATATTTTCTTGTTTTTTATAAATTAACTATTCCAGGGTTATTTAATCCTGTCTTTAAAAGAAAAATATACTGAATTTGCCTTAAAGCCTTTAGCAAATATTTAGATGACATTTATAACTGTGAAAAATAAAAAATAACACCAAAACTGTGTCTTTCTTTTGCAGGTAATTAGCCAATCAAGAGCTAGGTTTAACCCAAGTATCAGCATGATTAAGAAGTGTATTGAAGTCCTGATAGACAAACAGTACATAGAGCGAAGCCAGGCCTCTGCAGACGAGTACAGTTATGTAGCATGATGTGCTGTCCTGCAGGTATGATTGTAAGGAGATCATTGCTGTCACTGTTTGGTGTGTTCCTGTGGGAAGAGGCAGGCCTGTGCCTCCATAATTGGTCACTTGGCAGCCCCTGTTTTTCTGCTGTTTACAACATCACCAGTGCCATGTCATGAGCGTCAATGAAAATGCCTATAGATATTTCAAGCTCATGTCATTATGACATTTCTTAAAACTTTACTAAAAGAATGAGTGAAGTATTGCTGACATGTGGAGAATTGGTTGGGTACCATGCTTTTTTTTTTCCCCCTCCCCTTTCACGTTTGCAGTTGATGTTTTTTAATGTATCTTAAGACAAAGTAAAAAAAAAAATCACACAAAAAACCTAAATATTGTAATATGACAGATAACCTAATAATTGTATCTACATTAAAATGTAAAAAAAATGACGAACATGATACTGCTGCTTGTCAAATAAAAAAATAAAGTTATATAATGTGTCTGGAATGATTGTAGAGCTGGATATAGCATTAATGTCTGTAAATATTATTCAGGCCTGAAGAGTAGAAATAATGTTACGTGTTTGGGTTTTGGATAACCTCAGAAGTAGGTCTGACATAACAACTAATTTATATAAAACTGAATACCAGGTATGTCATGTTTGATGTGATTATAAAAAATATTTATGGTTCAGTGCACATCTTGTTTTCTTGAGATTAGGCTCATTTACATTCTCGGTGCCTGAAGGCCTCTGCTGTGTCTGTTAATCCCACACTGTAGGAATATATGTTACAAGGGAAAATAAACTGATGTTTGAGGGGATTTAAATGGTGTAGTTCACAAACACTTAGGAATAGTTATCATGAACATCAAAGATAGAATTCAGTGGCTTGGGAAAGCATAAAGCAGGCTGGTAACTGAAAAATGTTTTTTCTTTAATGTATTGGGTAGAAACACTACATGGATGGGTGTCTATGTTTGTTTCCACAAACTCATACTGCTTGTTTCTTGTTTTCCCTCCTGACTCCTATGGTTGTTTTTATCATGTTTTGTTTTCCTCTGCCCCAATTAGATTTCCAGCTGTTAGGGTGAGACAGATCCACAGGCTATTTCATGTCTTGTGTTGTTCACCAGGGTTGGCATGGTGACTGTGCACTCTTAAACAAGCAAACTATAATTTAAAAGTACAAACTCTACCAGTAGAAGTGAATGGAATTTAAGAGCACTGAGAGTTTGAACACACTGAATGCCTGCTGCAGAAGAGTTTCCTCATGGCTATGCCTGCAATTATGATTGACAGGATAAATATTAAGTTTAAATGTTCTATTTTTGCCAGATTTATTTGCGTGCATATAAAAATACCTATGTAGATATATACTATTTGAAGTATTTTTTTAGATTGTGTAGTATCACCTACTAAAAATCCACACATCAAGAAGTAATTTTAAAGAAAAGCAAACCTTTGGAGGGAGCTTTTTACTCTTTTTTTCTTTTTCTGGTTCTTCAGTGTATGAAAGGCTTCTTTCCAACTCTTAGATTGTTGCTGTCTCTTATTTCTTAAATGGTATTGCATTCACATACTATCTAGAGGGTATAGGAAACTTTCTATGGTTAACTAGGAAATGCATCAAGAAGTGGTGCCATGTTTTTCTGATGTGGATTTTGCTAAGGATGAATAAAGGGCAATAAACAATAAAGTGCAATAAACATTCCTTCCATATTGGTGTTTTATCCCACTACGCTAAGATCTAAATTTTTATGTGGATTTATGTCTTCAAGAAGTGAGGTTTTTTAACTAACTGTAATATGGTGCTGTAGATCATTGTCTAAAGTGTTAGTTTAGAGGTGTCTCTGTGTGGTGGGACACAGCACAGGTGCTTAGACTGTCACCAGCTGTAGTAAACAGGAGATACAAAATCAGCACAGATTTTGACTGGAGTGACTTCTAATCTATTGCAGTGTGGAGCATTTCTGTGCTTTATAAAATAAATTATTCATTACATCTAAAGACAAAAAAATAGGGGCAATATTCTATTACATAACACACAAAAAAGGGAAAATTTATTTCATGAATGCTGAATTAGCACATCCTTTTTCCAGAAAACAAACTAACACTGATGCCAAAGTTTCTGGAAACAAATGTGGTTTATCTTGTAACTTGTATTTGAGTCAGCACATTTTAAGCTTGTTCATAAAAGAGTTAATAAAAGCTTTATTTAAATGTAGATTCCAGTAGCAAAATTTTAAGGCTGAATTTGAAGAAGGTTTAACCAATTTATTTTCAGAATAATTTCACAGGCAACACAAGAACTTCCCTGCTCTAGCCCAAACGTGCAAGGTTTTAACATTACCTTATCTCTCAATTTTTGCATACCTAAACCATCATTTTAGGTTTTAGGTAAGCATGCTGCTGAGTTGAGACATGTTTAGTGAGTTAAAAACATTCATCTGTTTCAGTGCAGTTGGCATCCCCAGATGATGTCTTTCATAATTACACACAAACTCAGTCTTTTCAGTGGCTCTTAGGAAATGTTGTTATAGCTGGGAAACATTATGAATTCTACTTTATAACTCACACCTTCCCCCTCAGGAAAAAAGTAGTGCAAATCCAGACCCCTGTAGCTGGGTTATGTCACTGAAATCATTGCTGGCACACAGGGATGCAGTTTATAGTTGGACCTTCAGCCTGGCAGCCAATACCTTTGGCAAGTGTAGGTTCAAAATATTAAGTGCCAATGGGTATTAACAGGAGGGGCAAATTCTAAGAAAGAGAAGATAGCAAAAAATGCCATACAGTTTTAATTTACTAGAAGAAACTGGTATTTTTTTGTTTGTTTGTTGTATGCCTGTTGACATGTGTGACCTGCTAGTGTACAGGAAGCCATACAGCTGAGACACAATGGTTTCAAACATCCCATACATGCCTAATATCTAAGTGCATTTTACCTCTGGTATTGAGTACTACTGATCATTTTTGCACTAACTGAAAAGGTGTTTCCTTGATGTTCTAATTTGTCTTGAGGCTGATTGTCTAGTTCTAGGAAAGAAAAGTGTACCTGCATTTTAGTGTGTTCATATACACACAAGGCAACCAAAGCTATGAAAGATATTTAATCACCATAACATAAACTGCTTGCAAAGTAGTGAGTATCATTACTTTCCATGAGTACATCACCTTTCCAAATAAACAGAGTACAGAAATTGGTCAGTGGAGAAACAAATTTTATGAACTGATATTTTTCAGTTATGCTTAGAAAGACATTTCTTATGCTTAAAAAAGATAATTTTGAAAACAACCACTGCAACATAGTATTGCTATCGAGCAAATTCTAATAATAAATATAAATTCTTTGTACCCTAGGACAGATATTTTAGGACTGTCCATGCTTTACAGATATGGTAAGTACTTAGAGTTAATTAAGCTATCACGATGTATGAAAACATATTCTCCAGAAACAATTGTTATTACACTGATTATTTGCTCTTATTACAAATCTAAATTTGTCTTTACTTGTTTATGGTAAGTTGTACTGTGCTTCTGAGCTGATAAGAAAATGGCATTTTTCAATTTTGTCAGGGAAAAGAAGCGGAAGGGTCAAAAAAGTGTTTGAGTATAATAAGTTTAAAACAGCGCAAGACTTTGGTAAACACGTGTGTGTGATTTTAAAGAGGAGGGGTGTGAGAAATGGATTTGTAAAGGATCCTTAGAACCTGGCTCAAAACTCACACAGTCTTGTACATCTGTATGTAAACTCTGAGATAAGGTGTGCTGACTTGGAAAGGCTGTGGTATAGAAATGACATTGTTGAGAGAGAGATTGAACTAGAAACAAGTTTCAAATGACAGCTTTGCAAAAGGACCAAATATTTTGGAGAATTAGAACTATGAAAGATGCATTGTAGCAAGACTACAGGAGGTAAAATAATAGGTGATTGCTATTAGAAGTGTGAGCAGCATTGTGTGGCAAAAGCTAATAGGCTGAAAAACATTTATAAGGTATTGTAACCAGGAAATAAGTTGTCTTCTAATAGAATGGCATCGAGTTTTACATCTCTTGTGTCTCACCCTTCTGAGACTGATAACAGAATAAAATCTTTAAAACGCCTCTCAGTTGCCCCATTTCTGTAGAACTGGGATTTTCCAGCAAGGGGGGTGAATAAATATGATGTTAAAAATAGTCAAACATATCCATATACATATATATGCTTGGATGTGCATTTGTTCTTTTCTCCATTCTGTGGCATTCACAATTGCATCAATAAGGAAGAGCATAACAGGCAGCAAAAGCAAAGAGGGAGATAAGAGATGCTGGTTGGCATCTGGCAGTCGTGTTGGTGCTGCTCCCTCCAGCTGTCCCAGGAGTACAGCACAGCTATGGAAGCTCCCTTGGTCTCCCCAGCAAGCCCAGCCTTGCATTTGCATCTGGGAAGTGAAGGACTAAGCCTCAGTAGTACAGAGCAAGCCTAAAGGTACTGTTGGTCACTTCTAAAACAGTCCTAGTAATTTAGGGAATTACTTCCACCACTCATGTCTGCACTCTTTAGGATCCCTGTGACTGAAAGCTGAGTGGTGATTTCAGCAAAACTGAAAACTCACTTGTTTGGTTGTTTTGGCTGGAGTAACAAGCAGCTGGCATTAACACCATCCTAAGTTCTTCCTCCTCAGCTGGGGTACTGTGCTGGGTGCATGCATTCTGTTACAGTGTCAGCTACAAAGTACACTTGAACACTGGCAAACTTGGTGTGTGTAAAACCTTTTCTAGAGCTTCTGGACTAGCTGGAAATCTCTGATATTCTACAGAGAAAGACTATATTGGCTTTGTGTGTCCTTCCTTCCACTCTTCCACTGAGATAAATAAAATCACACGCTGGTGTTCAGTAAAATTTGCTCTCCAAATCTTTGATGCAGTTGTATACCATGAACAAAAAATTATGTATTTTAGGACTACAGAAAGTAATATAGGACAAAATACTTGCCAATGTCTGTGTAGCACAGGCATCAGTTCTTTCAGTCTGACTCTTATCCAACCAAACGTTCGATATATTGGTGTTTACAGGAGCAATGAATACATAAGGAGATTGTTTGGCATGTTCTCATCTGAAAGAGACCTTGTTCTTACCATAATCACTGACCAGCAAACACTGTAATTATCACCTTTTGGTGGAAGCTGGTGGTTCTGATGTGTGTCAAACTGGCTTTTTCCAGCAGCTGAGAACAGTAGCACTGTTGCTGTCAACAGTCAGAAAGGAGGAGTGATTTGAGGGCAATCCTGAAACTTGGCAGATTGCTGTTGCCTGTCTTTTAATGTTGGTTATATAATCTATAACCTACTTGGTATATATGATTAAAAGTGCAGTACTTCTCTGGTAGTATTTCACATTATATTGAACAATTGCAGTTGAGTTTCATAAGATATACGTGGTCTGTTTTTTAAAAAACTCTACTCATGAGTCCATTTTCATTTCTTCTTTCCAGTCACCAGCTTAATAGAATTTGTGATCTTCAAAACCTGAGTTTGAGAGAATAAAAGAAAAAAACCTGAAACTCATGATACTGTGTATTCATCTGTATATTTGAAGCCAGTTCAGGATGTTTTATGAGATTTGTTTGAAGAAATGCCAGGCATTTGGCTCCCTCAGAGTGGTGAGATCCATGGAGGGAGGTGCTGCCTGGAGCTGATCAAGAGGAGCCTGTCAGGGGGAGGATATGAATGATCCTCTGATCCTTGTGCTTTGGAAGCTGATGTAGTGCACAGAATCCAGCACATCACATGCTCTCCTCAGCGTTTGGTCTCTTTTAAAGAGAGGCACAAGTGGTGATGCTTGTGAGCATTTAAGAAACATGACACTTGACCTTTTTGAGTCTGTTCTCATTCTTCCCTTGACCAGAAGAGTGCCCCAGTCTTAATAAGGCAAGCAAGGCCTGTCACCTCTCCTGGATGTGTTCAAACTTAAACTGGTTGAAGGTAAATCCAAAAGGGTGAGCTCTTACCTCTTTCCCATGGCTTTTTGTGTATTTTTCATTGCAATATTCAAGGGACTAGAAAATAATTTAGACAAGGGATGTGTAATTTAGTCATTAATATATTCCTGTGGGAGCTGGGGCTGGGGGTGTGGGTTCCCATCAGTGGGCTGGCAACTGAAGAGCCATCTGCTTCTCGGTGCAGCAGGAAAGTGGCAGTGGCCAGAATTCTGTATGCAATCTGCATCCTCTGTGCTGGTTGATGTTCTTAATAGACTTAAGTGATAGCTAGTAATCTAGATAGTAGTAATGAATATTTGAACATTTACGTTTAGGGGTCATCTCACCATCTGGTGATTCAAAATGACTTGGAAATTGAGCTTTCAAAATGATGCTTACAGGTTGGCCTGTATGTTCTGCCTGACTGCCATCTGAAGCCATGAAAAGGAGTCATGTGAACCTCATCTGTAGCCTTGTCTCAGTCATTCCAAGTGAAATTCTCCCTTCCCCCATGTGGGTGTCTGTTGGCACATGTTTTAGTGTGCCTGTAATGGTGTATCTAAGCCTTACTGCAGCCACAAGTTGAGGAGAATAGATGTACACCCACAAAACCTTCCCTGCTTAAAATCTGAGTCATGGCTGTGAATCAGAGATGTGCCCGTTGCAGCTGGTGAAAGAGATTTGGGAAGGTGTAACATTCCTCTTGGGAATAGCAGTAGTCTGATTTTGGGCTAAGGAAACCATCCATCTGCATGAAAATAGGCTCTAGCATTAAAAAACCTCCATCCATGGAGAAGACCCCACAAATTATTAGCTGTCATCCATCCTGGAAGGGTTCAAGGATAGACTGGATGGGGCTCTGAGCAGCCTGCTGTAGTGGAAGATGTCCCTGCCCGTGGCAGTGGGATTGGAACTAAGGTGATCTTTAAGGTCTTCTCCAACCAAAACCATTCTGTTATTTTTGAGTGACCTAATTGAGAAACTCCACTAGCTGCTCCTCAACCCTCTTTCCTCAAGGCAGTAGCCTTGCCTGTTTTGGGTGCTCTCTCTCTTTCAGAGCACCGGGCATTCAGCTTTTTACAATGTGCATTTTAAAGGACGTATGTTTGGCAGATAAGATGGGAGAGAAGCAGAGCTTGTGCCCCTGAGCACGCCTGGTATTACTGCAGTGGGGAGGGACGGGTGGGGACGTGCTCCGGCCCTGACAGCCAGGGCAGCAGAGCACAGAGTTTTGCATGAGGACTGGCAGACCCTCTTTATTCTTTCCCACACCCAGGCACAACCTTTGAAAAGCAGACTTGACAGGCAGAGCTGGAATATCTGCTCCTTGCCTTCCTGGTAGGGTTCCCGTGCGCTAAGGGCCGCGTGTCGGGACAAGCCTGGCTCTGGCTGCAGAGCCCAGGGAGAGCGGGAGCGCTGTCACCTTTGGGCAGGGGGGGAAGGCACAGGGATAGCCTGGCTTTGGCAGCTGGGGAAGGCACAGGGACAGCCTGGCTTTGGCAGCTGGGGAAGGCACAGGGACAAGCCTGGCTTTGGCAGCAGAGCCCAGGGAGAGCGGGAGCGCTGTCACCCTTTGGGCAGGGGGAAGGTGCAGGGACACAGCCCTGGGTATTCACAGGTGGCAAAGGAGGCTGTGATCTGCGTGAACTTAATTTTAATATAGGGACAAAGATCAGAAACTGTGCATAAAAACGCCAGGAAGCATGGGATAAACTTCTTAATCGTGTATTAACTGAGGTGACTCAGGAAACTGTAGGTTATGTGGGTCATGTCCAGTGACAAAGATGAAAATATGACAGGTAAAATAGCTGGTTTATGCTTGGATTTGCCTTTGACTTTTTAACTTTTTTTTTGTTGCTGTTGTTGTTGTTGGTTTATAAATCCTTTTGTAAAATAAATACAGGCTTTTGACAAGATCTTCAAGAAGTTTGTTTTGAAAGAGATTTTTATGGAATATTTAACCCACATTTCCCGTCGATGTGCACTCTGGGCTTTGCATCCTTCAGAATTCCCTTCCTCACTGTCTGAAATGGCCATTGTTTTGTTGCACCTCTGCAGCAGTGCTTGGCTACCTGAGCTCCAGACACAGGAAAGTTGTTTCTCTTTGCAGGGGCTTTTCTTTCTGTATCCACCTCCTCACTGTGACCAGCTCCTTTCATGCCATACCTTCTAGGCTCTAGTGCCTACATAGCACATTTTGTACATGACAATTGTACATAGCACATTTTGTATATGACATTTGTACATAGCACCTTAACACTTCTTTAAAATCTGTGCCTGTAAAGCTATGTCACAAGCTTCTACTCCTCTATCTGCTTCTGTAGCAAGTGGTTTGGCCTAGCCTTCCTTAGAATGTGATTTTATTACTGTTGTGCTTAAGTGAGCTCTTGGATACTTAAACCAGGTTTTCTTCAGGAGTTTGCTATGGTTGTGTCTGGTTTTTAATTAAGAAACTAAAAATCCCATTAAACCCTGTCCATAAAGACCAAAGTTTTGATACCACTCCTATAGAGCACTGAAAACCAGCATTTAGTGCTTCATGTGCTAGAGAGTTGTATTTTGAATCAACTTTTTGTTGTCCTTAGAAATTCTTTGTGGGGTATATTGTTCATTTTTAAGTGTATAAACGCTTGTGAAAACTTCCAATTAGCTACGTGCTAGTTAAAATATGGACAACAGAAATGCTTTTCAAGCCATCACCTGTGGTAATGAAGGAAACAACTGTGACAGAGCATCTCGGTATTCAGACTGCTGGAGGCTGCAAAGGGTTTCAGAAATTTTAGAGCAGTTACATTTGGTGACAACTGCTCTGAAATCAATATTTTTAGCTCATGTTACAGCACGGAGGGGAAATATCCTTCCAGTGTTCTGGTTTTGCACAATGAGATTGTTCTTTACTCAACAGGGACATTGGCTGATTGCGAAAATTTGGTAAAGGTGGCAGAAAGTTATCAAACCTGCTTTTAGCAGTTCTCACCTTCCCTGGAGCCACTGCTGCAGGGTGATTCCCCTGCTGGCTGCGAGCAGAGCAGCAGAATTCCTTGAGGCTGTGGGAAACGGGGGTGCTTTCCTCCAAGTGTTCCAGCAGCATCTCGGCTGGTTTAAGGACTTCCCACCGTAGTGACAGCGTGGGGGACCAGCGTGGCCATACATTCTGCTGGAAAGATCGAACACTGAGAAGGCAGATGTGCAGAAATGGAATTGTATTGCTTGTCCCTGGGGAGATTGAGGCCAGGTTCGGGGTGCCCGAGGCTGTCGGTGGAGCGGGGGCCCCGCTGCAGCCTCCGGCCAGCAGAGCTCGCTGCGGCTGCTGAGCTGGGTCCCAGCGGCTTCAGCCGCCTCTTCCTAGCTCTGTTCCAGGAGAGGGAACCCTCTCCATTGTGGGCCCCGAATTTGGCAGCTGCTGCAGCAAGGTGAGCTGCCCGGGACCCAGCAAGGAGAGCTTGGAGGGCTCAGGGCACGAACAGAGTGAAACTTGTGCACACACGCTGGGAAGCTGGAAAGACAAACTCCTGCTGCTGCCATGCTTTTAAGATTTTGGGTAGTGGGGTTGGAATTCATAGACTGCCCTGTGCAGGGCCGGGAACTGGACTTCAGCAGTCCTTGTGGGGCCCTTCCAGCTCAGGATATTCTGGAATTTCAGTGTTCCTAATGAGTATTAGGACCTGCTGTGATGCATTTCTGCTGAGACAGCTGCAACCTTTTAGCAAATTTGGGTAGGAGGGGAAAAAGGGGAAGGAGCTTTGCATCTCCATCAAGTGTCTTCTCCATGCAAGGACAACACATCTTGCAGAAATATGTACTTTGCTTTTCCACTGGAATCCTGGCTGGAGGTAACCATTTGTTGTTGTGGGAAGGGGAGGCTGGGGGAGAACTGCAGCTTTTGAAAGGTGTTGAGCATCCTCTTGCCAAGACCAGAGAAAGAGACAGAGGGCTAAGAAACAAGATAGATGTGAAGTTGTTCACAGACAGATCAGAATAGAAGGGCCCTAGAAAGGTGTGGAAAGATACAATTTTGGGGTTTAAGGGTTTATGGAATGGAGAAATAGGCAGATGCAGAGATAACAGTGCAGGAATATGTTGTGTGTTTTGATGTGTATAGTTTTGTGCATAATTTTGTCTCAGGCAGGAAAAATCCCTAACCTACAATTCACCAGCTGGGTAATTTCTAAGCACAAGTAGTAACCAATTAGAAGCTTCATGTCTGATTCCCATAATTTACTCCTCTCTTAATATCCTCATTTCTCATGTCCCTGTTAGCTGCTTCCTCAATCCCAAACCATCTTTCTTTGAGTTCTGTGTGAGTTATCTCATGGTGTCAGTCTCTGAAGCCTTATTGAAAGTAAAGAGCTCCTCATCTGAGGATGTTGCATGTCAGTTAAATGGGGGATCTAAACTTGGCTTAAGGAAGAAGCTGGAAATAGTGAAAGCAATGAGAGTTACAGGTGCAGATACCAAACTTTCTTTCCTAGCCTTTTGAAATGGCTTAGCAATGTTGTTATGCGAGTTCCAAGTCAGCAGGAGAGAATGGGAGAAGCCCTGAAGCAGAGAAATGGATTGGGAATGGAGCCAGAAATCTATACTTGTCTTAGCATTTGAAACAGGCTGCAGCTAATTGGGGAAGGGGGAGGTGTGACAGTAGCAAATGGTTACAATAAATCCTGTTATTTGAAGGCTGGTCCTGCACCACTTAATGCCTTCTTATTTGTTTTGAGATTTTCTGTTTGAAAGCTGTTTGTTTTTTTTTTTTTCGAAGTCTTTATGGGTTTGTGGTTTTTTTCCTGTATTTTGTGGCAGAAACAAATATTAAGAAAGGATTTTTAGATGCTTGGATGTAGTAATCTGGTTGGAATAGACAGGGCAACCCTATAGTAAGAAGATTTAGATATTTTAACTTTTTGTATTATGGAGTACTTGTCTTTGTTGATTTATCACCATGGTAGGCAGTGCTATGGATCTGAAGAAATGTGAGGACTCATCTGGGAGCAGAAGCCAAAATTTGCCCCAGGCAGCCAGGACATGAGAATGTGCTTTCAGTCTGTCCTGGTGGGTCCTGAGTTCCCTTGTGTTTGGCAGCTCCAGTAGCAGGGTTGGAGAGGGCTTGGTCTCAGAGGAACCTTAGCAAGGTGCCCCTAAGAGGCTGCTTTGGATTACCCTGGGCTCAGTGTAGGGAACTGAGCCTGGGTCTTCTTCCTGGGTGTGTGCTCTCACCCCCAGGCTATTAAATAGGAGGGATTGGTGAGAAGGTTGCTGGCTTCCCTTGGCTCTATTTTAAAAGGAAGTATCTGCCATCAGTGCACTTTGTGGGGTGCCTAATCTTGTTGTGTGTTCCGAAAACACCCTTCAGACAGAGCCCCTTAGGGGACACTGGGCTCTGGAGCCTGCTCGGGCTGCGGTGCTGAGCTGTTGGGCCCTGCTGAGGCTGAGGCAGCACTGGGCATGCACAGAGTGAGACATCACCTGTCCAGAATGTCTGGAAATCAAAAGTGAGGTGCGTCTCTGGGTGAAATTTCAGGATCACAGCTTTTGTCACTATTGGGTTTAGCTTCATAATATGGTTCAGTATTTTAATTTTGAATAAACCTTGACCTAATAAAGTCAATCTCCATCTCTGTGAGAAGCAGGGATTTATTTTCCTTTATAACTTGAAGCAAAGGTTGAATATTTTCATGGGCAACCCCATTGTTGGATTAATGCCCTCATTCAATCAGAGCGTGCAAAACACAAACCCTAGGCAGAGCTAAACTACAAAGCAGAGGAGATTTTCACAATGCTAAATGGAGTGAAAGCACCAGGGGAAAAATATCTGAAATCCTCTTACATGATGATTAAAACAAAAACACACACACACACGAAACTAGCAAAGTCTAAGGCTGGGGTGCCACAGGGAACTGGCGAGAGAACAGCCTGTTCTAGCTGGATGCCTTGTTTGATATTAGATGGAAGCTGTAACAAAGCAAATATCCCAGGGCTGCTTGTAGGTCTCTGAGCTGACCATGAGTCCATTGGCCCCTTTCTCCTTCCATGGTTGATCCCAGCTACCTTCCAGCTCTCAGCACTGCCCCTCTCTAGTCACACCTTCCTTCCTTCCTTTTTCCCTTCAGGTTCCCAACCCTCATGAGGTGAATTTCTTGGCCTTTCCATACAAATATCCTTTGTCATCTACAGCTGCACCCATGTCTGTGGATTCCACAGAACCAGCATTCTCTCTCTGGGGCATCTTGCTTGCTTGCAATGGCCTTCTGTGCACACACCCTTTTAGCACAACCAAGAGACATCAGTATGTGCTCCTTCACCAGGGTCCAGCTGGCATTACTGCAGACTTTTAGAAATAGATTACAAAGTCTTTAGGAGTACAACCTCATTTTCTGGCTCTTTTCATCTGCATCCCTTTCCAACAAGAATGGTGGCATTAATAAGAGTAGGTTCCACAGTGGGAGACTGGATTGCTGAAGTTGTGTGAAGCTGTCTGAGAGCACAGGGTGGGATGGGACTGCACAGTTTACATTTTGGGCTGTTCCCATTAATGCTGCTCTCCACTGTGCTGTATGGAACCTTACAGGTGAGGAATTATTTTAATTTTGTGGAAATTGCAACTAGTTTATGGGACTGAGGCCAGTGATTATACCCAGAAGATGAAATACAGTGTAATGTAATGAGCATGCATAAAACTGCATGAGAATATGAGATCCTAGGTGACAGGAACTAAAGGGAAAACAGAGAGGATGAAGCTGAATGGCAGAATGAATACCATTAGATTTGCCAGGCTGGGTTCATATGCATTCCCTTTCCCAAAAGGAAATGTATAGGTAGAGGAGAGAATTTGGCCTTCAGGCTTTAATCAGAAACTTGTTAGGCAAATCATGAAGATTTGATAAGAAACATCTATCAGGTGCTTCAATAATGAATGGCCTTGCTCTGCCACATACCTGCTGGTGGCTTGGAGCATGGTGGCAATCCCTGAGTGTCTGTACTCCTCTGGATGATTCCAGGAGCAGAAGGAAGCCGTGGTGACTGCCCAGCTGGAGAAGGTGGCAATGACTCAGGCTGGGCCTCTTGGATCTGCTGCCAGCATGCAAAAACCTCAGGCAATGAGTGTGTTAATTCCTACTGTGGATGAAGAGTCCATGGTGATCCCTGAGCCCATCCTGGCTTTGGAACCACTGGTAACATGGCATTAATGTGAGCCAAAGCTCTCTCCCTGCCTCAGCTGGGTGTTGGATTTCTCCTTTGGTGCAGCCTTGGCAGGAGGAGCTCCTCATGGCTCTGCTGCTCTGAGTTTTGACTGTCAGCTACAAGAACACAAGGAGCTGGTCCCTGAGCTCTGACCTGCTTGGGAGAAGAGCTGTGGGACTGTAGAGTCTCCTTGAGCACCTCAGGGTTTTGAGGGATATTTAGAAATATTTGAAGGATAAATATGCCCCCCGAGCATAAACAACATATAAACCATCTGGGGACATAAAAAAGCTACAGTAAGGGACAGTTGGGTGAACCAAAAGAAAATTTCAAGCTGAACATGAGGGAAACCTTCCTTACCATGATTTCTAACTGTGCTTAGACCTAGAAAGTAACAAACAGTAAGAAGGCAACTCAAGAGAGGCATTGGGCAGAGTTCAGTGAACTAGATCTCTACCATTTCTAATCTGTTTTGACTGAGATGCTGCAGGAGAACATCCACAGAGCTCTGAGAAGCTTTATTCTTTGTCCTTTGCAGATATTGCGTGCAAGATCAAAAAGAAATTAGATTCATTGTCTTAAATAAAATTACCCTTGTTTGTGCCTTGTTTGTGCCAGAGTAGTTGCAGCTATTTAGAAAATTCAATTATTTTCTAAATCTCTATTGAAAGCAAAAGCCTCTCCTTTAATTATTTAGGTTTTATTTTATTGGGTAGACAGTTTATTATTAAATGCAAAACTGTTTATTATTATAAACTTTGAAACTCAATGTGTAGGAATTGTTAAAATTTGTGTTTGTTGAATTAATATAACCTTTTATCTAGAAAAATATTCCATTATTTTAGCAGCATGTATAATCCTTTTTTGATGTCAAGAGGTGTCTAACTTCAGAAGTCTGGAGTGTAAAGGTTTGCACCTGAGTTACTCATCTTCTATTCTTGTATAGTCAATAGGAAAAAGAAGGTATTTTGTGGTTTCCTCTGAGCTCTTCTGGCTCCTTTCAGAGCAGAAACGCTCCAGAGATGCTCCAGAGTGGATCTCTCCCATGGTGAGAGGAGTGCTGGATGAACGGGTTACTCATGGACACCCACATTTGTGTCAATGAATGCTGCGCTGGAAGCTTGGCCATGGGCAATGCTGTGAGGGCAAAACAAAACCGGGCCCAAAACCTGGAAAGGACCTTGCAATTTCTCTGAGCATTTGAGGATGTTTAGGGTTGTCCCTAGGAACATGTCCCTAGGAACAAGACCCAGGAGCAGCTGTGGGAAATCCATTATCAGGATGCTGTTAGCAGAGGGGGCTTATTGTGATTGGCTTTGGTTGTGGGGGCTGGACATGGAGCAGAGGGCAGAGTGAGGGCTGAGCTGACAGACTGAGCTGCTCCTCCCAGGGCTCAGGGCAGTAATCCCTCACAAAGCTCAGGCTGCTGCTGCTGCCTCGATTACTGGGAGCTAAAGCTCTGCTCTTCGAGCTAATGGAATAATGCAATTAGGACAAGGCACTGCTCATAAACCCTTATCCTTTCAAGGGCTGGTTGGTGATGAAAAGGAAGCCCCAAAGAAGGCCCTGCCATGGCAGCTACAGAGCCTGCCTGACCAAGCCTTGCTGTGTGGAGGGACACCATGGGCTGGCAAGGACAGATCCATGGACAGGAATCAGGGAGGAGGTGGGAGCAGAGGAGAGCTTCACAAAGGTCGTGGCTGTGAATGGTGTGGAAATGATGGGCAGGGATTAAGTTCTTTTCAACAAAAGCCATGGGACACCAAATGAAGCTAGCAGGAGCCAGGCTAAATGCAATAAATAGCAAAGTGGATTTTCATGGGATGGATGGGTAATTGAGTGGTTAGACACTTGGCCTAAAGCATGTTGTGACTGCTGAAAGTTCTTGTGGCTCTGGAGGAGACTAGACAAGTTTATGGAACTCTGTGAAGGGCTACTAATACCAAAGAAGGCACATCTAGCCAAGAAATCCCTGAAAAGGCCTGGAGACAGGGCCAATACTGGCAGAAGTAAATATTCTCACACTCCTATCTGGGCTGGTGCTTAAGGAGTGAAGGGGCTGGGTTATAGAGGGACCTTAGTGCTGGCTTGTGCAACCACTCTTAAGTCTTCTCTCACCTCCAGAAAATCATTTAATCTTCCTTAAGTTGGTAACTTTTTTTCCAGAGCAACTTTGCACGTTCTTCATACCATAGAACCATGTTTTCTTTTCCTGTCATGTTATAATAATTATTTGTTTTGCTGGCTTTACTTATATTTATTTTTAAAATGAGATATTCATCTCAGGGGAACAAAACTCATTAAAAAACCCCTTATTCATGCCAAAGCACTTCTGGGAGATCTGTTTTTGTACTTTAGAAGATGCAAAAGTAAATTTAACTCGCTGAGGTCAGGCTTTCATCTTGTTTTCCAAAATAAGCTACAAAGAGCTGTTTACATTATTGTTACAAAGCAATGTGTGCATCGACAGCCTTCAGCTTTCTGTCCTGCCTGCTGGGGCTCCTATTGCCATCTCCATGGGGAAAACAGGGTGGGAGAGTGCAGAGATGGACAGAAATTCATGGGAAGGGAGGGCTGATAGCATGGCTGCAGCACACTGCCCAGGATGAAGGAAGAATCTGTGAAATCTGTATCATTACTCTGCTTGCATGGTGCGAAGAGATGAGTTGGGAGATCTGTTTTTAATATTTTGAATATGGTGTGTAATTGCTGTTATGCAACTACAATTGTAAAATCCCAGGCAATTGTCTGAAAACGAAGCTGCTTCTGAGTGTTCAGATTTGAACCCTTCTAAAAGAGATGCTGAGTACTCACACAAAGCACTGCAGTCCATGAGTGTCTGTTTTGGATGGGCAAATCCTCTACAAAGTGCAAAATTCACTGGCAGTGAGCTGCTTGAATTTCTGGTTGGGAATCTAAAAATCAGCATATTCTCAGCAGTTTTGGCCTTTGTCGTCCTCTGCTTCACAGACTCACTGAGAAATGGGAAATGTTATCTGCTCAGCTCAGCAGAAAAACCAATATTCACAAAGTTTTTATAAATGATTGACTAATACCATGCCTGGTGCAAAGACACCTAGAGCAGTGTGAGGAATCCTTGGGACTCTGCAGTGAAAGAAATCAGTATTTGGTGCCTCAGGAGTCCTGTGACAAGATCACCATGTGGTTGTCAGTCTCAGTTCCACTTGCATTTGTCCTTTTTTTGTGACAGCACAGTTACATTTTACTCCCTCTGCCACCTTTCAAAAATGAACATTGTACAGGCATTTGAAAATGGCACCTTGAGAAAAGCACTGTCCTTCCCATGGGCATGGAGACACAGAGGGCTTTTCTCAGTGAAGCCTTCAGGGATTTCAAATGCCTCTTTTATAGGAGTGATGGTGCTCATACTGCTGAAATGGAAAAGAATTTATTTTAGCAGTATAAGGGGAGCTGGATAAATGCACAGGCAGTGTGAGTGCACCCAAGTCAGAAAGAAATAAACCACAAGAAGCCAAACCAAACCTATACTTGAGTTAAAAGCTATCCTCAAAGAGTGCAGTGAGCTTTTGTCCTTGGTGGCAGCAGGTAATAACACACCAGTGGTGACTGACACCTGGAAAAATGACCCTGTGTGAGGAGGGATCCAGCAGGGTGTGTGCTCTGGGCTGTGTGAGGATGGAAGGATCCAGCAGAGTGTGTGCCCTGGGCTGTGTGAGGAGGGATCCAGCAGAGTGTGTGCCCTGGGCTGTGTGAGGAAGGAAGGATCCAGCAGAGTGTGTGCCCTGGGCTGTGTGAGGATGGATGGATCCAGCAGAGTGTGTGCCCTGGGCTGTGTGTGAGGAGGGATCCAGCAGAGTGTGTGCCCTGGGCTGTGTGAGGATGGATCCAGCAGAGTGTGTGCCCTGGGCTGTGTGAGGATGGATCCAGCAGAGTGTGTGCCCTGGGCTGTGTGAGGATGGATCCAGCAGAGTGTGTGCCCTGGGCTGTGTGAGGATGGAAGGATCCAGCAGAGTGTGTGCCCTGAGCTGTGTGAGGATGGATCCAGCAGGGTGTGTGCCCTGGGCTGTGTGAGGATGGATCCAGCAGAGTGTGTGCCCTGGGCTGTGTGAGGATGGATCCAGCAGGGTGTGTGCCCTGGGCTGTGTGAGGAAGGAAGGATCCAGCAGGGTGTGTGCCCTGGGCTGTGTGAGGATGGATGGATCCAGCAGAGTGTGTGCCCTGGGCTGTGTGAGGATGGATCCAGCAGAGTGTGTGCCCTGGGGTGTGTGAGGAAGGAAGGATCCAGCAGGGTGTGTGCTCTGGGCTGTGTGAGGAAGGAAGGATCCAGCAGAGTGTGTGCTCTGGGCTGTGTGAGGATGGATCCAGCAGAGTGTGTGCCCTGGGCTGTGTGAGGAAGGTCCCAGCAGAGTGTGTGCCCTGGGCTGTGTGAGGATGGATCCAGCAGAGTGTGTGCCCTGGGCTGTGTCACAGCCTGCTGGCACCCCTCAGCACTCCCTCCCACAGGCAGTGTTCCATTCCTCACTCTGGAAACCAGGCAAGGAGAAGGAAAGACCAACCAAATGTCCTGGAAAGCAAATGTTCATTTCTCCTTTTCCTGGTGGAGAACTCTTTCTGCCTGGTCAGTGGATGCCAAAATTAGCAGGGAATGTGTAGGGTGAGCTGAGTAATCTCCAGAGGGAAATGCCTTTGGTGTGACAGCTCAAAGCCAGGATGGAAATTCAGGTTGGTCCCTGCAGTGCTGTGCTGGTGTGGGATGCAGGAGCCTCTCCCAGCACTGCTGCTCCTCCTGTGTCCTCCCTGCAGGAATGCAAACCCCAGGTGCTGCAGGGGGAGACATTCATTCAAATCTCTGTGTTTAGGGCTCCCATTTGTGTTATTTGCTCTTGCACTTTATTTAGTTTATGACTACTGGGCCAATTAACTATAAATTCCTGAAAATAACTTTTGAAAAGATCTGGCTTGTCTTTTTGGCTGTCAAAAATAGACATGATGCATAGTTTTAATGTCAGCTGAATGTATTACTGAAAGGATTAGAATTATTCCAAATTTTTGAAGATGAGTAAGAAAATTACCCTTTTTTTTCCAAATTGATTCTCTAGCAACAGCAGTTTGAATCAATATGGTAAAAAGTTTCTATTCATCTTCACAGTTTTTGGACTGCTGTTTTTCCTGGTTTTGAAGTAGCAATCAGTGAGACTGTTGTGGATGCCATGTATAGCACAGACTCCACTCCACACTCTTTTCCTTTGGGGATCATGGAAAGCACATGGACTTGCTGCCCAGAGATTTACCAGATGCCATGATCAATCACCTTGTGAGACTTTTGTGTACCCTGCAAAGCTCTTACTTTCTCACAGAGTTTGTTATTCTTCATACAATTATATCAGACAAGTTGACATAACAAAAACAGATTTAAGGCCAAGAAATGAGATTGCTCAGTCCACTGAACCATTGCTTTAATTCCTCTTCACCACCCACCTGCTACTCTTTGCCTTATTTTCTTGTTTTGCTGCACAGCCACAGGCTGAGGCTCATGCTTAGTCCAAATAATTAAGAAAAAAACCCCAAAACACCAAAAAACAGGAGTTGGACTTTGCTGAAAATGCTCACAAACCTGCTTAAGCAGGCCCCTACAATCTCAATAGGATTGTCACTGAGCTATGGGGTTTTACTTTAGGCTGAAGTGATGCAATCTGGTGGAGAACATTGGCTCTCAGATCCAAATCTTGCTGTCAGAAGTATTTCTGTCTGGAGTGCATCCTGCTCACTGACACAAATTTGGCACCAGGGGCATCTGGGACTGACCCTTCAGAGGGAATTCGGATTAGCAGTGTGTGGTATTCCATGTTTTGGGAAAGGTGAATGTTGTCTGGTTTTGTGCAAAGGACAGCGAACTGTATTCAAAGGCAAGTCAAGATGTTCTCTGTGTTTGAAAAACAAAAGAACACTAAAACAACCCCTGAAAGCACTACAGTAAGCAAACTAGAAGAACTTACAGCAGATAAGGTGTAGTAGGGCAACCTTCTTGGGGGAGATGAGACCTTTTGGATAGAGTCACACAAACAAATAAACCATAAAACCTGTCTGCAGTTAGGCAGTACAGCTTCAGTGATTACTCAAAAATATTTGGTTTTTGAGTTCTCCCTGCTGGTGTCGTTCTGCTCATGCAACACTGAAGTCTCGGTGTTCAGAAGTCATAAAAAGCCATTCCATTTGATCTTATATCAAACACAAATGGAAAGCAGAGGGTGCTGTAATTCACCTGCTGCCCCTGCAGTCATGCTCTGTGAGATAATCTGGAATTCCTCAGCAGAGACCCTGAAGCTGCCATTCTGCTCATCTGATGGTCCTGATATGCTGAAAACATTCATTCAAAATATTTAAATGTAGATATGTGATTAGTTTGAAGGTAAGCATGTTGTCAGCCAGATCATTTACTTTCATGTAATCTGTACCATTCTGTCTCTGAACTGTCATTTTTTCCAGGTCTGCCACATGTTGTGTGGGGGTACCTGAGACCTGTGATTCACCAGTTGCTGTGTGCAGGGTACAAGTCAAGGGAAGGTTTTTGGAACTGGACTTCTCTAGGGGAGACTCTGGGAGCTACACTTGGTAGCTGAAGTCTTCTGTTTAAATGCAAGGGCCACACAGCATTGGGTGCTTGGTGCTGCCTGGCAGGACAAGAGCAATAGCAGCAAGGTGTTGCTGCAGGTGGCAGCTGGCTGTGGGCTTGAGTTCAGCACAGCCTGCTCTGATTGATCAAGGGTAGCATAATTAATAACTGTGGTAATGATACACTGGGGCACTCACACCTCAGAACCAGTAGTAAACAAATATCCAGGTGCACACCTCCTTTGCTCCAAATTATCCACAGGTATAGGAATACCTTCAATTGATGTATACATGGTTCATATTTTTAAAACCCACCCACTTCTGTGTGGTGCTGTAACCCATGGAAGTAGGAATCCTGTCCATAGTGGTTTCAGCCCTCCTCTGGTTTCCAGCTGATGTGTTGAAATGACAGACAATGTAAAAGCAGTCAGAAAAACCAGTTCCTGATGGTCTCATTATCATCTTTCTTTTCCCTATGCTAATCAGACTTTCACTAATCATCCTTTTATCAGTCACCCCAAGTTCTGCCTCTGGCTTCTTTCCATAATCCCTTACTATTACTGACATTTGAGAGTCAAAACTAAGCTGCTGCTGTTGGCATCTCTGCTGTCAACTTTGTTTCAGGAGTCTAAAACTGGGTGTGATCTTTGTCTTCTTGCTGCTCTTGAAGGTATACATCAATCATGTATCAATTAATTTGGTGGATATGTACAAATTTCCTTCTTTTCTTTGTGCCCAAACTACCAAAATCTTTATGTGAGCATCTTGTCCAAAGTCCTGTAACCTTCCTCCCCCCAGGATGGAGTTTATGTCTGACTGCTAAGTTAGTCTCACATCTCTCCAGCACCAAATTTGGGAAGGTTTCCTCCTGCCTGCTCCCACCCTGAATCCTTCCCCTTCCCTGACCCATTCTGCCCCCTGCCAGAGCCTGGGTTCAGCCTGGCAGAAAGCTCCCTATGCTTGCTGCAGGATTGGCTTTGTGCCTGTTTGGAGATTGGGATGTTCTGACCAGGGGTCCAGCAAGCCCTGGGGCCCAGGCAAAGCAGGGGCAGCAGCAAGGAATGGGAATGTGCAAAGTGGAGAATGTTTTCAGGCTGAGGATTCTGAGCCCAGCCAGAGCTCTGCTTTGGGCTTTGCCTTCAGCCTGCACTGCCTGAGGAGGCCCTGCACAGTCCCCCTGGTGTGGAGTGTCCAGGTTTGTCTCCTTGCCTCTCACTTTGGGCACAGTGCCTATTAATGTTTCTTTCTCATTTCAGCATACAAAGTTTAAGCTTCTTGTCTTCGCCTCAAATGCCTTCAGAGTTCTGCTCCTCTCTGTTATCTTCTCCTCTCCTAACCCATAACCTTCATTTTACCAATGATACTTTCATTCTCCACCCACTTGCCTTTTTTTTTTTAATATAGAGACATGTGTATGCATCCACATATACACACATTTGTTTCCTATATGCCTGTATGTGCAAAGATCCCTTCCTCAGCTCATCAGCGAGGTGGAAACCCTCTCCCCAAAATATGCATCTTTATATGAAAATAATTAATAACCATAACATAGGACAAATAAAAGAAGCTACTTATTATGGCTTAGATGGGTAAGGAGAGTAATGATTATTTAGTTTAAATACTCAGTCATTCTCCTCAAATCTCTTTTACCTTAAAGAGTCAATTTTGTGCAACAGGGATTGTGTATTGCATGTATTTTTGGGGCCCATTTCACAGTAGGGACCTGACTCTAATGCTTGTACCCAAGCAGAAATATTTCATAACAACAAATATAAATCAAGGAAGTCAAATAAATTGACACCTGTCTTCAGTGCTTGAAAACAGAAAATAATCAAAAGTGGGTTTTAATGTTTGGCTTTTCTGAAAAATTATTTTGCATTTTATTGGTTTTTGGTTTGGTTTATTTTTGCCTAGCCTAAGCAGCAGCATTAGCCTGTGCTGGCAGCAGTGGAGGTGTTCCCATCAGACAAGTTTTCAAAATAGAACTGCCACAGGAATTCCAGCTGTCACCCTCCTCACAATGTGGCCTTTGTTGGCAATGCTCTGGGGAGTATCTTCAGCTTCTCATTTAGGAGAGGTGGTGGTTGTCAAAGAAACCCCTCACTGATGCCTTGTTCCATTACTTGTTATATAAAACACATTTCTCAGTGTGTATCACAGATCAAAGCATGGGTGGTTGTCAAAAATTTTGAAAATAATTTTGTCAAGAATTCTCAAAAAAAGTACAGATACAAAGAAAAGATGGGCAGCATTCAGGTAAATTCAGATTTGATCTGGCCTTCATGAGGGGCACAGCAGAAGAAGTAAGGGCAGAAGGTGAATTATGGAAGCTTCCATTCATAGTGCTCATCTCTGAGGCTGTCAGGGCTTCTGGGCAGGGACTGGGTCACCTTAATGGGCTGGATAAATTCCATGGCTGTCCTTTGTATATCCCATGTGCTGTAGTGTGCCCTATCTAGCAGCAGGAGTCTTTTGTATGACTTTCACTGGGTAATTGAGTGTGTGGGGGGTCAAATATTTGAGAATATCCATCAGCTTCTTTCCCTGACCAAGGCAGGAACAGAGTTCCAGCAGGCAGCTGCTCTGCTCCCTTCTCCCTGACACCTCACTAATGGAGCCCACTATTTATTGTCTGGGGCCTGTACTTTTTATTTTTCACTATTTTATACCACTTGTGTTGTAACTCTGATAGTTAGGCTTGTAAAGGAAGGTTTGTAAAGGAAGGAACTGCAAGAAATATGTGTGATCAGATCAGCTGATATAAAATGTGGTCAATCTTTCCAGTCTGCATGCATTTCAGCAAGTCTGATGCAGATAACACTGGAAATCCATTATTCCCAGGCTGCTGATATATCTGTTGGAGCAGCAAAACTGATCTAAGAGTCTTCACCTTTCCAGGACTTCTCACTCCTCCCCATCCCTGCATTGACTGTTCCCTCAGAATGGGACTATACTGTAAAGCCAGTGAAGTTCTGCAGGGCATTTTGAAGTAAACAAACAAAAGAAAAAATAATCTGTAATTATGTTAATGAATTAGTCTGTTTGTTGGAGAAGTGATTTTACCAGTGAGTTTCAGTACCAGGAGAGCTGACAGATTGAAATGAAGAAAAAGCATTTGCAGCACAGAAACGAGGAAACAGAGATGAGATGCTGAGAGAATTGCAATGAACATAAACCTGATGTCCCCATTTATTCTCTACTATTCAGTACTGCATCATAGTACAGTCATATTTAAACCTAAATGTTTTGTAAGTCTCCCTTCAGAGTCAGAACTGAGAAGGAGTCACTGTTTTGTGATATGTCTTGGAGAGGGATAGATGATAACTCTGCTTTTTATTTCTAATTCTGATGAGTTAGTTTTGGCATGTAGAGGCTGGCAGGTTTCAGCCCTGCGCGCTCTCCAGGAGCTCTGGCACTCTGCACAACGTGCATCCATCACAGGCTGCTGGCTGAGGAATCAGGAGTGTTTCTTGTAGACCTTCTGGGGGCAGCTGGGTGCTTTTGCATTTCTGATTCTGGCAAGATGTGGTTGCATTCAGCCCTCTGATCCTTTCCTTCTTTTTATTTTTTTTTATTTTTTTTTTTTTTTAAGTCTGAAAGATTGAGTGTTGGCTTGAAATCTCTGAGACTGGGCTCTGGAGAAAGGTCTGTCAAGGATGCCTTTCTTCCCTCACAGGCTGTATTTCTCCTCCATGTGGCTGCCAGTTTGGGTCAATATGTGACAAACAGAAGTGTCTTGTTATTGTTAATGGGAGTTTTCTTACTGTATGTGGTGTTTGCTAGAGAATGAGCCTCATTATTTCTTATATTTCTCATGCTCTGACATGAAGGTTGCATTTATGCCTATGAGCTTTGGGGTATCTGAGCCAAAGTACCACTGTAAGGAAAGTAGAAGCTGAAGTTTATAATAATTTATTATCTTCAAAATTCTTTTCTTCCTCTATTTCTGCCCCCTCAGAGTGGGTAGTTATCTTAAATGTGTCTAAATTGAGACCTTCACAGCTGTGCAATTGTGCAGCAACCAGCAGTTTCAGGTGTCCAGAAAGGAAAGCTCCTTCAAGAGCAGGGTTAAAAAAAAGACATATTTAAAATTCTTTTGACCCTGCATCATAGCATGAGCAGCTGTCACCACATCTGACTGGGAGCCTGAAGGATTAGAAGGAAACAACTTTGTTCATTGCAGAAAGAAAAGTTTTTATAGTGATTTTAAGCTGTTGTGCCTAATGGTGGGAGCCCTTCCTAATTCCTCTCTACCCCCTTGAGCTTTATGTCATCCCCAGCTCTGACCTTGTCTATAAAACTTTCTGCCTTCATGGTTTCCCTAATTTTATGAGGATAATTTTGTTTTTCTAAACTGCTGTCTCCCAGCACTTACGTGCAGATTTCCAACCTGTCTGCATTTAGGGCTCCATTAGAAATTCCAGCCCAGCCCTGGCTGCCCATCCCTGTCCCTCATGGCCACATCTCTGTGCTGGGACAGGGACCCCCTCATCTCAACCTGAGCAAACCAAGACAAAGAGAAACAATTTGAAATAATACTCATAGTACGCACAAGGTCACTGTGTTAAATGTGGCATGGGTATCCTTCCAAAGGGGTTTCTAAACTCCATTAAGTAGAATCTATTAATATGGGATGCATATTGCAAGTTAAAATGTGTCCTCAGCATGAAAGCAAGCCCTAGCAGCTCAAGGAAGTGGTTAAAGAATGGTAGAGCAGGAAGAAACACATGTATTGTTATGAAAAACATATTAAAGAAAGCTCCCTGACTAGATTCAATCCTGATGCCTTCTTAAAGCATGTAGCAAAAATAGCTATGATTCTCTCTCCCTAGTTTTCAAATTTCAGGAAATAGCAATTTAGAAAGGGGGAATATCAAGTACATACAAGATGAGGAATTACAGGCTTGAGAGGGAGAAAATTTGATTCAGCACTGTTGTGTGATGCTCTTTTCTTAGTTTGCTTCTTCTAAGCTAGCATTGACACTCTGTTTCCTTCTATATATTTTGCTGATAATGCTGGTGGATTTATATTGGGGAAGAATTTCACTGACTGCACAGTAAGAAAGTGTCTTTGACATTTTTTGGTGAAGCTTTAGCAAAAGAATTTTAAATTTAAACTTTCATCTCAGACACTGCTGTTTCTGCTGCTGAATTCAGAGAATAAAACTGTCTTGAAAAGAGTGGACCAAATTCAAAAGTGAGTCAGTTTTAATTGCTAAGTAAAATAAAATGCAAAACCCAGAGAATTTAGACATATACTGTAAATATCTCAAAATTAAAAATTGTCTTTTAGTACTTTAGTTACAAGATGTTAACATTAATAATTATGGTTAGTAGTCCCATTAATAGTAGCACAAGATGTTACTATTAATAAAGAAAAATATTTATTAAGTTTTCTAATAGTTGTCTAGTGGTTTTGGCAGTGTCCTAGTTTGTATTTTAATACATGTATTTAAAATCAGTATTTCCATATTTTGCCACATTGTTGACATTTTCTTCTCCCTGACTTGTTGGTTACTGAAGATGTGGACAGGTAGTGCTCACACAGTCAAACCTTGCAGAGACTGAGGCAGAATTCCTGCCAATGCCATGTGGTATTTAGGGCTGAGTGAAGCCTTCCAGGAGAGAATCACTCAATAATTGATCTGCATCTCTGTCTCAGTGAACTGTCATGCTCCACTTCCCCTGCCTGTGCTTGAATTCTCTGTCAAGTGATGGCTGCAGCAGGTGGTGCAGCTGTCCTGGCTCCACCAGGTTCCTTGGACACAGCCCTTGGAACACAATTGCTAGAGGCAGGAAAGCTGTTTTGATTGATCTACATCCATTTTATTTTATTTTATTTTATTTTATTTTATTTTATTTTATTTTATTTTATTTTATTTTATTTTATTTTATTTTATTTTATTTTATTTTATTTTATTTTATTTTATTTTTTATTATTTTATTTTATTTTTTATTATTTTATTTTATTTTTTATTATTTTATTTTATTTTTTATTATTTTATTTTATTTTATTTTTTATTATTTTTAATTATTTTATTTTATTTTTTTAATTTTGTTTTTTAAATTTTATTTATTTTATTTTATTTTTAATTTATTTTTAATTTATTTTATTTAAATTTTTAAATGTTATTTTTAAATTTTTTAATTTTATTTTTTAAAATTTTTATTTTATTTTAAATTTTTTAATTTAAATTTTTTATTATTTTATTTTAAATTTTTTTAATTTAAATTTTTAAATTTTTTTTTTCATTTCAGAGTCAAAGCAGAACATGAGGATCATGTAACCACCTCCCCAGCAGTTTTCTTTAGCATCTCACCAAAGTCTGCACAGGCATTTAGAAGTTATTTCTTGTATTTTTAAGCTCAGAGGGGGTTCCTGTGCTGCCTCCAAGCAGCAGCTGGCCTGTCAAACGGCAGAGCTCAGCCTGGGGAGGCATTGCAGGCTCCTTTCCTGCTCTTGCTGTGCTCCCCGGGGTCATTCCATGGGCTCTGTTTCTGGAATGCAGGATGAGGTGCTCATTCACCACTGGGGAGAATATTTGTGACATGGTTGAAGGGAGCAGCTGGTTCTTGCTGAGGTCCCTGTAAAATTTATTGGCAAGGGAGTAGCAGTGGAAAGTAAATTTCTTGCAGAAGTTTTGTTTCAAGCGCTCCATAGGTGACTGTGATGTTTTCTGTAGAAAGAAATATTTAGGAAAGTATTTGTGTCCATATAGAAAATTGCCTTTATTCCAAATTACTGTAGGTTTTGCATGTTTATTTTAACCAAATAATGAATTTTTCTCTGAGATTAATTAAAAGGGTCATATCTGAGATACATGAGGATCAGTGCTGAGTATCCTGCCATGGAAGGGTGACAGGGAGTTCACTTGGCAGCAGCACCAGATCAGCCTCTGTCCTTCCTTCAGCTGTGTCCTTCAGACCAGGTGTTCTTCGCAGTGAGATATCAGACTTGGGGCAGAAGCCACAGGAGATGCTCAGTGCACCTGGAGCTGCACTGGGATGATGCTGACACTTTGGGGCTGCATTGGTGTTTATAGGAGCAGGAAAGCACAGGTTCTTGGTAGTGAGGACATAGCATGGAGGTGATGATGCAGCACAGTAATTACATGGCATTGAGTTATTTTATTTTTTTAAAAGTGGGTTCTGGGCACATCTATGCAGGCTTTTTTGGTAAACCACAGTGAGCTGCCAATCACATTTGAAGGCCTGTCCTGCAGAGGGAGATTTTCAGAGCAAATGTTTGCCAAGAGCTGGGCAGCTCAGTGCAAAACTGTGAGGTGGCACAGATGCACAAAAAAACCCCCCAAAAATCCAAACCAACAGACAAAGTTGGTGCTTACTGTATCTGTGATTGCTTTGATTGCAGTGTCAAACCCCAAGGGATTGCCCTGAGAGAAGACTCCTGTGATTCTTACAGTGGTTAATTCGTGCTGCCCCAGTGAGCACTTCCATCCCAATCTGCAAATGTTGGTGAAGTAACTTTGAGGAAAAGCCTAAAGCAGTGCATATAAACCATGTAATTTGTAATTATGTATCTTAGGACTTTTCAAGCAGATTCATTAATTGGGAAAGACAAAATAAATTTCCTACTTGTGAAGTTCTTGGACTTGCTGTTTACAAATTTGTCACTCTGCAGCTACCAGTTATACCTAATATAGCACATGCGCTCAATGAGCTGTCCCCAGACACTGGGAAATGACTTAATGCTTCTTCATCAGAAAAGAGATATTAGAGAAGGAAATATAGACTTTGGTTTGGGGTTGAAATGAGTTCAAGTTAATGGAAATAAATAAAAATTAAACCATAAGACTACAAATTATTGCTCAACTGAGCTTAGTGAAAACAGGAAATCTAAGAAGCAGAAATGTTTGTCTGTGCCACTGTTTTTTTTTTTTTTTTTTTACATGATAAATGTAAATGTGTCCTCTGGTGGTGATGTACAGAGGGAGTGGATGGGGAGAGGGTTTCACCAGCAGCCAGGATGGGCAGGGTCAGGCTTCTGCAGGAGCTGGGCATGGGAAAAGGATAGTGCAGCCTTCTGAGAGCAATGCACGCTCTTTGAAGGGTAGCTTTTACACAAGAAAAAGGGCCTGGGGGATTCATTAATCTCTGCTGCTGCTTTATGGGCAAAACCCACCCCAAATCCAGCATACAATAACCACCAGGGCATTAGAGATGTGGAACTGAGAAATCTGTCACTTCCAACGGGGTTCTCCAGATAAGCACTAATGTTGCTCTGCTCACAGTCTGGCTGCAAACCTGCTTGAAATTACATGAACCAAACAAGAATTTTGTTTCAGATTGTATTGATTGGTGATATTTTCATTGCTGTATGGAATTTGGGGTTTGTTTCCTGTGAATGAGGGGGAGATCAGCCTAATTTCGTTAGCAACCCATTAAGTGCATAGCCAATACCCAGGTCCTTAGTTTTATTACTTTTGTTTTAATTTTTATTTATATTTTTAACATATTTATGTATATGTATTTTCATAAGTTTTATATATATGCTATATATAGTCTATATTCACTTAGTCTTATTACTTTTATTGGAAAGTAAAATATACTGCATAAATTTGTGATACTATTTTATGTTTACTGAAATCATATCTAAAATTCTGTTATCTGGAAGACAGTAGGGATAAAACAACAGGAGGTGGTTCCTTTTCACAGCCTCAGTATCTCAGTATTTGTCCTCACAGCCCTCTGGTCAATATGGAATTTTGTTGCTTGTTTTATGTTTTAAGTAAAGAGTTTTGATCTTGTTTCATTTTGGCCTTCTTGCTGCCTTTTTTGCTTTTCCCAGAACATTCCCACAAGGCCATAGACATCTTCATCTGCTTTCTACAGTGTTCCTCAGCACCACCTACATTGCTAAATTTCCAAACACTGCAACAGCTGTCTGATGCAGTAGTTTTTCTCATTTTGGCTAGTCTGTTCCTAAAAGGAACTTACTAATATTTCTTGGTTCAAGACTACTGTAATGTTCATACTCTGCTTCTGTCAGGTGTTTTTAAACCTTCACAGTATTAACATAAGCTGTAATTTTTTTCAAGAGCTCCTGAGAAATGTTTTGATTGATGATCATCAGATACTCTGTGCTTGGCAGGACAGATGCAGCTGAGAGTACGTGGAACCTGTGCATTCCCAACCTCCCTGTGCTGGGTCTTTCATTTTCTGTGCTCCCAGTGAGCCCTGGGCAGAGTGGGGCTGGGCAGCAGCTCCTGGGCCCTGCCCTGGCCTTGGGCTGCCCCCCAGGCTGCTCCTGCTGCTTTTCTACCAGTTGAAAGTTGCTGGGATGTGTTAGTCCACTCCAGATTCCTCCATGTCCACTGTTCCTACTGGTTCGGACGCATGAGAATTTTATAAAGACACAATCCTGTCCAATTCACAGGAGGTTTTGGTGGAAAAGCAGTCAAAGGTTGTCATTCATCACCCCCAAGGCCCTTGCCACGTGTTTGTGCGCCAGCAGAAGCTCTTTGCTGTGTGCCTGGGAAATTGATGTGTCCTGGTCTGCCTTAGGAGTGCAGGGCTGCACAGCAAAACAAGGGAAAACATGCAACTTTGCAGGAAAAGTAAGAAAACTAATAATAAAAACTAGGAGCACAGAGAATCTAGAGATGAAGGAATATTTTTATATTTCTTTAGGTTCATCAGCTTTTAGGTACAGCAAAAAGTGTGGCATTAGGACCTGCTGTATGAGACAGAGGGGGAAAACTATCTTTTAGAAGATCTCAAGGTGAGATGGGATAGCAGCATGATGGAAATCTTTTCTTGGTAACTAAACCTGCAAAGAAAAAACCTTTTAAAGAAAGCCCATTTGCTGAAATGGAAGACAGGCAGTAGAGGGGGTGGTGATACATGAGAAACAGTAAGAAAGAAAACCCAGCTGGGAAAAGGAACCACCAGACCATCTGTACCAAGAAAAGCATGCACATGGCATCCTCTTATAGAGGCAAATCCCCACAGAAAGGTAGGACTTGCCATTAGTTTCAGAAAAGTATTTGTTTTAGTTTGATTTTAAAACTTGTAGAACTTCTCCGTGCAACAAATCACTGATGTTCTGCCAGGGTCTGTCAGAGGTTTTAAAAAGTAATGGGCAATGCTAGAAAATGCTAGAAAATTTTAGACAGCTCAGAAGAGAGGAGCTGCTTTATTTCATGCTTTCATTTCTTTAGGAGATCATTTCCCTATCTGTTTTTATGGCATAGGAAGGTGTGGGGTGTCCCCTTGCCCTGAGGGAGCTGAGCTGCCCTGGGAGCACCAAGCTTTTGTCCCAGCATCTGGTGGCAGTGAGGTTGTCACTGTGTCACATATGCTTGCACTTTGCTGCTGGGAGGAGCTGAAAGCATTGCTCCCAGAGAGAAACCAGGGGGCTTGGAAAATGAGATGTGCAATTCCCCTTCACTGCAGCTCCTTTAATTCCTGGGGTTTGGGATGTGCTGCAGTAAGCCAGCACGTTCCTAAAAATGTGCCATTGTAAACAAACACATGGTCGTACACTGGCCCAATTCCTTTGTTTTCCTCCATGGGGTCAACAATATTTTCTTGGATGCAACACAGCTTGATGCCCACAGGCTAAACCTCAGTGCCCTGAGACAGAAACATGAACTTTAACTAAGGGCTGAATAATAAAACAGCCAAGGATTTCACCTCTGGGGCCCTTGAGCAGAAGGTCACTGGGCTGACACTTGGAAAAGATGTCTGTGTGCTGGAGGTTTGGATGTGTAAATACTGCAGTGAGTGTGACTATGCCCTCTGTACTATGGTTTTCCCAGTGCTCATGGACGCTTATCCAGTCTCTTAATCAAATGGTTTCAATGGACTAAAGAAAATGAGTGTGACAGTGCAGAGTTTGGTGATGAGAATTACAGTAGATGGGCTAATTCTGATTAGCCTGGAGGCTTTAAGTCTGCACTAGCAGTTTCTTTTTATCCTCTAGTACTGGAGGATCTGGAAACATGGAAATATGTAATATTACATCAGTCATATAAATATTTAGTGTGGTGCTGGAAGCTGTGAAGAAATGCCATGTGGAGATTGACACTAGAAATACTCGGTCTTCTGTAGTGTTCCCAAAAACATCTGCTCCCAGTTCTGAGGTTACAATCGTGAGCTAGATGGATCAGGGCTCTTGACACAGCGTGGCAGGTTTTGTGTCCTTATCCATGTGGTGGCTCAGTCTGGCTTGTGGCAGTGGTGCATTTCCAAAGTGCTTATGAGTTAGCAAAGGAGGAGGGAGCAAAATGTGTGGATTGGAGGGTGAGAATCAATGGGTCTTTTGATGCTTCCGTTAAAATTAAGAGCCAGCTTAAAATTGCTGCTTAAGTGTTAACAGAAAGGATGTGTGCAACACATTCATGATTATAACTTTGTAGTCAAATGTGTGTTTTGACTGAGAAATATTATTTTCCTGTTTATTGCATTGGAATCTAGGTGGTATTTATAGAATCATGTAGTTTGTGTTTTTGTAGTCTGGCCCACACTCTGTTTGTGCTCCTGGTATTAACCTGGCAAACAAGGATTCTGATTGCAGTACAGATATAGAGATGGTGCTGCTGGGAGCAGAGTAGCACCCAGAGTTACTTTTGAATTGGCAAGCTTAGAACTAGTGACACACCAGATCACAGCCATTGATGAAATTCAGCTGATGAGAAAGATGCCCAGCTTAGATAAGTGTTCTAAAAACAGAAACATAACTGTCAGCACGTGCATTTATCTGTAATATTTAGTAGTTCCAAAAGTTTATAGTACTTCATTAAAGTAAAAAATGTCAATTTATGTTATGGCTTGCTAGCAAGTGTGCTGATGAGTTTTTCAGAATTTTCTGTGTACTTTTTATTTCCCCAGGAAATAAAGGAGGGCAAAATTTGTCTGAAGCCATATCACTCAACTTACATTAAACCATGTAATCTAATACAATATAGCTGTTGTGTTTCTCCACAAAGTTGATTTATTTGCTCCTGGAAAAGCTCTTCTTTGGGAAGGATGTCCTGTAGGAATTTTGGTCCTGAGTACTGTTTATTCTTTGTTACCTGCTGCTCCTGAGTCAGGGAGATGGAGCAGATACTCAGAACTGCTCAGGGAGACGCCTTCCCAGGATGCTGCTCCTGAGCACCTTTTGGCTTTATAGCACTGAGACATTCCCAGAGCCAAAGGAAAAAGGAGATTCAGAAAATTATCTCAGGATTAGAGTGCTATAAAAGTGATCCTCATGTCACCTTTCCAATCTCTGACTTGCAGCCTCCCGTTGTGCTACGCCCAGCTGCTGGCCCGCTGCTCTGCTGTGGAACAGCCTGGTTGCAGGTTGGGGCAGGTTAGTTTAGGCAACACTTGCTTTGAGAAGTCATTGCCTTCAGACGCCCATGCACACACCTACTGCTTTGTCCATAAATAATTATACGTGCATTAGAGTACTCTGAATCGTAATTATGACATACATTTAGTAAATTTGAATGAAATTGTGTGTCCATGTTATATTTGGAAATGGGCTTGGTTTTTCTTTAAGTTGAAAAAAAAGCCTGAGAGAGGCTGATTTCACTGATAACTTTTACAGTTCTCTCTTTAATCCACCTGTTGTGTCTTCTTGTACCACTTACGTGGCAGGAATTATTTCTATAGACTTTGAAATGCACCCAGTGCAGCTGCTCATCCTGAGCCACAGACGCTGCTGTCTGCAGGGCAGGAGGCAGCCACAGAAGGGGCTGGCAGGAAAGCAGGGCACTTTATGAACCCTCCCTGTCTTGTATGCCAGCCATGCCTAGGAGACCCCTCTTCTTGCTCTTCCTACCTGAATAGTACATGCAATGAGAAATATTCTGTGAGCTGCAAATAAGTCACAGTAATTCCAGGGTTGGTGTCACACTGAGGAAGAGATCATCCAGTTCTTAAAGATAATGGTAGAATATTTTCACATGGAGAAGGAGGCATTTTTAAATCTAATAACTTAAATGAAAAGGCAGTGATCATGGAGCTTACAGCTTTTAAAATATCTCTGGCTCTGCCAGTGACTCACTCCATGGCCCTAAATGCCCCCCAGACTTCAGCTTCCTCCTCTGTCAGAAGGGGGGATGAATACGTACTTGTGTTTAACTGCGGAGATGATGCAAGACTTAATTAGCTATGTTTGTTGAGAGCTCTGAAAATGTGGAAATGTCACTGCTCTTGATCATCTTGAATAGCTGATGGCCTGGCTTGGCAATGTGTTACTGCCAGGCCCCTCTTCAGGGGTGAGTGGGGCACGTGGAATCTCCTGGGTTTGTTTGCCTGCCTTGGTGCACAGCTGAAGCTTGGCTTTACGTGTCTAAGTAGGTGGACAGAAACCTGCTGGTTTCAGGAGGGAGGGTCACATCCCACCTGCTCCTGGGTGCACCAGTTCCAGGTTTCCTCTGGGGCCACGTTAGAGAGGGTGCTATGAGTGGCTGCCTCCTTAGCCTGAGGTTACATCTGCCTGCTCTACAACTATGTTTTCTCTTCTGTTTTGTTAACAGGACAGCTCACTGGTGGAGGCTATTAAGAAATTATGGCTCCTCTGGCAGGGCTCCGGCAGCAGCTGCACCAGCAGAGAGCTGCCTAAACTTATAAAAACAAATCAGAGAGGAGCATGATCAGAGGAGAAAAACTTCCATGCCAGTGACCAGGACCTTTCAAAGCATGAGTTTTTCAAGCCTTTTTTTTTTTTTTTTTTTTAGTGAGGCTGTGCTCATTCAATTATCCATTTGCTCATTCTTTGAGCAATTATCCTCTCTCATGAGTTCCCTCTTCCTGGGCTCAAGCAACCCTTGGGGAAAACCCTTGTTCAGGGCCAGGGGGTTAGGCAGGCTGCAGGAGGAGGAGGAGGACTCTCCTCAATGAGCTTGTCCTACCACCCTGCAGTGAAGTTTCACACACCCAGGCTGTAAAATGGTTCTCAATGAACTCTTAGGCCCAAATATAGGCAGCTCTTCCTACAGATGTACAAGAGGGAAGGAACTAGAAACATGAGTTTTGGATGCCACCACGGACCTTGGCATTTCTTCATACCTGTATTATACAAGAGTCTGTATACCATTTTTGAACTCATATTTCAAATGGCTGATGCGTTTCACATCCCATGCAGTTCATACATTGCCCACAACTTTACTGTTGTTCATTTATCAGGTTAAACCCGGGCTCCTTTGCAGAACAGGTGGAGTAACTCTGTGAAGTCACAAAAGCTCTTGGTAACTTTAGGTTTGTGTCCCATGGACTCTGAGGTGCTACCACTCAGAAGCAGCAGGTAAAATCTCCCCACTTACTGTCAATAGGCTCTAAATCTTAATGGAAGCACCAAAAGACCCATTGTTAGTTGTTGGGGTCTGAACAGGACTGAAACCACTAAACATGAGTTCCCTAAAGAAAGGCAAATGGACTGTGGGTATCAAGCTATCAAGCACACATGGCCTGCAGAGAGAAACGCCCAAGCAAGATGAAATGGTTACAACCTAAAATTAATCTTTCTGTAGTTAACCTCCTGTAATTTTGTGGTCACTGAATTACAGAATAGAAAGAAATGAGGAAAATGCCTGGGGCCAAAGTACGATTTTGGTGATAAGTGATTTGGAAGTAATAATAAAAAAAAACTTTGCTGTGCCCACCTAAATATAGGTTAAGAAAATAAAATTTATTACCTATTGCATACATTTTGACAAAGTTAGGAGTATACACACTTAATTAATTGTCTTGGTGGTTTTATTTAAGTGACAGTAATGAGACTTGCAATTCTGTACCTTTCTTTTAAGTTGTATCAGCGTGTCTGTACTTGAAAAATGGGAACAGGTTTGTTGGAAAATCTTGCTGTGATTGGCCAAGTTTTTATAAGTTGCAGCCTGATCCAGTTTGAACATCTAGATAAATATTAACCACTCTCAGGCAGAAAATCAATATCAGCTTTATTTTGGTTTCTTTTTCACCCTGTGACTAGTCTGCCACAGGTAGGTCATGCCACCCTTCCTACCCACCTCTAAAATATGTATATATTTCTCTTTCTTCAATGGAGGAAGACAAAATTAAGACCTCATAGGGTGACCTGGCAATTCCTCCAAGGTGCAGTGCCACGTGGCACACAGAAACATTCATCTCCAGACTTCTGTGAAAGAGCAGAACGGTTTTTCTTTCACAGAACTCAATTTTACTTTTACAAGAATGCAATGCCATTGCTACTGCCTCTCTTCCCTCCTCCCCATTTATCTCTGCCCTGCTGAATATGAGCTTTCCATTCCTACTTTTCTCATATCACCCCAACTCTCTCAGGCTGCCCTGGGCCCCCTCCCTGGGCTTGCTCACAGCAGGTTGTGGTGGGCGGTCGTCTTGCTTCGAGCTCCTCAAGCTGGAAAACTCTGCCAGAGTGAATCACTTTGCTGCCTTATTACAGCAGTTAGAAGCAAGCCAAAACTTGCCCTTCACCAGGTAACTTTCATTTTGTTCCCCACATTGTTTCTTTGCCCTTGGCTTCCAGAGCTGAGGTATTTTTCTCTTCTGCCAGCTCTGCTCAGATCCAAAAACAGGCTGAGTGAAGTAGATACTAAAAGTGTCTGAATTCAGGTTACTGCTAAGGATCTTCACTATTTGCAGTTATCTATCTTTTAAACATGCTGGACTCTTCTGGTTGACATGAACAGTCAAGTTCAGTGCTGTGGGTTATTTCACAGTCTGATGAGAAACTGGTGATGAAATAAGGTGTGTCTGTGGCACAGTCCTGTTTATTTGTAATCAAAGCCTTGTTTTCCACTACTATAGGGTAGATCTTAAGCAGCAACAGCTTTTCAGATCTAAATCCTTTTTCAGGCTCACTCAAGCCTATTTGTGAGGCTTTTTCTTGGGTACATATACTCTTATATGCTTCTATTGCTTCCTGTCTCAGCTTCATGAACTTCCAATTCCTCTTCATCTAAAACAGTTCCAATTCCTCTTCATTGCAAAACAATACTAAAGAAACCAGTCCTTTTACATGTGCCTCTATTTTGGTAGTGATACATGGAATGTGTGTCATAAAGCAGAGTTGCAGCTCCTCTTCCTATTCAGCCCACTTGATTACAGATATTAACATGGTCAGATGGGAAACCATTGCATCTCTAGGGAGAAGTGAGAGCAGGCAGGTAGGGCGGACAGTGCCTGTGTCCAAGTTGCTTTTGGCAACAGAAGATTTTGACCAGAGAGAAAGGTGTCAAGAGGAAGAAGAAAACTGGTCCTGCTAGCCTCAGAGATTCTTATTGTTCCCTGGGTTGCAGGAGAAAAAGCAGATGCTTGAGATAATAGATTGGGGTTTTGGGCAGGGAGGTGTTTGGCTGTATTTTCTCCAGGGCAGTGGTGCCTTGCCAGGTGTGTTTCACCATCAGGTGAAATGGTTCTATAAAATGAGTGCTGAGGATATCTGCACTGCTGGAAGCTGGAAGAGTAAACTGGATTAGGCAGCTCATGGAACAAAGCTCAGGAGTCCAGAGGAAGATCTGCCCCCAGGGAGGGCAGGACTGCCTGGATGCGTGAGTTACTGCTGGGGAGCAGCGTAATCCTCAGAGCAGATATTCAAATATGAATATGAGCCTGAGCCTCATGACAGTGAGCCAGATTTTCCTGCAGTGTGAAGGCAATCAGACTCAGGATGGATCCCTTCCACTCCACTGTGGATGCTCAAGATCAGTTGGAAATGTGCTCTCTTCTAAGTGAAGGGTGCTGGACTGAAGGCTTTGTCATGGGGACACCTTTACTGAAAATGACCACCAACACTCTCTGCTGTGGCTGATGAAACTGGTAGCTCTGATATGTCTTTTATTTCACATCAGAAAACCTTTGACTGTCAGTTCTAATGGCTGGATGCTGTTCTTTGACCAGTGGAAGGTCCAGTGCAAAAACCAATATATTCTTCTTCTGCCCTTCAGTAAAATCCCCATAGTTCAATGATACAAAAATATACTGCATTTCATCTGTTTGTTTAAAGTTTTCACTACAATTATCAAAACACTGTGGGGAAAGCCAAGAAATAAATTATGTTTCAAATAACTATCCTGCCTCTGGTTAGTAAGATAACACAATATACACTTTTCCTCAAGGCTTTCCAGAATTTGTAAATATTAAAAAAGTGTATTTGTGTCCAAGAAAGTACAACAGAAGACTATCAGAGCTGAGTTTGTGCCCTCCAATAAGAAGTTAATGGCTCCCCTGTTTTGATGTATAAGAAAGCTTATTAATTTCCTTAGCTGTGGTACCCAGGATATATTGAATAATTTTGTGTGCATGGAAGTGCTGACTCCACAGCAGAATAGGCAGACAGCAGAAAAATGATGCTCTTGATCCTTCTGCCTATACAGTGCTGGTTCTGTGAAGAGAAAACTTTGCCTGCTCATTAGTGCTGCAAAACAAGTGTGCTAACAATGATTAAATCAACCCCCCTCCAGTCAAACCAGTAATGTTTTGTTCCACTTAGTTAGAGTAGACATAAGGCACTACACAAGTGAAATCTAGAGCAGCATCTCCCATGTCTGATAAGTCTGGCACTTTTCACCATCACTAAAATTATCTCCAGCCTCCCACGCACTGAAACAGGGCTTTACAATGAGCTCCACAAGTGCCAGGGAGAAGAGTCTCCCAACGATGCCAGCAGAGTTTATCCTTCTGTATTTGCAGAGAAAGGTCTGGATCCTTCCTGTTCCACTTGGGCAGCCTCAGGGAAAGGCCTCACTCAGCCCATGTGTTTGGATATTTGGTTCTGTGTCCCTTCTGTGGGCACTGTGATTAAAGGGGAGCTTTACCTTTTCTTTAGTAGCTGGAGAAATTTGAGACCACAGAGGACTGTGGCTTGCAGGGATGGCTATTTCTCAGCTCTGGTGATTAGTTGCAAGTGATATTTAGAGAGGAGAAAACTGCCCAAACTGAAGAAGGCTGCATTTAAAAAGATGAACAAAGGAGAAATCACGGTAGTGATGGGAGACCAGAGCTGCAATGTTAGCAAAAAGAAGCTCCTGCAAGGGCTTTATATACACAGCTCTCTCATCCCTCAGCTGGGCGTGTGTTTGTGTTTGCATTAGGGATAAAAAGATTTTATTACTAAGCAGCTGTGAATTATTGAATATATCATGGATCAGCATACATAAAGAGAAAACAAAAATAGAAGAAGGAATATCAATATTGCATAAGCAATACAAAAAACCTGAAAAAATGTCAAAGCGAATAGGTGAAGTTATGATCTGATGAAACAGAGAAATATGCAACTAGAAAAGATTAGAAAAAGTTATATCTGAAAAGCTTTACACAAGAGAGTATATAATATTATATATTAATATATACAAGAAAGTATATAATAATATTTATTAAAAGAGACAAGAGAGCATATTCGGTGCATAGTAATTAAAACTGCAAGAAGATGCTGTGAATACAAAGCTGTCCTGTAAAGGTGGGCAAAATCTATAAAATATTTTCATCAGCCATCACAAGAGAAGAACAAGTTCAGGTAATTGCTCTATGCAAAACAGGGTGCCAGGCATTATGGAAGAAGGAAGAGACCTATTCCTAGTAGATGTTTCTAGTCTGAAAAAAACCCCAGTCTTGAACAGGGGCATGAATAGAAGGATCTGACTGAGGATGGAGAGGATGAGATCAAACCAAAAATTTCTCAGGAAAAAGTCACTCCCTACTCCAGCTCTCTGATGAGGCTGTTATTTAACCAGTGGGCCTTGTGGCAGAAGTGTAATCCTATGCAAATATTGGGAGTTTAAGTACCGACCTAAGTCATGTAATGTATGAGCAGTCACATCGACAACCTTACCTTTAGCAATTTGCCCATGTTCATGGCATTCAAATCAGCCATTTCACAGTGAATTTCAGTGCTTATGTGACTGACCTAAAAACCATCGAATTATAACGTTAATTTGTATAATAATTTTTTTTCAATTTTTTATACAATCTAGGTGCTTAAAGCACACTCTGGCAAGTACCTCTCTCTCTTGGTAGAGATCCAAGTATATGAAAATATGCAGAGACAGTTAATTTCCAGAATTAATACAGTGTAAAAAAATAAGACATTTATACAATATTGCTAATAGGAAAAAAAATATTCACATAGGTTGCTTGCAGTTGAGAAAAAATTAAAGCAAACCTAAGAGAACGCATGAAAGTGGAAGCCAAGTACACAGTAAATATGTTAAAAATTCCTTCTAGATATAAACCAGATTGAGATCTACAGATGGTAAGTGGTGGATATTTAGTGTTTCAGAAAATTTATATCTATAGACTTGCACAGATGACCCTCAAGCATTGCTACCACCTTCTCCATGTCTGAACCATGCAATTCAAAGGGTGTGAAGGGCTCTGTCCTGGACAGGGTGTCTGTAATGCTCCCCACAGTGCTGAAAGAAGCAGGGTGAAATATCAGAGCTATTAATCCTGGAAGACCAAACCAGATACCCTGACAGAAGGGACACCTCTGGGAGCAGGCAGCCCAAAGCTGTACCCAGTGACTGCTCTGTGTCCTGCCAGCAGCACAAAAAGCAGCTCCTGAGCTGCTCCAGTTTAGTCGCTGGGATTTTACTGTGCCTTGGCTGTTTCAGTGCCTTCAGGGACACTGTGAGTGGCACTGCTGTGATTCAGAGTGTGTCAGCTGGCTGTCAGGTCAGTGACCTGCAGGAGTGAGGGGGAGGAATCCCCAGGCAGGACAAACTGCTCCTCTCCAGCTTTGAGGTACTGCACTTTGTGACAGTAAGAACTGGAAGACATGAGATCCCTCCACATCCCTGCTCAGGAGCTTTAGACTTTGAAATCTATTGCAGGTGGAAAAAATATGGAGAAAACAGCATTCATTGCATTCTTATTTCAAGCTGTGAGCTGGGTAAGCGTTGGATTCTGCAGGAAAAAAGTTGAAAAACTTTGGCAGTATATTGATAATTCTTGCGAGAAAGAAAACACATTTGCAAAGCCCTATGTGAAACAAATCGCCCACCATGTTACAAGTTTAACAGCTTAAGAAGAATTTGTTTTCTCTGGTAGAAAACAATTGTTTCACCCCAGCAGATGTAAAGGATTGAACTCTTACAAGAGTTCAAGAGCCTATACGTAACTAAACTCTTTGTTGCCTTTCCTGTGTGCTGGTTTTGGCTGGGGTAGCATTAATTTTCTTCATAGTAGCTGGTATGGGGCTATGTTTTGGACTTGTGCTGGAAACAGGTGAAATTGTAATTTCTGTGGTGTAAGAAAGACAATGTTTGATTCCTTGAGAGCAGTCATAGCTTCTTTGGGGATAATGCACTTGCATACCAGAATCAGTGTTTTATTTCTACTGTCTTTTTGTATGAAGCAGTATCCTGCACTAGTGAGTCTCTGTACTGCAACTCATCAGTCTGAGACATAATTTAAGTTCTTAGTAATTTATTTGTTATAATTTTTTTTTCCAAAAGGGAATATAAACTTTAGATAACTTACTGAGGTAATGTAATATGTATATATGTATATATATATGTGTGTGTGTGTATATATATGTATATATATATGTATATGTGTATATATATATATGTATATGTGTATATATATATATGTATATATAATGCACACTTATTCCATATGAGGGAACAGTTTTTAAATCTATAATAAACTGAAATCCTAGAACAGGTGACATGATAGATGAAGGTGCAGTGTCAGCTGGATTAGTGTGGAGCCGCAGTGTGATCTTTGGCAAATTAGAAGGCTCCTGAGTTGCTAATTCCAGCTGCAGGAAGATTGGTAGAGCTAATCTTGTCCATCTGATCTATCTGTTTTGGCTTGGATGTATGAATTAATCTGCTTTAAATTCTTCTCTCAAATCTGAACACACAGCCCTTGCTGACAGTAGCAGGACCTGTGCTCAGGTGTGGTCCTGAAGACCATTCTGTAATTATAACATGTGGGAAATGTTGGTTTCTAGAGATGCTCCAAAGTGTTTCCTTGAGCCCTGGAATGTCAGTTGCTGAAGGGCCTTTTTGCCCAGTGAAACAAGATCAGACCTGAGAGAAGACTTAATTTTGGCACTGAGCAGTGGCTCTCAAGCTGCTCTGCTGCTGCTCTCCACAGACACACTCCTGCAGTGTGCTCTAGTCCATGTGTTATCATAGTCAACAACAGATTAAAACCCAGAAGATGGCCTTATCAAGTGATTTTGTTGTCATTGCTTTTAGCTCTACTCACCTGTTGCACCTTGATGGGCCTGACATCCTGCCTCTGCCAGGGCTAGTTACTTGACTTTGTATTGGAGAATACAGCTTGGCTTTGATTACAGGTTTTGTATCTTTGCATATCAATTTAAGCTGTTGGGCTTCTTCTGTGAGGAATCAAAACATGCTGTATGACACTGTACTGAATTTTGGAAAACCTACCCACTTACTGTCATAATCTTTTCAGTCTTGAATTAAATAGATTACTGGTGGCATGTCACAATCTGTCATGTATTTTAGCTCTTGGGGAGTCTCCTATTTCATGTGAGTCTTCCTTTTTACTGATTTCAGCAGCTGCAAATACTTTTAAGCAAGGCAACAAGAAGGGAAGGCAATAAAAGGATGTGAGATGGAAAGAGAAGTGGGACTGAGTATGGAAAAGAGAATAAAATAGAGAAAGAGGAGGAGAAGAAAGAAAATTTTGAGGCTAATGAAAGGAAAATAAGAGAAATCAGAATGAAAGAGATCATGTGTCACCTCTTTCTGGTTATTTTTTTCTTATGTTGTCTCCTCTAAGCCAAGAACTATCTTAAAAGCAGTGTTCAAATTTCAACTGTTTGCTTTTGCCCCATTCCTCTTTCAAGAACGTGATTCTGGTCATAGCATGTATTTGGAAATTTTTGGAAGTTTTCAGTGAGTAGCTCTGCTGCAGCAGTGAAGGTGATCTTTTATATCCTGGTCACACTCCCTGCAAGGAAATGTGTAACACATTCCCTGCTGGTCCTTCATGCTTTGACACTTGACTGCTGGCCTGTGCCCTGGAAAAGGCTTTCTGCAGGTGCCATGGGACTTTGCTCAGGAGCAAATATTTATGCAGGAGTGATAGCATGTGTTTGCAGCAGGAGTGTATTTAACTCTATGTGTAACAGAGATGAATGTGTTCCAAGTGCATGTCCTTATTCTTATCCCTCTAAATTCCTGTGCAAATTGGAAAGTCTCTGCTGTAATATCCTTACCCCATGCAGTCCTCCCTATTACCATCAACACAAGAAGAAGCTGAGCAAGGGACATATTTCCCTTCAAGCTTTATCAATGTTTTCCTGCAAACATCAAGATAACAAGTTTTTGAAAGCCATGACACTTTCCCATTCACTTTCAGTCCAGCAAGGATAAGAAAAGGATGTGAAATTAAACAGAGTTTCCTAAAGAGGAACACCAGCTGAGAAATACACCCTTAATATGTTTATAAACCACATGAATAATTTGTGTGGCAGATTATATGTTCTATCATGTTTTGCTAGGCCTTTTGACTAACATATCCCGTGGGTGTTCCTCTTCATGTCACAGGAAGGTATTTTTTCAGGAATGCTCATCAATAGATAAAACCTGATAGTGGCAAATAACTTGGCATAGCTTCTCTTCAGCAAATGGGTTCCTCTGGCAGTATCTGAATTTGTTCCACCTCTGGCAAGTACTTGACAAATGAGCCCAGTACTGTAGCTCTGTGTTGATATTGTTTATTCGTTATTTGGATAGAGTAGGTAAGGCCCGAGGGCTTGATCCAAAGCCCACAGAAGTCAGTGAAAAGATCCCACAGGCCTTTTTTAGTCACTGGAATTCTGTATTCTGTGTTTCAGAGCTTGGAAATCTGTGCCAAGAACTTCATCAATAACTGAAAGGCTGGAAGAAATGCAAAGAGCAAACTTCTGGACAGGCAGAATGAAAAAAAAAAAGAGAAGGAAAATATCCAATAAATTCTCACAAGAAACAAAATGTCCCCAAGTGGCTTTTATAGGTGAGGCTTAAAAGTGAAGTAACTTCTGACATTTTCAAGGAAGTACCAGGCTTCTAAAAGCTTTAAGACAAAACTGAAATGGACACTCTAGAGTCTCAAAATCACATATTCTACAAGTACCCTTTAGCTCAGTCTTCTGTATATTAAACAGGTTCACCTAGATTTCTGATGCTGCTTTTAAATCTCTTAAATTCTGCTATTTCTAATAACTTTATTTTTACAATTTTTAATAGTTGCTGGTAATTGAAAAGTTGCTACAAATATAATTTTACTGATAATATGGTTATATGTTTGTGTTAAATATTTTAGGGCTAGGCAGCAATGACCCCTCTACTTATATTATCTAGTATTTTCCATGGTAGGAAATATTGTGTTTAGTTTTTAATTTTTTAGGTGTTGGGAAGATTTGATGACTGAATGCTTGGAGCTGCCCTTTGAAATTGGTCAGGGATAAAATTCCAAATCTGTATAAGTGCTTCTTCTTTGTCCTGTGAAATTATGCAGGGATTTTCTGGTCTCAGCTGCTGACATTCAGTGTTCCTGTTCTCCCTTTTCCTTTCCTCTGCAAAGATTGCTGAATGATTCTAATGATTCTGCTTCCTTACCTGTGGATTGCCTTTAAGGACCCACACCAAAAATAACTTAATATATTTTAGTTCAAGCCTTCCCAGATCTCAGCTCAATAAGCCATTAGTTGATATAAGTTAGAGAAAGCAATTCCATTTAAACAGTTCCATGATGGCTGAAAACCACCAGAGCATTGTCAAGAAAACTATTCAAAATCCTTGAACTTAATTCTTTTAAAACAGCAAAAGACCAGTATAGATACAGAAAAAGAGAGTAGTGAATTTACCTATACACATTCTTTAGCCCTAAACACCTTTCCACTATCAGAAGTTGCTCGAGACACAGGTTGGAACCCCTGCAAAGGGTGACAGTCTTGTGGCTTTTCTTGAAAACCATACATTGTTCTTTGCTACAATTTCCTTCTTCTATTATACCACAAAGAAAGTTCTTGTCTCCCCAAATTTGTGTGTCTGCATCCCCTAAGTCTAAGATTAACACGTGTGATTCTGTGACTACCTTTTACTGATTTGAGGGCTTTTCAGTCCTGAAATCCCAGACCCTTATGAGAAGTTGTAGAAAAACAAGTTTTTATTCAGTTTATTTTCTTTTTTCAGATCAAGGCTAGGCACAATTATTTAATAAGCTTTAATGATTTTCTAATTCATAAAAGAAAATACCTTACTCCTTTGTGGAAGAACCATCTGTATGGCAGGAAAAATGTCACAAAATGACTTTTTATATAGCAGCTGAGAAATGAACCCACTCCTATAGCTGAAAGGTTATCCATGGAAAGATTTCAGTCACAGACAAGTTTACTTTGATTTCTACTTCAGAGTAAAATGTAAATGATTCACAAGTTTAAATTCAGAATTTTGAAGAAGTTAAGGCTTTACCTCATAACTCAGCAGAAGCGTTACAGCAGTAACAGTAGCTATCTTAAATCATTAAAACCTAGTACTGTTTGGAATATCCCTAAGGCATTTTCACAAATGGCACTTAAAAAAAACCCCTAATTCTTCAAAGAATACTCTTGCTGTTCAGTTTGACACTGGTCTTTCTACAGTACCGAATGACCTTAAATTTAGCTTAAGGAAATATCTATATTTAAAATATAGAGAACTGAAAGCATGCTGTACCTGGAGTTGGTATTTTATTGTGAAACCAGGGAATATCTGTATGGCATGAAAAGACTACTAAACCTGAACAGAATTATTCCATAAAAATTCTCTAATGTAGAGTATAAAGGTGGGATAAACTGTTAGACAGCTCTGGAAATCAGCATCATTCCACTGTCTGAATATTTTAACATTCACATTAAAAAGGCTTTTGATAATCTGCATTTAATTGCAAGATTCTCACTCCTTGCATGTTTGCAGTGTCTATGCAGGGGGGCTTTCAACTGTTTGGCTGTTTTGAACAAAACTTGACTAGTGATTATTAGTAGTTGCAAGCTCTGATTCCCTCCATCCCTTGCTCCACCACCTTCCTGTGAGACAGATGATGTCTTCATGGAAATCCTCCAGCAACATGCTGTTAATAAATGAATTGTCAGGTTCTGTGGAATGTTAGCTCAGGAAAGTTCAACATTCAGAGCTATATATGTGCCACCCATATTGCAGCGTGGATAGTAATTGTAATTTTTGTAAACCAGCAACTCTTGCCAATTCTTCCCCTGATTAGTATAATCCTTTTCTCATAATCTCTTATAATAATGTTTTATACTTCATTTATCTTACATAATTAGACCTCATACAATCTCACAGCCTGGTTACATTTGTTTTTTAAAGTTCATTCTTGCTCTTAAGGAAGCACAAAACAAATACTAAATTGGTAAATTTTATTTAAAATGTTTTCAGATTGATGTATGTATAACTTGTGTGTGTATCTAGTGGGGAAGAAACTCAAATCTTGGAGGTTCTCATTCCTTTTTGGTCTATCACTATTCCTGTGCAAGTCTTTAAGTTTTTGCCTCAATCAGATCCCAGGATAGACCTGTTTTTTTGTACTTCATTACTGATTTTTCCCGTTTCACACATTTAATGGAAAAACTATCAATATTTCTTTCTAAACTGGTGGAGTTTTTTTCCAGGAGAGTGTTAGAACAGCTGGGAAAACTGCCAAGTAACTTGTTAAAGACAGTGGGAGCAGGAATTAAATCACAGAAAAACATGAAAAACCTGTAGCTGTGCCTGAACAGTGAAATAGTTACTGTTGACCCACAACAGTATTAAGCTTTATAAATACCAAGTTTTACAACAGTGTGGTAAAGCTTCTAATATGCAACATTATGTTTTAGCAGATAAATGCAAATGACAAGCAAAGTATAATATGGAATATTACAAAGTCTATGACATTGTAAATTCTTGTTAAAAACAGCCTGGGAAGAGGCTCTACTGACTTCAAATTTTCAGAGTCCTTTCTGCAAGCTTCTTAGGTGATGTATATTAAACCAAGGATTTATAGCTCTTTCATCCTTTCCCAGCAGCTCTTATGATCACCTACAAAGTACAGAAGCAGCAGGTTAGAGGACATTTTCATCTTTTTCCAATAATAAACTTGATGAGCTATGGCCATAAAAACTGCAGAGTGTACTCAGTTGTCTCAGTCATGAGCTGTAAACTGTTTACACCAGTTTTATTTCATCTCTGCCTTTCTGGACTCCTGCATGCTGTCTTTATTCCACACAAGTGAACACTGGGGATATGACAAAATGTAACATGGCAGGTGTGCTTGTTTCCTGCTTTAAATGACAGACTATTTCTCATATTAAATTCAGATATATTAGTCCAGATAACTTAGGTGGGTAACTAATAAAACTGGCATCTAAGCTAAAAATTATCTGTAGGTCAGGAAATTAATTCTTTGATCTTGTGAGTGCTCCAAAGCTTTCCAAAACTGAAATTAATAGAAAAGGTTCTATGGATTTCAATGAAATTGAACAATATGCACGGAACCAAATTAATATAAACTGACTCCTCCATTTTCCATACTGGAAACTCCTAACTAGAATGCAAAGGGTTAGGGATGCCATTCTCACCCTTGACTTAACAGGGCAATAATTCTACCTTTGATGTTTTGAAAACATCATTAATCCTGCTCCTTACCTCTGTACCTACTAAACCGCAGACAGCTTTGCCATTTGTACCAGGTTTGAAGTTCTTAAATTTACTAATACTGTTGCTAAGGGAACAAGAGTACTCTGCCAGCTGGGACAGCTGCTGGGCAGGGAGCACCAGAGGACACGTGCTGAGTTGTCCGGTGTTGTAGAAGGATGTTGACATTATGTGCTACAAAGCTTGCTTGAATTTCACATTTTTAGTGCTGTGTGTAAATTCAGGAAAAAAAAAAAGAAAAAACGAGAGTTTTTTTTTTTTTTCACTGCTTTCCTGTCCTCCAAACTCTGCTTTCACTCTGGTTAAACTGTTTTACCATTTCTACACAAAAGATATATATTGTCAAGCCACACTGAATGACCAGTGAACTGTGCAATTCCATTGTCCTCAATGAAATCCGTGGAAAAAAGTGCACGGTATCTATAAACGCCTGTGACTTCTGACGGCTTTGCGGAGGAGATTGCTCAGCGGTTCCATTGATGCCGGTGTTACTGATGATGCAGGAGGTTTTGCACAGTGTAGGTCCTGTTGCGTTAACAGATGCCCCAAAGCCCAGGAAGGCCATCGGATTTCGGCCGTGAGCGGTGGCTGTGTACCCCGGACGCCGGGAGGAACAGCAGACCGCCGTGCTGCCCTGCCGAGCACCTTCTCTTTCCCCGGAGCCGCGTACCTGAGGCAGGGCGGCGGCAGGAGAAGGGGCAGCAGCGGTGCTCGCTCCCCCCGGTGCACCAGCCAGGGCCGAGAACCGGGATTTCGCGGGGCTCCTTGTGCCGGTGCCACCCCGGCTCCGCATCCCCGGAACCCGCCGGGGCAGAGCGAGGCGGGGGCATCCGGAGCCCCTCGGGCTCGCTCGGGGCACTCTCTCCGACCGTGTGCGGGGCCCGGCGGCTCCTCCGCCCCGTCCGCGCTGCCGGCGCCCCGCGGAGCCGGCCGGCTGCCCCCGCCCCGCCGCACCGCCCCACGCCTCCGGAGCGGGAGCCAGCGCCGCCGCCCCGCCCGCCGCCGCTGCGCGCCGGGGCAGGAGCCGAGCAGGTGGCCGCGGGCAGCGCCGCGGCATGTGAGCGGCCCCCGGCCCTCGGGAAGGCAGCACCGGCCCCGTCCTGCGCTGCCCTCCCTTCCCCGCGCCTCGGCGGGCCGGCCGCGACGCCGGGGCGGAGGCAGGGCGCCCGCAGCGGCAGCCCGGCGGCGGCCGGGGGCTGAGCGCCGCGCCCCGCCGGGGGGCGGCCGTGGCGGAGGGCGGAGGGGAAGAGGAGGAGGAGGAGGAGGAAGGCTGCGCGGGGCCGGAGGGACGCGGGAGCCCCCCGGCCGCACAGGATGAAAGTCACGGTGTGCTTCGGGAGGACGCGGGTGGTCGTGCCCTGCGGGGACGGGAACATGAAAGTTTTCAGCTTGATCCAGCAAGCGGTGACCCGGTACAAGAAGGCGATCGCCAAGGTGAGGGGCGCGGGGAGCGGCGCCCGCGATCAATATGGCGCTTCCCGGAGTGGGGAGGGAAGAGAGGGGGAAAGTCCGGGCTGCCCCGCCGGGGGGAGCGGCGGGAGCGGGGCCGGGGGCGGCCGGTGGCGGCGGCGGAGCCCGCGGGGAGCGAGTGCCCGGCGCCACCGCAGGGAGCGGGGGCCGGGGGGGGGGCTCGGCCCCTCCGCAGCGGCCAGCGCGGCCCCTCCGCGGCTCCCCGCGGGCGCCTGGCGGGCCTCGGCCCTTTGTTCGCCGGTGCCCGGCGGCTCCCGGGGGTGTCGGTGCGGGAGCCGCCCGAACCCGGCCGGCGGAGCAGCGCGGAGGCCGGCGGTGCCGGCTCTGCCCCGGGGCGGGCGGCGGGGCCGAGGCGCAGCGGGCCGGGCGGGAGTCGCCGCGCAGGGCTGGAACTCCAGCTCCAGGCTTCCCGGCCCTCCAGGCCCGGCGCTGAGGGCGGTGCGAGGGGACCCCGCCGCAGGGGCGTCCGGCAGCGCCCGCGGGCCGCCCCCCGCGCCGGGCGAGGCTCGGAGGGCCCGCAGCAGCAGCGCGGCCGCCCGCGGCGCCTCCGCGCCCGCCGCGCCGCGGGGGAGGCTGCTCTGCGCGCTGCGGGACGCTCCGCCGTGCCCGGGGTGCGGGGGGCGCCGGCCCGGCCCGGCCCGGCCCGCGGCGCAGCCCCACAGCCGCCCGCGCCGGCCTCTCGCAGCCCCATGTTGAAATCCCGGGCTGTGCGTGTGCAGGCAGTTGCAGACTTGGCTTTCCCTCCATGGGCAACTTGTTGGGCTTTGAGTTTCTTCCCTTCTTTTTTTTTTTTTTTTTTTTTTTTTTTTTTAATTTTTCCTTTTTCTCTTTCCTCCCCTCCTCCCTTCCCCCCCTCCCTCCCCCCTCCCGTACTTTCTTGTTGCTGCAAACTTCTTTTTAGTCAACTGGTTTTTTGGGCAGTATGACCATCGCTGGCTGAGAAATTCAGCAGTGCCCTTCCCCTTTCCTCTGCCTTATCGATCTAAGAAGTTTTAGTGTGCTTTTCCCTCTCATCCCTTCTGAGACATTTTACACTTCTGATCCTGGAAGTTTTACTTTGGCAAATGCAGACTGCCAGGTTGTCCTGAAACATGCAGTGGAAGGAATATTGTCAACATTTCGTTGATTGGTTTGAAGTGATTCCTGAGAAAATTTTTAAAATCAGTTTTTTCATAGAGAATTCCAAATGCTGGAAGGAATAAAGTAACTGAGTTTCCCATCATCTCCCCACCTGATTCCTAAAGTGCATGGTTTTGAAGACAGCAAACATATTCTGATTCCATCTGGAAAAAGAGAAAAATGGTTCTCGAGGATATGGCTGTGGCTGCATACCAGCTGTCGTTCATATACAGCAGTTAATGCATATGGCAGTCTACTTGCATATGGGGGTCTGGGGCTGAAAGTACCTCTCTGGTTAAGGTAAAGCAGTGATCAGTAAAGTGAGACTGTTTGTGGAACACTGAATGCCTCATTGGGCCATTCAGATGAGAAATGTTTGCAGCATTTGATCTTCAGTATTACAGCATTAATAAAAGTAATTATTTTGCTGTGTTTTGTTCCAAAACTGCCCTGTGTAACTCCTGTGCCAATGGACTGCATTCTGGCTTCCAAGTATTTAGTTACATTGAGGGGTGGCAGTTGCATTCTGCAGCATAATGTTAAACCCGGGAGGGATTGAAGTTATAAGCACAGGGGAGGCACACAACAGTCACCAGGAAAAGGTTACATCATTGCAAATTTCAGTTCAGAACAAAAGTGGCCCACCTGTGGAAGCCTGGGAGGGAAAAAAAGTAACTCTTAATATGGCCATGTACTTGTTAAAGGGACAGCCAGAGGGGCAGCCAGGCTTTGACTGGTCCCAGGTATCAAAAGCTCTGCATCCTGGGTTAAAATGACATGGTGGTTTTATTTATTAGTATTTATATGGTGGTTATGCTAAATGCCACTGGTGTGGACATGAGGTAGCTGCAATTACCGAGATTGTTTCTATTGGATGGAAATTCTGTGGTTGAAAACAGTAGCAGTGTCCATGGACTTTCTCTGAGTGTTTTATATGGTCACTGTCAAACCTTACTTCTGACTTGAATTTGCTGAACATTTTCTGTGATGATGTTTAGGTGGGAGGAAACTGGATCTTACAGTAAGTAAGTTTTGTAAGTAGGTGTATAACACTGTTTGCTGTGCTTGCAGTAGAGTAACATAGTAATTGTATGGTTTGGATGCTGGAATTCCACGGATGACTCTGTTTTCATAGCAGTTAGATGGTTCCTTTCTGTGCTAGTGTAGCAGATGAGCAAATCTTCAGTTCATAAGGAGACAAGAAAGGGGACAAAGTAATTCCTAACTGAGAAGATCAAAGTATATGTGCCCATATGAATTTTCAGTCTGGCAGCTGGTATCAAGCTGACACTGAAATCTACTTCACCACCACTATACTTGTATGGAAAGAAGCATATCTGGTGGAAGATTATTCAAAATATTTGAATGAAGTTTATGGTTTTCATACTTACAGGCAAAGCAGCATTTCTCATCCTGCAAGAATGTGTGTGTCTACTGTATGCAGCAGTTCTTTCAGGAGAATTCCTTGAGAACTGAGTTGTCAGCCCTTCCCAGATTTCCCCCCGCTTTGTCACGGTTTCCCACTTGTGATTAGCAGTAAGTGATCTGCACAGTGCACTTAGGATGTCCCTGTGCAGTTGTAGTGAGGCAGCCCAAAACCATGCTTGCAGAGTGCCAGGAATGAATAACTTCAGAATTTGACCTCAGTGTTCTGGCTTGGTATTATTTAGGTTGAAGAGATGTGTCGAGAATGGAAAAAGTACTTACGGAGAACAATCCACATAATAGTACAGTTCTCCTCTCTGAAAAATTTTAGGAGTTCAAAACATACAGATAGCACAACTGCAGATAACCGCAGTTAGTTCTGGGTGCTATGTCTTTGATGAGGATTCTGAGTGAATCCTCAAATTTATCAAAAAATGTATTATGGATTAATACTGCTGTCAGTGCTAAGTCTTTGTGTGTGGAATTAGTTATTAATATACCAGGCTGTGTTTAAAGGCTGGTCTCTGTAGTGTGTATTAATTTTTCTGTTCTTTTGCTTTTATTCCAAGAGAAGCTTTGTTTCTGAAACATGATGCGTTCTCTCTGCAGGTTGTGTTTGCGGGAAATGAACAAGCAAATGATGAAAGATGTTTGAAATGTCCACCTTGTTCAGGGCAAGTGGAGTCAGCAAAATCGATCACGTTAAATGAAACCCAGTTTTCATGGGGGCACGCTAATGGTGCACTTTTGTGTGGCTGGATGGAGTGATGCAGCCTCTGGCACAATCTCTGCCTGAGCCTTAAAGGAGTTCAACTTGGGCAGGGGACAGCTGGCCTCAGGAATGCATTTTCCAGACCCTGCTGGTCAAGGGTTGTGCAGATTTGGAGTTGGTGCAGTCCTAGCAATTAATTTACTGGTTAAAAACTTGCAGGAAGGTAAGGGGGATTAAAGAGGGGTGGTCAGCCACATCTGAGTGGCCTGCACCAAAAAGAAAAAAGCAGACAGACAGTTGAGATGAAACATGCTTATCAAATATTGAACCAGTGTTAAAAGGTGGAAAATTATCATAAAAATGATGTATCAAGCAACTATTGAAAGGAAGTAATTGTGCATCCTGTAACTTTGGTTTGATCTAGATGTTGCCAGAGTTGTTTCTGACTTTTTTTGTTGACTTTTCACGGTCAGCATAATCTCTTGTGCTTTGATTTTTGCAGAGGATATTGTAAGCATTTTAACTTTTATCTTCTTTTTCTTGCAAGTAAAAATAGGTATGCATAAGCAATGGGTAGATATAATTAAAAAAAAAAAATCATGTGATGTAAATGAGCATGGGAAGCAAGAATATGAAATAGGAAGTTGCAGATTTGCTGGAGTTGTTGAATGTCACATTGAGTCCCTAGAGGGATTGTTTGGTCTCCATGATAGTTCAGGCTGATGCCCTGCATATCATGAGCTTGTAGTGGTGTTCCTAGATGTCATATATAACCCTCATTTTCCTGTTAAAAGAAAAAAACAGTTTTCTTGCAGAATCAAAATTATTTTAATAGAAGTCTTGAGACACCTTTTCCCTCTCCCATGCCACATGCTGTAGGAGATGAAGTTTTGTGGGGGTTTTGATGTTGCATGGAACAATACTTCAATTGTTAATTTGAAAACTGCAGTGCAGTAATATTTGTGAAAAGAAATTGTAATCTTCTCTTTGATAGTGTTAGAGGCTGTTGCTGATAAGAGACCAGAACTGCAGGAGAGTTGGCAGGGTAAGCAAAGGTAACAGGTGTCAGATGACCATATTCTCGTGTAATTTGTACATTGGGGGCTTAGGCCACCCAAAGCTTAAAGCTCCATCTCTTTGGTAGGTCTGACATTCATCAGCAGGGAGTTGTGAGGGAGGAAGTTTGAAGTCTGAGTGATTGTGTCTGTGAAGCTTGCTTTTTTTTCTGTTTTTGGTTTTATCCCCCCCAGTGCCAGCTAACGGGGATTATTTGCCTAAAAGTCAGTTCTCAGACAGCTGGTTCTCTGTCAGGTGCACAACAGCAGCTTTGATGCAAGTTACATTCTACAGAGCAAACAGTTGCACAGTTCCTCATGACTGTGTCACTGGGGCATGGTTTGTAGAGCCTAACACATGGCTGGGTTGGTATGAAAATCTGCTGATTTTACTTGGGCTTTGTGTTGTTCTTGGCACATTCTCTCCTTGAGCCTGACCACTAGGTTTTTGCCACAGGCTTAAATGGATCTGCCACAATGCCCATTCAGTGACCCCTTTGGCAATACTCAAGGGCAGCAGTGGCTAAATTTAGCATAAAAAAGATTTCAAGTTCTTTTTGTTTATGTGTGGTTTTTTCTTTTTTTCTTTTTTTTTTTTTTTTAGATTTGGATTTCATTTTTCTATATGTGCAGATTTTTCTATATGTGCAAAGCCTTTTTTAAGTAGAAAGAAATCTTACAGGCAATTTCCAGAATGCACAGGAATCCTCTTAACCCCAAAAAGGAACCAAAATGCCAAAAAAATCCCTGTCAGCCCTGCTGCTCAGTTGGCTATCAGTTTAGTTCTATCTGGCACCCCAGGATGATGTGTCTGGGCTCTGCATTCAGTGTTGGCTGGATGATATTTCAGTGATTTACCTGAAGTCAGCCAGGATTCCGTGGGGCTCTGGGCAGTTTTCTCCAGCTGGCTCTTGGCCTCTTCAGTGACGCCGGGCTCCCAACAGTGCAGTGAAACCCAGCTGTCAGGAACGTCATTCTGCTGGGCCTTGGTGAGCAGCACAGCAGAAATGCTGATTTAGGGAAGATCAGTACTGAAATGGGTCATGATTGCTTCACATTTAGAAAGCTGCTGTGTGATCCTGCAGGTTTGGTGCTGGAAATGCAAGGCTATAGTGATAAATTCCCTCTGCTCATTATGGAAAACTTTCTTTTAACCTCTTCTCTCCAATTCTGTCTGTGTTTTCAGCCAAATCAATGTTTTCCTGTCATTGGCTCATCTGTAAATACAGGTGGCTCTTGCACGTGGCAAGAGAATTTGCAGGGTGAAGATAGAGATGAACCTTTGGCGCGAGTGAGGCAGTGGCTGTGGAAGTCCCTGGCATGGGCGCTTTGCTGTACAGCAGTGCTGTGCCCCAGGGACCTGGGGCTTGCAAGGCAGGAGCTGCACAAGCCCTGCCATGCCCTCTCTGCCAGCTCTTGCCTTTGTTCTGTGCCATCCATGCAACAAGGGAGGAGACTTGTCTTAAAAAGGCCTGAGAGCCATGCTGGGGCTGTACCCCTGAGATTTGAGCAAGCAGGCACTTGGGATTATTCAAAGCTAATAAAGAAGACTGAATTCTGTAGTGTTTAAAAAGAGGGTCTTGAGAAGTGGACACCCTGTAAGCCCTTCAGCTTTGAAGGTGCTTTCAGTGAAGGGAGGGTGTGGTGCTGCTGGGGCTGGCTGGTGTGAGCAGCACCTATCTCTGCCTGGACTGGATGCACCATGGATTTCAGTTTGGCATGATGTGGTTTCTCAGTGTTTCCCTGTTACTTACAGTGATGAAAGTGAAGTGTGTGTTTGTGGAAGAGTGGCTGGAGAGCGATTTCCCTTTGAGCAAAGCACCATTCAGCTGCTGAGCAATTCCTGTAGCTCTGAGGGGAGGACTGTGCAGGAGCCTGTGAAAGTGCTCAGTGCATTTGGGGAACAGTTCCTGCAGGCAATCTGGGGTTTAGGGAGTTGCCAGCCTTTCTTCTCCTGGGCAATATAGCCTTCCACCAGTGGAAAGGCATCTGATTCTCATAGCTTTTTACACTTTAACTTCACTTATAACAGTCACAGATGTTTTAGCTCTGTTACAAAAACACCACTGGAAGTAACACTTTCTCAGTTGTACCAGACTATGACATCTTTTGGTCGTGGCACATTTAATCTGGTAAAATAAGACTGAGTAAATGGGGGAGAAATGCTGGTGATCTTAGTTATACAGAATAGGGTTCATGTAGCTTTAAAACAATTTCCTGGTCCTTCAAAGGAAAACAAACCATTTCATCCAAATATAAATTGAATGGATAAAACATGCAACAATGCTGAACCAGTGCTTATGTAGATTGAAAATAAAGTGGAATTCTTCTAACATCAATCCAGAATATAGCACAGATGTTCTCACTCAGAAATATTTTCTGAGCAGTAAGAAAATAAAAAGTGAAGCAAAAAGTATTAAAAAATTCTGGAAGATACTTTAGCGCATCTGTGCTTTATTTTTTTTCTCCTTCTTTTTAATATACATTATATATTTTCTTTGTTTCTTTGAGGTCATTTTGATGTAATGCTCCGCAAGTCTGGTACTGGAAAATGGATAAAAAACCACCAAAAACCAAACTGCCTTTGAGCTAAGTTACATAATCCAGTGAGGCTGTTTAAAAAAACCAAGAAAGTAAAAAGAAAAACAGCAGCACAGACATACATAATACTTGTCAACATGACTAATATTGCTAGTGAAAGAGAAATGAGTCCAATTTTAAGTTGGGGAAAATAATTTTAAATTAACAGCAAATATTAAGGCCCTTGTGTTTTTTGAAGGAATCACATTAGTTTTACTTGCTACAATACCTCAACAGTGTTACTTTATTTTTTTTTTCCTATGGGTATCCTTAGTTATTTTTTTAAGTTGGTCCCAGGTATTTGTTAAATTTGAAATAATTTTAATAACTATTTTGTTGCAATTTTTTTTTTGTTCTCTTTTCCTTTTTTTTGGTAACTTGGTGTTAACTTATTTTCTACTTCAATCCCTGTGGCGAAGTGATGCACGTGAATCACCTATTTAGTCCCACACAAAAGGAGAAATGCATTCCTACTTTCCTACTAAAACTCTTGGACTGCATCCCACACTCTACATCTCAAGGCTGGGGTCTCTGGTGCAGGAGAGGAGGAGTGAAGACCAAGAGAGGTTCTGTGCAAGGTGATCCTTGCTGCCCAGGAGCAGAGATGAGCATCCCCTGGAGCTGGGCCCTGCCGTGCTGCTGTGTTCCTGCCAGACACCACGGCTTGGTGCTGGACACGTTGGCTGCTGTTGCCTCCCGATTGTCAGGATGTCTGTGGTGACAGAAACAGGGCAGGCAGAAGGGAGACTGTGGGGAGAAGGATGATCTTCTGTGGGGTTGTGTTGTTATCTTGTTGTGTTTTATATTTCTAGAGTCCTATACTGCCGCAATCATATTTCTAAAGTCTTGTACCTTCTCGGTGATATTTCTTGGGGGTAGTTCTTCACAGCACAGACTTCTTCTGCTCTTTGCTGCTTCTTGGTCATGGCTCCTTCCAGGCTCTCCCTGACTGGCCAAGCCCACCCCCTTTCATCACAGTTATCTTCACTAGCTACAGCTGCAGCCCAATTAAGGACATCGCAGCTGCAGCCCATCAAGAACAACCTGGGCTTATCCGGGCAAGGCCTATATACAGGTATTCAAATACAATACAGATATTTTACTAGGACTCCTACTATAGGGTTGAAAAAAAGGATGGGATGTCCTTGGAGTTTGGTGAAAGGAAATGTGTAGGGGGATACAATATAAGAAAATAGAGGTAGCATAGAAAGTAATCTTACACCTTAAGGAGTTGTAGCTGAGCCAATTATTAGTGGTTGGGAACAGGCCTGACTTTAACAGGCCACAGCTGTAGCCAATAAGAAGAGTGTTATAAAAGAGTGGATTGGTGGGTTGAGGGGAGTTTGGGTCAGTTGGCTGCTGTAAGAAGGAGGAAGAGTCAGTGCTTGGAGGAGCTGCCTACGAGAAACATCAAGGAGGTGTGAAACTCTTGCAATAAGGAGACAACAGTGCGAAACCTTTGCAATATAACGACAACAGAAATGCTTTTAAAGGATAGATAGGTATGACTCCCATTGTTTTTTCTTCTCACCTGGGTGGGAAATGGGAGTTTGCATGGAAGCAAGACACCAGTGCAGTAAATGAGGTACAAACAGAAAATTCCAAAGATGGGAAGAAATTGGTTAACTTGGTGCTCTGGAGGCAAACAGTCCATTTAGTAAGAGGATGAAAAATTCACCTCAGTGGCGCAACAGATATCACCCAAAGGCTTTTTTAAAAAATCAACCTGTGGAATTTATTATAGGAAGCTTTTCCTTCTGGGCAATAAGCTTAGTGAAAGTAGCGTGTCCCTGATTTGGTGGGGAAAATAGACTCTGTTTTGGAAAAGCAGTGTCATATTTTTGGCTGTTCTCCCCACATTTGCTCATACTTAGCCTGCTGCTGATGCAGTGAAATCACGATTTGGTGCAGGAGGAGCAAGCTGGTATATCATTAGCAGTTTTCTTTTTAAGTAGCCACATTTATAGGATTTTTTTTTCTGGGTGTGCATGTCTTTACAGACTCAGAATAGCAATTTAAAATGTTTCTGGTGTTGATGTGTATTACTAGAAAAAAAATAGTTACGTGGGTATAAAGTATTTTAAATGGAGATAGAACTTCTGGGAGTGCCTGTATGTTTGTGTGTGCACCCACTTAGGTGCTTTCATTTGTTTGAAGAAACGTAGCCACACTTAGTAAATGGAAAAGTAGTTTCACCTTACCCCATCTTTTTTGCATGCGCTTTCAAAGTTGTTGAGTTACTCTATCTTCCCCCTAGGCAAAGGCCACATAATGTTTTTTTCTCCTCTGTTAAATGTCAGAAGCAATACTTGTGAGAACCTTGCAGGAATACAGATCTTTGTGCATATAACGAACAACTTTGTTCCAAGTTCTTAAGGGCCTGAACAGGAAGGAGCTGAATTCAGTAAATATTGGAAAAATTACTTCTGGGGTTGCTGGAGTGTCTCTGAGACCATGCAGCTGAAAGTTTTGTTGCTATAACAACTTAAATGACAGTTGAAAAAACCCAATAAATTGGAAGCTTCAGAACCTTTTGCTTCTTTAATAAGCTGCTAAGTGAAATAACAAAGCTTGATTTAATTTGACCTCTCCAAGAACCTGTTGGACCATATGTCATTTGTGTTGCTTTAAGTGTGCATTTGTTTGTGCTGTCAGTTTGCCCCTCTGCCTTCTTATGAAGACTTTGTGCCTGCAGCTGTGAGCACCAGGAAAGCAGCCAGGTACCAAAAGAAGAAGAATTTAGGCAGCAGGGCTGTGGTGGCCATCCATTCCTGGTCAATGAGCTCTGGCCTCAGCACTGTGTGCAGCCTGAGGAGGGAAGGGATTTTACTCACCTTGGATTTGTCTCTGGCAATAGCAGGCAGCTGGAAGACTGCTAGCCTGAAGTGTTAGGCTTTGCTAAAAGTTGAAAAGTATTGTGCAATTATAGTAATTTGGAGAGTATTACAATAGTAGGAGAGCAGTCATCTCTATGCACCTCAATTATTCTGCTGGGTGTTTCTGGTTTTTACTATAGAGATGAGTGCTGGGTAAGAGAATAAATGCTGCTGCTTTTGCAGGGAGATGAGGGGAGGTAGCCCAGCAAAGGCTGTGGCTCTCCTGGAGTGGGGTAGCCAGCTTTGCAGGGCTCCTGTGAGCTCTGTGTGTGTGAGAGAGCTCAGTGAGGCAGCAGGTCAGGTTTGAATCAGGGTGAGGGTGTGCTCTGGGTTAACCCCTAAATGCTCCCAAAACTTCTCTTGTGGCATTGTAGGAACGAGGTACCTGGGGATGGGAGAAAGGAAAAGACCCAGCACAAGGGACTTCTCCACCCTCAGTCAGACTGAGTCCTGTCTTTTGGGCATGGTGCACGTTCAGAGCATTGTTTCTAAATCCTCTATTGAACATTTTTTTAATGTCATTAAGAATACTGATTTTAGAAGATAGGTTTGATGGTTTTTGCTCTCATTGAGTTTTTTTAACAGTAGCTTTAGTTGCTCTTTCTAGGTTTTTTTTTACAAATGAAAAATTACATAAATAAATGCTATCTGTAATAATTCTGGAAAAATGGAAGTTTGAATGAAGAAATATCAAGAAAAAGTAGACTGGCTGAAATAAAGTAGTGCTTTTAAATTCAGAATACTGTGTTAGCATAGGCTCTCTTTGTAAAAAGGCCAATGAATGTGACTTTTAATGACTATAACTGTATGCAAAATATTTGTATGTTTAAGAGCTTCCATTTGAAGAGAAAACCTTCTATATTTTCTGGACTTAACTAACCTGATCCGAAAGAAAATATTATGCTCTGTATGTAAAGCAGCATATTTAGTGTGTGGTTGTGTGAGGCAATGGAGTAGTCTCCTTACTCTGTACCCAGTGATCACTCAGGAACAGAATTCTTTGGTAAACTAAACCCAGATGTTCATGTGTGTGAAATGTAATCAGTGTCTATAAGTCTCTCCTTTATTAGTATAGCTGTTTGAAGTAAATTCCTGATGACCCTTTTGTTGCTTTGGCATTGCCATAAAATAGCTGTTGTTAGCTTGAAGCCTCTGCTAAATTGGAAGCCACAGGTAATGAACATCCTGTATTGTAGCTTTTATGAAGATACAATATGAAGGTGTTTATGAAATATTTAGCTCAAAAGACTCCTGATCCTTACCCTGTCTCTGTGGAGCTAAGAAGTTTCTTTTGCTGGTGGAATTGCCTAGCTGAGGAATGGAAGCAGCAGTGAAGGGGAGCTAGCTTGTATGAAAAGCTAATCTGTGCTGAGTTAAATGTTCTTGTGAAATTTGAATATGAGGTAATTAGCTTGAATATACTGCTGTTTACCTTTTGGCATCTGGAAAAGTCTAAACAATCTGCTGAAGGGAACTGTATCCTAAATCTACTTCCAAAATACTTTTTCACAGTTGTGTATTTCAGACTTGATTAAATCTGCTTTTTGTGGTGTTATTTTCCCAGTGGCCAGTGTAAATGGCTGAGGAAAGGTTTGGGCAGTGCTCTAGGCTGTAGGTGTCCTGTGCGCTGTTCAGTTTGATCAGATAGATCCTCATAGTTGTTCCCTTTATAAAAATGCTATCAAGGTGGATCTGTAAATGCCTTATGCATGCATATTACTCTTCTCAATTAAAATATTTACCATAGCCATTCACATTCATGGTACTTGAGTCCAATTAGTATGATATGGTCTTTTTTACTCTAAATTGCCTCAATGTCATAGTTCAGTACTTACTTGGTCTCAGAACAAAATAAAAAGGCTTTTAAAATTTGCTTCATGTGGAAGTTATTAAACTATTTGGAATCTGTAAATCACAATAACTAGTTCTGTAAGCTGTATGTCTTGTTTTCATAGACTCAGAGTAGTTTGGGTTGGAAGGGACCTTAAAGATGACCTGCTTCCAATCCCCTTGTCATAGGCAAGGGCACCTTCCATTAGACCAGGTTACCCAAAGCCTGATCCAACCTGGCCTTGAACACCTCCAGGAATGGGGCACCTGCAGCTTCTCTGGGCAGCAGAGAAGTTGCTGATTTTATGGGTTTTACGGGTGGTCTGTGTTACCCTTTATAAGCCCATGTATTATGTCTGTGATTAGACAGTGTGTAAAGACTGCTTTAACTCTAGTAGCCTTCACAAGCTGCTTCTAATTCAGTGAGCCAGTGTTTTGTTGCCTTCTGAAAAACTGTTTCCAAAGGCTGGTGGATGCCAGAGACATGGTGAATAGAGAGAATTAAGACACAATGAGTCCACATTTTTTTCTTGATCACTCTTGGGGATTAAAGTTGTGTGTGATACTGAAATAAAAAGTAATAGTTTTTCTGTAATTAATTAGTGTTTTAGAAACATGCTGTTTATCATTCGGAATCTTCCTGTCACTTTTTTCAAAAAGTGTGCTGCTCCTTCTGAGCTTAAGTGTGTGATAATTCAGTTTGTGTTTTGTGTTACTCTTCAATGTAATGTGGAAACTGAGATAGGAAGCAGAGATCTGAACTCAATTTATAATCAACAGCCCTTTGCAGCCTGCCTTTTACCTGATGGCTGCTAGGGAAGCCAGCCTTTGGGGAAGACCACATGGCTTTTGGGTTTGTACACTATGCCTAGATGCAATAAATAAGAGGGTCAGTTCTTTGCAATTGCAAGCTGTGCATTTCTCGGCATGAACAGCAAATCAGAGACAGCCTGGTGCTGCTCACTTGCTTTGCTGAGGGAGAGGGGCTGTGAGATCAAACACTGAGCTCAAAGATGGCAAAGTCTGTCTATTTTAACTTTGTGGCTCCCCTCTCCCTGTTTTTGAATAAGTAGGACTGCAAATACAGCATGGTATGTAAAAGCAAAGCTGTGGAGTCCTCTCCCCCACTGCTTGCATCTTTATATATAGCTCATTCTGCTGATCGGACTGTCACACCTGCTACCAGCCTCCTTCAGAGAGCAGATTGCAGCCTTGCAATTTAAGTGCTCCTAACATATGTTGGTGATACACCAGCAGCAGGACAAGGCTTTTAGCTTTGACAAGCTCTACTGGTTTGGGGATGTTGTTAAATGGACAAGGGAGAAAAAAAAAAGAGAGTAATTTTGAAAAAAAAATTAAGTAAATATGCAGAAGAATAAAGTGAACTAATGCAATCAGCCACTTTGTTTTTTTTTTTTTTTTTTTTTTTTTTTTTTTAAGGATGGGGTTTAATATATATTATGCTTGGTATAGAACTCCACAAATGAAACTTTCCCCTTTGTCTCATGACTTACCCTGTTGCCCTGGTCGTTACCAGGGTATTGAATTTCCACATCTGTATCCAGACTCGCTGGTGCTGGGTTGCACTTTCTGTGTCCCATTGCAGGCACCAGCTCTGTTACTGCAGGGTAAGCAGAGGTTCTGATTCGCTGTGTGGTTGGGCTGCCATGGTGTATTCCTCGCTAGTAGATGAATAGATTTTATAACTTGCTTTCATTATAGGATGAACTGCTTCAAATTGCCTAATTTTTAGCATGCAGGTAGGGTTATGTGTACAGGTTGTGCAAGTTGTTAGAAAAGCCTGAACATTTTGTGTCCCTACACAGTTAAAAGATTTCACTGCTCAACTCTAATTCAGAAGTCAGAGCATGTTCAGAGAAGTTTAATGTAGCTTCAGTAATTTACAGTAAAAAAATAAATGGTACTTTTTTGTGAAAACTATTGCTTACTCCATTTTAGTGAGTTTCCCTCTGCGCAGGAGCCTGAGTAATAGAAAGCAATATATGTAGAAGTGAGCAGGACAGACTACAAGTGCTGTGGTTCAGATTTAAGGAACAGATACAGTGTCTTTTGGTCCCTTTCAGAAACATTGGCTGAATCTTGTGGTGAAGATGCAGGAGATATCTGGTTAGTTTTGCTTTCCTGATGCTGTGATTTGAGAAGGGAAATGTATGTATCAATGCCCTGCTTCTTCATCTGTGAAAGAGGGGCACAGAGTAGGTGTGGGCTCCTTTTTATCACTGCTTGCCAAGACAGGGCTGCTTTAACTGGGAGCTGTGTAGGTTTATTCCAAACACAGATGATGGAGTACGGGATTGCTCACCTGGGAGCAGCATTGTGTATTCCTGTGGCTCATTCTCTGCAAGGACCTCATTAACACATGCATTTCACAACGATGTTAATTGCAGCAAGTGAGGCATTAAGTCCTTTTGTGGTTTTCTCTTCGTCTTTCTTTGACCTTAGGAAAGAGAAATGTACTTTGCTGTACTGTTGCTTGTGCTGCAGCCATCAGTTGTAACAGCATGCAACACCCAAACTATCTGCGAGGAGATGGTTCTTCAGCACCCACTCCTCTTAGCAGGGCAGTTGTCTTCTTTGCTTTGCCACCTTTCCTTTCAAAAACTAAATCAGCAAGCAAATATCATAGCATGAGATGGGCAAGCTTTATCCCTGCAGGGTGCATGGAGAGAGCAGGCACAGGAGGTCACTGGCTGATCCAGGACCACACAAACAGTTCAGAACCAAGCTGGAAATAAAGTACTGACCTGCTGACTCCTTCATTGCAGGACTATCTTTCCTCCCTAGTAAGGATGTGGTAAAATATTGCTGTACTTAGTCCTTCTCCTGTCCTGTAGCTCAGACACTGTATGAAAAGACACACCAAGCTTCCCAAGCTGAAAAGAGAGTAGCTTGTGGTAATTGGCTGTTGGAAAGAAAGTCTCTTAGTTTTTGAAAAGTGTGGAGTCCATCATGTTAAACTACTTAATAATGTCTGTTTCTTATGTAGTTTTTTTCAAATTGGGTTGAAACTTCCACAGAAGATCTGTCCTTGACAGTGTAGGATGTTGATACCAGTGTTGTTTAAATGCTTGTAACTTAAAATGTAAATAAAAGAAATGCTTATGTTTGACTTCAGTATAGCTATCTAAAGGGATTTATAAGTAGTGATTTTTGTTTAAGTGACATGCTGAAGCCAGATGAGGTCTGTCAGTGATGAATTTGCTTTAAATATGAGAAAATTGGAGAAGGGAGAATATTAATCCATGACAGTAGAATTTAAATCAGCATTTCATTTTTTTTCCCCATAAAGTTCTGTAATACTCTCTTAATACAGAAGTGTGGTAAATAAAGGTGGACATGGCCAAGAAATCTAGGTAGTTGGTAAGTGCTCTAATAGTGTTCAGCAGTGGGTAAGAAAGAGCTGTCTTTGTGGTTATGCTTTTTTTTTTAGATTGATGGGGTTAATTGCCTTGGTCTCAACTTAGCTTGTAGACTGCTGTGCTACAGATGCTGATTTAAAAGGGACTCAGTCTACCAAAACTTTTTAATCCCTTCTGCATACAGTGCTGAAAAAAAGCATGTTTTCCCTGTGTTAGGTGTAAGCTGTAAGCATCATTAGGATCTCTGTATTATAATGTCATACAAGGGTGGATCTCTATGTTGTGAATAAGGAAACATGCAGGGCTGCAGTAGAGCTAGAGGCAAGAAACAGGAGAGTACAAATTTAATAATAATAATACTAAAACCTGAAAATTGGGGTTTTGCAAATCATAATTCCACCCTAAACCAGTTCTTTCAGAATGATTGATTTGAGTTTATCAAATGCTTTAGCTTTTGTGTTTAAAAAACATTCTAGAGCATAACTGCCATTTATTAACACTGCTTTTGTTGAAGCCTTCAGGTTTTATTAACTGCTGTAATAGTCATTGTGTTATCTCCAGCATTCTGCAAAATTGTGTCTGGTGGACTATGCAGCTGGGGGAATTTATGAAATTGTTTTAGATGACATTATAACTGTTTCTCATCTTTTTCCTGTAGAACCTGTATTTTCAAGTGACTTTGTACAGCTTTGATAAACATGCTGTTACTAGGCATGGAGAGCCTGAGATTTCCATGAAATCTTGTAGAATGTATCTCTTAATGATTTACATGAATTATTTTGTGTATCTTGTTGTTTTGACATATCCCTCTTATTTTAGACAGCTTTCTCCAGTAGAAAGCCCCTGAGAAAAGAAAAGCTGCTTGTATTTAGATTTAACAGTCCTGAGGGTAACAGTGCTGATGCTCTGCTTCCTTTGCTGCCTTTGGAAACAGCTATTCCTGACCTGTTCAATGGCATCTCTGTTCCTGGCTTTTTCAGAGAAGTTCATTCTGTTCTACTGCATTCTAGCCTCTATTGTTTTCTTCTGGTGTTGTTTCTGGTTTTTGTAAATGATTTTGCACAACAGTGTCCCCCCTTTTTTCAATGTGCTGCATGTACATCAAAAATTATAGTTTAGAAGTTTTCCTTGTCCTCCTCCATTTCTGAGTTATATAATGCTATGGAAAGAAATAATGATACTTTGGAAACTAGTACTGTATTTGTTTTATTTTGTTTTTAGGCTGCTCACTTTTAGGCTTTCTTGGGCCTTCTTTTTCAGCTGTTTTAAACTCAGGCTATTCCCTATACCAGGACTAATCAATTCTGTGCTGTCCCATTAATCTTGCTGATTAACTGATTAGATGAGTTGTTCCTTAAGGCATGCAGTGGCAACACAAGGGGTGGCTGCTGGGCAGGAATGGTCCCAGCAGGGCATTTTTGCTCTGGACTCTCTCCTGCGCTCTCCTCATATGCCTGAGCTTGCCCTGTGAGGAGGATTCACAGTGACAGATTTTTAAGCTACCAGCAATACTGTCATGGGAGTCCTGCAAATGCTGCTCAGTCAGGACTTTTAACAAAAAGTTGAATTTTATTGAAAGCAATTGAATTGCAGTGTGTGGTGATGAATGGATGTATGGTGGTAGGGCTCTGCAAATTCAGATCTTGATTTTTTTGTTTGCCCTGTACTTTGTAAGTGGCATATATTTCCAAATGAAGATTGTTCTGATAATGACTTAAAAGGCTATTTCTGTTTCTGGTGTATCCCAGAAATTTATATTGAATTTGTACACCATTAAATAACTTTAAAATATTTATTTAAGAGCTAGTGATAATTTTTTTTTTTATGTAAACACTCTTACTTAATGTTAAGAGGGTGTATAGTCAGCATTTCATCAACAGAAAATGCATTGAATGAGCTTATTACCAAGCAAGCTGGATATAGAATCAATATTAGAAAAAAAAACCCTGAGCTGAGCAATGTGAAATAGAAGAAATAATTTAGTTAAAAATGGAAATTGATAATTGTCTGTACTGTATATCTATATACTTTTCACTGAAGTACAAAGCCTATAAAGTCAGGTATGTTCATGAATTTACAGATTGCTCAAACATGACTGTGATCTGAGTCAATGGAACTTCTTTCCTAGGAGAAACCAGCATATCCTGAGGGTCAGAAACCCTGAAGGACACTTCTTTTTTGAATCTTGTGTTTCCAGGCAGAAAGCAAAATGTTCTAATTGTTTTCTCCATCCTCTCTTTTTTACCGTATTTCCCTCCTCATCTGGAATTGATTGTAGCAGTGGGCACTGTGCTTTCACAAACCAAGCATGCTTCCATACAATTGTGATATTTGCTTGCTGCTTTATCAGTCCAGGGCAAACTGTTCAATCTCTTTTTTTGTGGTACCTCCTTTTTATTTCACTTGCACAGTGCATGAGCATGGTTGTTAACATTCAGCTGTATTTGTACAAAAGAATAAGTAGGAATCATTCCAGCTCTACTGGCCATTGAAATACCTTATCTGCTTTTCTGTTCTTATTAAAAAGCTTATTCACGTTTTTCCCTGTATCTCATCTACTAAGCAAAAAAACTCTGCCAGCATCTTGTAGTTTGTGCTCTATGAATCAATGGAGAAAACAGTCTGCTGTGCGTCTGGAATTTGATATTCACCTACGAAATCTGGAAGGTAGAGCATCTGAAAAGGCAAATGGTCTCAACCCTTCTTATGCTCCACTCTGTGAGAATGCCATACTTAGTAAATATACTTTTGAATCTTGGAATGACTGTATATGGTACCAGGTGGCTCAGGATAATGGTTATGTTGTTGTGGTGTGTTATGGGACCAGGTTTGGTTAGAAACTGGGTAGAAGTACCCTGAAATCAGCAGAACTGTGTCCAGGGAAAGGGATCTGCCAGTGCAGCTGCTTGTAAACTTCTGGAACGGAAATCTCAATGATGCCCATTTAGCACTTTGTGACTTTCAGTTTCTTTAGGTAGCAGCCCTGCAGTGGGATATCAGTGGTGTCATGAAATCTGCAGTGCAGCTCCCCACCGTGAGCAGGGGTGGCCTTGTTCCCAAGAGTGACCCGTGCAGTTCCCAGCTCTGACCAGGGCTGGTGCTTTGTTATGATTGATCTCTGGGGATTACAGCAGGGAATGGGGGTGGGAAGGAGAGAAGGCAGAAGGGTGTATTTGTGTTGGGCAGTTATGTCTGCAAGCCTACTCTTTGGATGAGGTGAATGTCAGCGGTGTCACTTGCTTGGGTCACTCTGCAGTAGTACTCGTGGGGGGAATTGCTTCATGGGTGATTGTGACATCCAGGGACAGAGGGAACTGCTGGGCTGTCCTGTGTCATTACCCTGCCCAAAGTTGCCATGAGTGAGTGACAGCCCCTCCTGATCACCTGTCAGAGGTTCCCAGGGTTGGCCCTGCTGGCCTTTGGAGGACCTCAAAGAAGGCTGAAGCCAGTGCATTTAAAGGTAAATGTCCAGCTGAGTGATTCTCCTGCTATTGAGGATTTGCACTGTAGTTTGTCTGAATACAGAACATGACTTTTTGGCCTTGTATGCTGAAGCTATGTTGTGGGTCTTGGGTTTTCAGGAATAGATTATCTTTGAATTTTTCTGGTGGCGTTGGAGATCCCCATGGATCATATTTTTCTTTACCTGTGGATGATGGCAGGCTCTGTGATGACAATCAGCTTTCCTGTTCTGGATAAATATTTTGAACTAAAAAAGAATTGATATGTAAGACTGAAGAGGAAATAGTAAAGTAGCAAGAGACTACATTTGATCTTGCAATGGTTTATCTTCTGGATAACCACAGGATTGAATTTCGTTGGATTTCAGTTACAGGAACAGAGGCCATAATGAAGGAGTTAAGTGTGTGTCCTGAGAGTCAGGTTACTGACATTTTGAGGAGTTACTTAAATTAGCTTAATGTTTGTTCAGAGGTGGAGCTTATGGGTTTGTATTTATTTTGATATTTCTGTTATTGTCTCTCACACACACAAAGATTGTTCTGAAATAGAGTTTAGTTACTGTTTTATCAAGAAAGAATTTGGGTTTTGTCCTCAAAAACCCCCAAAGTTTGCAGAATGTGTTTGGAGTGGCCCTCTGAAATGCTTTCCTGTGACAGAGAACCTCTGCATGGGTGGCATTTCTCTTTGGTTGGGGTACATGGAAGTACTCAGTCATTCAGAAACCCCTCTGCTCCACTGTAGTAGTTTGGGATGAGCATGAAGTTTCCTTTTGGAGTGAGCTGACATCAGTTGCTGTAGGTAGCCTGCTTCTCCTCATGGGCAAATATTGAGATTTCAGCTGTCTGGCAGTCTGGGGAATGTGGCTCCCAGGTGAGGGGGCTGCTCTTCAGTGCTGATAAATTGCATGAGTGCAAGGATCTGCTGGATTCCTTTCTAGCAAAAGAAAACCACAATGATGTAAACGAGTAATTTATCTTTAGAGTTTTGTTTTCTGCAGTTCTGCTGAACCCTGTTCATACTCCTGAGCAATGCATGTGCATTCTGAAGTGTCTTTGCCTTTGTGGCTTAGGGCTTACAAATATTAAAACTCTGAGAGTAGCCCATTCACTGGTGAACGGTGTTGGTGATTCAGATACCTACTTTTGGAGGCAAAAGAAATAACAAGATCTGAGAATTATTTTTTGTTGTTTAGCAATCATTTTTCACACAATAAATGTTGCATTTTTAGCATTCACAAGCTAAAAAATGTAATAGAAGAAGCTTGGATATAATTTATAAGTACTTCATATGTCATGGTGGTTAAAGGTGTCTCTTTGCAGTTGGAAGGAGCAATAGAAGGAATGGTGAATCAGCTGGGATGACAGCTGAGTCAGGCAGCCACCCTGCTCATGTGATGGAGTGTGTGCCTGGACTCTGGGCACAGCAAGGCTGTGTGGAAGCTTCAGGTGTGCATTGAGAGAATATGTTGAACTTAGATACTCACACTGAGGTGGGGGTGTGTACTGAGGTGTCTGTGAGGAAGAACACAAAGGTCACATTTGCATGGACAAGGAGAATAAAGATGTTGAAGCTTTCATTTAAAAGGCTTGTGCTTGTCAGGGTTTAGCCACAGAAAGTGTTTGGCACTCAGATTTGTGTGAATTGTTGCTTCTAGATGTGGATGCTGCTATCTCCAAAACTCTTACCCTTGGTTTTGTTTATATTCTATATCGATATTCTTTATTGATAATTAAAACCCAGTTTGGGAGACTTACATGGGCTGTTCTGTGTAACTGTCAGCTTCTTGTGGATGCCTTAAGACACTTTTGTAGCACAATTTCTTGTGTTAAATGCTGTTGTTTTACACAGAAACTGCACAAATCTCTAATTGCAGCTCTTACTGGTACTACAAATTGATATCCTCATACTTAGGCTGTCTTCATCTCTTCCACCTTGGTTAAGTTTGGTGTGTAGGGCAGTGTTTATGTAGCCTAACTGTTAATATACAAGATTGGAGTATGCATAAACTCTGTTTAGGGCAGTGCAGAGAAATAAATGTCTTTAAGATGTGAATCACCTGTCCTGAAGCAGCCATGTGAAATAGCTCAGATTTTAGAGTGCAGGAGCTGGCTGCAGCATGCTGCAATCCCTTTGGCACGCACATTTCCAGTCCAGGTGGCTCACCTGGGTCATTCCATGTGTCCTTTTGTCACAGGCCACTTTTACACTAGGGTGTGATCTTGCTGAGTGACTGCTGTGTGTATAAGTAAATATATGCATGAAAAAAAACACAGCTACCTCCCTGAAATAGCTGCTAGCTCATTATGTGGCCATAGGTGGGTTGCACTGTCTTTACATGGGATAGAAATGTTGATGCCTTGCAGGATGTTGTGAGGGCTAGGCAATGTCTGTATGAGATTGTGCATATTTACTCATTTCTGAAAAACAGACTTCACTCTTCTCTGGGGACTATTTAACTCCATGGAGCTGAGCCATGTTGAGAAAGGCTTCTTTGTATCTGTTCTTGGGAGGAGGAATTGGCACACTCCAGCTTCTCCCACTTAAGGCATTTACTTCTATTCCATCAATAATTTAATGGATTTTGTTTTAAGGTCAGCAGCTTCAAATTGTTTAGAGAAATCATACCTATATTTTTCTAAACAAGCTCAGATCAACTTTCCAAACCCACAAATTTAGAGAAAAGGAACATAAGACCCTGTTTCTATCTATCCTCTAATTACCCCCCCATTACTGCTTCCTAGTTGTGTAAAACTTCACACTCTTTACATGTTACAGTAGATAGTTTAAAATTGGTTATTTCAACCAAGTAATTGTCTCAAGATCGGTATCCCTGCTCATTCTGCACTTTGAAAGCAGCAAAGTGGTGATCACATAGAAGTAAGTAGGTTTTGCACATGCCTTCCTCTTACAGAGGAGATGTGAGGTACAAATATGAGGAACCTTGGAAAAAGTGCAAGAGAAGTACCAGGGTTGTATTGCTGCTTCTGTGTAATGAAAAGTGGTGTCAATCAGATACACAGGCATGTTGCAGCACATCTAGAAGTTGTTTGAAAAGAAATCAGAGCCATTGTTCCTTCCACTGTAAACATTTTGTAACTCTGATTAAAAAGTATAAGCAGGAAACAGTTGTTCCTGCAAGTAAGGAATTGTTATATAGTGTGTTGGGGCAAACAAAGTGGATTGTTTGGCAATTTCTATAATGTAATGTAAAAAATGAAGTTTGTAGTGCAATGCCCTTATGGAGGCAGTCAGTGTCAGGTAAGCCTCTTCTACAGACAGCTTGTTACAAAGATAAGCAGGTCTAGAATTTGCAGGCAGTTACTTGCACTGTTTTGGAGTAATGTTGATGTTAACAGCTTGCTAGTGTTGGTAAATTTGGCAGTAAAAATTTTTCATTTTGTAGCATGAACACTATCACACACAAACAGGTTGTCTCAATATGTTGGATTTTTTTCACCTCTCAGGAGATGTACTGAGAGGTGAAATGCTCATTTGCAGTCTTGAAAGGTGATGTTTCTAGTTCAGGATGGGCAGGCATCAGGGGCTTTGTACCACTTCTGGTGTTCTTGAACTGAGATTTTTGTAATCCCTATTGTAATAATATTTATTGCTTGCCATTGCTCAGCACAATACTAAGAATTGTTTCAAGGCTGCAAACCTGGCTCTTCTGCTGAAACAGTTTTAACTGCCTGAGCTGTTTTGTGCTGAAGTTAGAGGAATATGGAATATTCATATGGAATATGAATGGAATATGAAAATATATTTCATATTGGAATATGAAAATATATTTCTCTTGGTTGTTTTGCAAGTCATGTCTTCATTTATGTGAGCAATGAAAAACCCTTCTCCAAACTTAGTGTTTCTTAGCCTAGTGATTGTAAAATCTGTTTAGAGAGGTTTTTTTTAATTTTTTTTTTTAAAGGAAGAAACTTCCAGAAGGTCCAGCTTCTCTCTCAGGACTGGGTACTGGTATCTTACCAGGGATCCTTCTTTTTCTTTCTGCACTGCTCCTCACTGTAATCCTTAGTAACTCCCTGCTGTGTATCACTGGTTTATTATTACTGTTTTTCCCAGTGTGGGTCTTACGCAGTGTTTTTCCTTGCAGTATTTGGGAGTTTGTTGGGTTGGCAGATGAAGGGTGGGTGCTGGTGGGCACTGGGCACTTGGGAGGAGAGTGCCCAGTAAAGCAAATCTGCTTCTCAGTGCAGAGCTCTGTGAGCTTTGCCAGTTCTTCCTCAGTTTCCATGTGGCATTTTCCCAACCTTTCCTGGTGAACACTGACACTTGGATATGGATGTACTGAAATTCAGGTGTAGTTTTGTTAATATGGTGTGAAGCCAGAGGAGCTGCTCATGTGGTGAGGACACCATTAGTTGTTTAATTTGTAGCTGCTCTTGTACTTTGAAAAGATGCTTCCCAGCTGGGAAATCTTGTTTCTGTGAGTCCAGGTGGGAATTCTCACCCTAGAGAATTTTATCTCTGCCTAGTGTGACCAAATAGAAAATGTTATGACTAGCAGTTCCTGTGAAACAGTAAATCAGGATGTGGTGAGTTAGTGATGAAGTATCAGAGAATCCATTGGTTGAGCCAAATTGTGTTGGAAGGCAGAAGATGCTTTGCCATCTGCAGTGACTGTGGAGCAGGTGGGTTGGTGCACTGGGTGTTAAGGACAAAAAAACAAGCACCTTTTCAGTGCACAAAGCTTGCCTGGTCAGGCCTTGCTAGCATGAGAGTTCACACCAGGTAAATCCTGAAATTTCAAGTTTATTACTTACTTCCTTGAAGTTTTTAATTTGTCAGAGTATTTACTTTAGACATTTGCAAAAATTTGAGGTTCTTGAAAGTCTTGCTGTGCCAACATTGCCAGGCTGATACAAATGGGCTTTGAACATCTTGACGTTAATAGTGGTTTGAAATGAGGTATTCAAATTAACAACTCCCAGCCTTAAACTAGGCTGCTCTAAAATCTTTTATGTTCTGCATGGTGGATGTTCAGCATAGAATTTTACTGTGAATTATTTAGACTATCTCATTAGATGTTGGTATCTGAGTGAAAGAAATAGGGCTATCTAGCTTTGTAAAAATATATACTAGTATCAGCACTGGTCAGAAGAAGAAATTCTTCCAAGGAACATCTATTATCTCTTTCAACTGTATCTCTTAAAAAAATTAAATTGCATTCAGGTGTTACTTATTCTAATGCAACTTAAAAGTTTTTTTGGGAAAAAACAACGTGGGAAGACTGAAAAAAGTGTTAGGAGTAATTGCGCGCTTCATCAGGGAGGTTAGTGTAATGACCATAAGATTTGTATTTGTTATTCCTACCATTCCTCTTTATTTGGAATGATCTTGTGCCTTCTCAGCCCTATAGCCAGGGTTTTGAATAGTGGTTTAGAAACTGCCACTGCTTTGGAAAATGGGGTAAACTTGCAGAACCTGTAGGTAGCTTAGTTTGTTTTTTTTTTCTTTTTCCTTTTTATTTTTGGGTACCATGACTGATGGTGAAATCAATAGCAGTTTAAGGCTGTATGCGTTTGTTACCCTAAACATGTTTTTTGATCCTAAAACAAGATGTGTGTTAACTTTTCACTTGTGTTGGGGGCCCATTGCAAGTTGAGGTGTTGACTCTCGTAGAAGCAGCAGTGCTTCCCTCTTTAATGGGCGTGGGGAGGGAGCTCGTGCATGGCTGTCCCCAGGGCTGTGGGAGGGAAAAGCTTCTGCTGAGGATATGTTGGAGGCAAAATGGAACTTTTTGGGTGAGGCAAGTGGTTGCTCTAGGAGAAGGTTTGGAAAATGTCAGCAGTGGCAGGAATGGGGAAGAACCTGATGAGCAAGTAGGTTAGCTCCCAAATGGAGAAGGGTAGCCAGAGGCAAGGAATAATAAGGCCAAGGATAATCATCCTTCTGGTAATGCCTGTACTGAAGAGGGAAGAAGGTTCAGTTATGGCCCTGCCAGCCACACTTTGAAGTGGACCAGAAACTTCTGTAGCCTTTGGACAAAATTAGTGACAGAAATAGTTGTGGAAGAATTTTTTCTTTTTGGTTTTACTTAAGAATTCACTGTAGAGGACTGGGGGAAGGGAGAGCAGTTTGTCCTCAAGGAGTTGGGACTGAAGCAGCATTTGTGTTATGTATGAAAGAAGAGATAGGAACCAGGAAGGGAAATGTTTGAAAGTGACAAGTTTGTTTGTAATCGTGGGAGAGCTGGAGGACAGCAGAAGTTAGCTGAGTGTATAAACCAGGATGAACTTGTAGTTGAAGGCAACATGCAGTCAGTTCAAGTCCTCCTTGAGCTTTTGAAGGGGTTACCATGCTTGTACTGCTGGGGATAGCTCAAAAAAATTCATGACCCAGAAACTACCACTGTCCTTCCCTGAAGGCACCTCTTTGTTTCATTTGATTCATATTTTAGTAGTGAGGGCATTAGTAACACCTAATGCATGCTGGCAACATTATTCTATATTTAAACACTTGCACACTTATTTCCTCTCCCCTAGTTAATAAGAATGCTTGATATTCACATTCCTCTTTCTGCACAAAGGAAAAACTGGGGCAGCTGAGACTCTTACATCAAATACTGTGCACCTACAGGCTCCAGTGAAATCCACAAGAGGAATATATAAAGGTTTGTCCAAGTCCAAGCTCTGTTACCCATCTATAGTTCTTTTAAGTAACATTGGAGTAAAAATTTCTGGGTTTTGTCTGCCACTGTCTTCTGCCTTTCTGCAGCACAGAACATAGTAGATCTTCCCCTCCTCCCATCATTTATGCACGTCTACTTCCTTATAAATTATTGGCATGTTCCCTAGTTAATTCTTTGACAACAACAAAAAGATGCTTGTGTCTTGTTTCAGTAGAAAGCAATTTCCCTGAGGTGAATATCTCATTGCTTTTGCCTTGCTGCTTTGACTTAGCTTCCATTTTCCCTGCTTCTTGCTTTGTAAATTGATTTAAAAATAAAATCACGAAGGACAGAGACAAAATGTTTTATTTTGCTACAGGTATTAGGTTACCTGACTGATACAGCTGAAAACAGAAGTACTGAAGGGACAGTGCAGAGGATATGCAGCTGCAGAAACCTCTCTTCCACTATTTATGCTGTTCCTTGTCAAACTCAACAAATGACACTAAAATGTGTCATTGCTGGATCTGTAAATAGGTCTGCTGTGATGTAAAAATCTGCTGTTTTCCAGGTGGGTGTTGCCCATCTCTCAGCAGTGCATGGTAGTTTGATGCCCCTCTCAGAGGGGGGAGATGGGGTTTCATTGCCTGGTCCCGCTGAAACGCACACACAGCATCTGCAAGGTGGGGCCTCTCCCCATCCTGCCTGGAACTGGGATGCTTTGCCTTCCTCTCAATTAATAAATGCTCAGATGTTTGTTAACTTGACTTATTCTTTTGTTTATTTTTTGTCAGAGGCATTTAGGTGTAAACATTGCATTCAGTTTCACTGTTCATTTCTTCGAGGCAGTCTCACTATTTGCCTAGTTAATTGCAGGGATTTCTGCTGTTCATGAAAAGTTTCAAGATCTTGCTACTAAAATATTTATAAATTTTAGTATAAAATTAGTATAAAATCAGCTATTGTAAAAAGACTTTTCTGATGTGACATTTTTCCCAGTGAAATCTGTAGGTACCTTAGGCTGGGAGGAGATTGCTATTTGAACCACTGAAAAACTTTGAGACAATTTTCTGTATTTACAGTTTTTTTATTCAGGAAAAACCAAAAATTGGTAAATCCTTTCCACAGAGTAGTATGGTTTGCTTTACCAGAAGTTTTACTGTATGTCAAGATTTACAGGTAATTATAGAAGCTCATTTGAGTCTCATGGGGGTAGATAATGAAGGTGTGAAGGTTACCCTTGTGTGTGCTTCACTGCTTTGTTGTGGACACCTTGGTGGAGAGTCCTGTGCCAGTGATCCCACTGCACTTTGTGGCTGACAAAGAACTGTTTTGCAGCACAGATGGCTTGCAGAGGCTGAGGTCCACTGGCAAGGCTTGGTAAGTGGTACCTCGTGTTCCCTGGGGTCCTGTGCAGCTGCAGCAGGTCCAGTTGTGGCTGTGGCCCCTCCAGCCTCCCTGGGCACAGTGTGTGGAGCAGTGCTCCCATCCCCTTCACCCTGTGTTAGACTGCGCCTCATCTCCCATCTCCCTGCAGCATCCTGAGCTGAGTGTTGGGAGTATTCCAAGTGTTGCCACCTCACCTGCATTTGCAGATGTGTTTGATGCCCAGAGCAGCTGCTGGCTGGGCTGTGCTGCTGGGAGCCACCACAACACTGCAGTGTTGGTATTTGTGGCAGGTGGCATTGGTGTCCTTTTAAAGTTTATCATGTGTTGTGAGCCTCACTTCTGCTTCTGCACTGGTACTGTATCTGTCTAATAACCATGCCCATGTCATTAATAGAGAAGATAAACACTATTTCTAAGAATGGAAGCTTTTGTAAGCTTATTGGAGGCACAGGATTTAATGAAAAATTGCTTTGTGATATTTTGCTTATATTGCAAAATTCTCACTTGAGGTCATAAAAGTCAGAGTCTTGATGTAAATTTTCCAGCAGTAGTATTCCCAACACACCCTGTAACTACAGAAGGCACTAAGCATCCTGCCCATTTTGTTAGAACAGAGCTCTCTAGAGTTCTTGAGAGGCAATTCTTGCTACATAAATACAGCATTATGCTAAATGTTCTTTGAAATGAAAAGCAGTATTCCCAAGTCTACTGTTCAAGTACTGTTCTTGCAGAGAAAAATCTGTTTTGCTGCTAAATCTTCTGATACTTCAGGATAGCTGTGAAGTTAAAAAACCTTTCCAACAGAACAAGAACAGAAGATTAAAGAAAAGCACAAACCCAAAAGAAACCCCAGCAGCCCCCCAACATGTATTGCCCATACCCTCTTCCTCTCCCTCTGTTTCCACTGTACTCATATTTTATTTTCCCTCTCAAATGAAGGAACCATATTCTTTCCAGACAAGGTGGGGTGGCTTGCCCATAATTTTTCTTTCAGAAGTATGAACTTCTTTCAGTCTAAATAAATGATAATAAATAATACTGAGAAAGAGAATTGTTTGGATGTACTTTAGCATGTTAGGAAGTGCATGATGTGTTTTTTAATGGGGGCAGGAATATGCAGAAAATGTGAGAGAGAGCAGAATGTATGTGGCTGTTGCAGAGTCCTTTTTGAAGTGCATCATGGAAGGTTTCTGGCACCAATTCTGAACACAGTCTGTCTGTGTTTCAGAGTGAGCTTTCTTTCCTAAAGCTCTGCACTGGAAATAATACTGTGGAAAGTATAAATGTGCACTGAGGAACATCAGGAAGGGAAGCCTTTAGCCCACTTAAGTGTAATGCACAGCATTGATTCCTGCAAGATGAATTGCTTAATCATAAGCTTTAGAAAGCCAAAACAGCTGAGCTTGTTTAAAAGGGAAGCTAGTGAAAACAAACCTGAGTCAGGATGTTCTGGAAGGCTTATAAATGTAACTATGATACATGGATGCACCAGATTTTCAATCAAAGGAATAATTTTATCCTAAAGAAAGCACCTGGGGGAACAGAAGGGAGTTGGAAGAACAGAATAGCAGAATAACATACTATCACCCATGTTTAAGTTTCCTTTACCCATACTTGCTGCCGTACTCGAGACTGCATTTGCCGTGAGGAGTGTCTGTGTTTTTGTATTCACAGTCCAGCAACTCTGGATGTTACAAGCATAATGAGATATGCAGGATGGTAATATTTAAAAAAAAAAGCTTGCAGAAAGTTTTAAGACCAGAAACCAGACATCCATAGTGTCAAGAGAAGTGCAGATTGGATGCTCATGAATGCTTCATGAGGTGGGGAACAGTGCCTTGGCTGTGCTGGGTTTCTTGTTGGTTTTGGGTGACTGGCCTGGGATGCAATTTGAAATACAGCTGAATGCAAAATCATTTTCAACGGAGTATGACTTTTTTTAATCAGTGAACTCAGTTAATCAAAGAAACTGGTTTATATTCATTTTGGTTTTTGTAATTTTTGTTATGGTTTCTGTACAACATGATGTAGCAGCTAAATTCCTGGGTATGGAATAGCCATCTACACTGTGCAGCAGTACCTACATTTGAATGCACCAATAGCTATTTCTCCAGCTAACGTTTCCTATTTTAAAGACTGCAACAAATGAAATACTTTTTGCTAAGCATTTTGTGTAATTAGCTTTATAACTTGTGTGTAGAGAGGAAGCCATGCTAGTAATACTCTTAATAGTTGAACCAAAGCAGACAATATTTTACTTGCTTTGTCCACAGAGTTGCATCCCATTTTCTCATTTGACAGTTGATTTTCTTGTTTTCTAATACCTTTACCAAAGAACCCCAAACAAACAAAAACAACGATTAAAAAAAAATCAACCCAAAACAAACCAAGCAAAAATTCTTCTGTTTCTTGGAGGACAGATGCTATTTAGGCTTTTGTGCATTTTAATTTTCCTTACTATTTCAGAAGGTTCAATATCAACAAAGTGAGTAAGTTACCAGAGAAACTTAGTGTTCTCCTGCAAGAAATCTTGAGAAATGTGTAGGTTTTTTTTTTTTTTTTTTTTTTTTCACAGGAGCTGGTCAGCGTGTGAAGGGTTTGGTGTGAAGTGACAGTGGTGCTGGAACCCTTTGGTGTGTATGTGTGGACAGCCAAGGGACTGTTGCAGGTGTGAATGGTTTGGGCAGTGGCGTTGGCAGGAGAGAGAAATTTGGAGCTTGGGTGGTTGGGGGACGCTTTGTCTTAAGAATCATTGAAATAACTGGGTGCACATGACTGCAGAGTGAATTCATTAAGCCACAGGGAGACTGCCTTCTCCTCTGCATTTCTTGCCTTCCGGTAATGATTTGTAAGGAGCTGGTCCATGCTACAAGCTTCAACAATGCATTGTGCAGGGAATAACTCCTCTTGTTCTCTCATATAGGCAGTGGGGATTTTAATGTACAGAAATGGCTGCTCAGCAGCAGCTTAGTGTTTGGGCAGTATGTGAGGATGTTGAAGACTCTTTGTGGCCTGGTTATCTGTGGTTTCCTGGTTATGGTGGCTGGTTTACATGGGCTTTCTCCTCCCCCAGAGATAGATAGTATGCATCCTTGATTTCTTAACTATGGTATCTTTTCCTTGGTCTGTGTGGTCGCAAACCTTGCTTGGCAGAGGGCTTGGAAAACCTACTTAATGTAGACTTTTTTCTTCCCCCCCTCCCCCCCCCACCCAGTAGGAAAGTAAGGAAGCTGGGAAGGATCTTGTTATCCTTTGCCAACCTGCAGTGAATTTGTCTAGTGAGCCTCCCATCCTCCCCTGTATCTTTAGTGGCAGTCCTTGGTGAAATGGAGGAGGCCTCTTTGCCTCATTGGTTTTGTTCTCCTGAGGTGCCAGGTGCTGGCCCTGGTGAAAGGAGCAGCAGTTGCTGTCCAGCAGACCAAGGGCTGTTGGTACTGCTGGCCAAAGTGCCAGAGTTGAATTTGAGGCTATTTTATAGCTGCTGAAGCCAATGTGAGCCAGTGCTGGCATTTCTTTGCCCACCTGGTTATCCCTGCTGTGCTTTGCATTGCTGCAGAGACAGCATTTGGGAGCTGCTTACTTGCAGACCTTGTGAAAGCCAGTTAAGGAGACAAGAAATAGCAAAAAGAGACCCAGGCTGTACTGAGGGGTATAGGGGAGAGCTTGGGGAGGCCGGGAGACATGAGCTTGCTGAATGTGTTTAATTGGCAGGGGCCACTGCTCACAGCATCCCTGGGTGGGTCACACTGCCTGTGGGTCAGCTCGGTGGAGAGCTGTGTCCCATCAGGCTCTGGCTGGTGTTGTGTGCCTTGCTGATGCCATGCTGTCCCAAGGGGAATGGGATTCCTAATCCATCCTATCAGGCACCTCTGCCCTCCCTCTGGCTTGGGGCAGTCCTGTTCCTCTACCCCATGCCTGCAGTCACCCATGGTGCTGAAGGCCAGGTTTCTGCAGGTGGTGGTGGGGCATGAAGAGATTGCCCCAAGTATGCCAGCACTAGGATTTTGTTTCAAGACCTAATAGTTAAGTACTAGATTATTAAGCATGCCTTAGTTCTCCCTTCTCCTTTTCTAAAGAAACTGAAAAAAAAAATAAATCTGTATCATGAATTACAAAATAATTTTAGTCTAGAGTTTTAGTTTTTTGAAAATGAAACATTTACCAATATTAATTTAATTACAGTAAATAAAACAGTTTTATCAACATAAACAGGAACAGAGTTAGCAACAAAAATGTATATTAAAAAACCTTAATGGATGGGTGGCTTAGATCTTGGCAGTGGTGTTTTTTCAGGGACAGGAAGTACTGTTGTGCTGGGGAATAAAATATGTGACCTCCAGTTGTTTCTGTCCTGCATGTAATAGCTGAGCAAAACTTCTAGTAATAATATTACAGTAAAATTCTTTTATTTATCCTTTCTTTCCTTGAAGTCATGGGCAATATGTTTGAGAATTTTCTTTTAGTTGTTCTCAGATATAAGCCAAATCTGCTCTCATCTGCTGAAGGAGGGGTCATATAAACTAATGAGCTGGCTGTTGTATAGACATCTTTCATATTATGATACACTTTCACTATTTATGCATATGTGCCAACTACCCTGTGTCATAGCACAGTGCCTGCTTCATAGCAAAATGACAATTTTCCTCTTTGCACATTTCATGGGTTAGGAAAATCAAGTAAATTTCTGAACTTCATTTATTTGCTTTGCTTCCCAAGTGCTTCTTACAAGAATTTCACTAGAATAAAATGTGATGCTCTATGCCAAGTTAAAATGTTTTCTTGAGAGTGAGCAAGAAAAATAATGCAGATGTGCTATACACATCTTGGCAGAAGACTAGGGCTTTTTATAGCCTATCTACCATCACAGCTCAAGCTTGGCAAAACCTTCCTGTAGCATATGTATATGGCTTTTCAGGCAAACAGTAAACAAAGCTTAATGTGGCTTTCAGCACAGACTGAATCTCTCTGGAGTTGGGGATGCTTTCTCCTGATTTCAGTGCCATTTGAGCCAGACCAATTATGTGGTTGCACGTTTGTCTTGGCCTTTCAGGATAGTCTCTTTTGGATTTAGTCTGTAATCAAAAGAGAATGTCAGAAACAGAAGTCTCAAATAACCTTTTCCTTTTGCCTGTAAGACTGAAACAAGAGAGACTTCTGTAGGCAGAACGAATCTAAAGTTAAATACAAAGTAATTGCACAAAATGCTTTTTATTCCACTGGTTCTAGGCTGCCTTGTGAAAGTTTGAACTGCAAGTTGTAGTCAAAAGACAAATTGTATTTTACCGGGTATGGCTAAAATGATGAGTTTTTCATTTAGGGGATGGAGGTCTGTTAGAAATGACAAATTGAGTTCTCCTCATGCCCTGCTTTATCTTTTCCCTGTAACGTTTCTGTGCTGTGCTTTGAGCTTTTCCTGGCTATCTTCAAAAGATGGATGAACATCACTCACTGAACTGATCTGTGCCCTCCCCCCTGCTTGCCATAGCTAACCAATGCTTCATCCATATAATTTAGACTCTTAAACCTTCTTGGTGTGGGACAAAGCCCCAGAGTCTCTAAGGGATTTGTGTAATTTTCCCAAAGATTGTTTTGCTGCTGGTTAGAGTATATTAAAGTTTATTTCTGGTCTGAATCTCCCTTTTATTTTCTTTTTTTGGCTTCAGAAGGAACCAGGCAGAGAGGCAAAGGAGAGGAGCCCTTCTGCCGCGCGACACAAGCAGTGTAACAGGCATGAAGGATGTACTTCACTCGTGTCAGAGAAGTGGAAAGTGCTTCTCATTTAATTGAACTTGCACCAAAATAGGCTGGGTGCTCCAGAATTAAAAGTAACTAAATTAGCACTGACAGCTTATGGTTACCTCCTACTTGTGGAACACCCCTGTCCACACTTCTATCTGGAAATAATAAAATGAATTTTAGAATTCAATCCACTGAAGTACATCAGTAATATTTCAACAGGATCAACTTTGAGCTGTAAGTTTTCTGAAGCAGATGGCCCATCTCTGGCAGGATTCTGGCTCCTGCTGAAATCTCTGGCTTCTGTGTTACTGTCAGAAATGAGGTGGGGTGGAGGAGGAGGTGGCAGGAGCTTCCCTGTGCGTCACCGCATCAGCCGCGCGCTGCTGCCCTGCAGTTCTGGGCGTGCTCTGCGCACCCCACCCAGCGCTGCTGCTCGTCACATTTTTCAGTGAGTACCTATAGCCTCACCTGGCTTTGATGCTCACACAAAAGCTGAGCTCAAAATAAAGCTTTGCATCTACATGTCTAATATTTGAGGTCTGAAAGTCCTAAAGAAAATATAACTTTTGTCTTTTACCCTATTGGATTGTCTTGGTGGTGTGAATAAAAATACATGCACCTTTTTGGTTGTGACCAAGGTCCAGATTTTTCATCCTGAGTGTATATCTCTGTGCAGAGTGATATATGCAGTTGTAATTATTTATGGAATCGTTTCTGATATCTCTCATTTGTGTATTGACTTAGTTGTTTCAGTGGAACATTTGTCTTCTGAGTATGAGTGAGAATGAAAGCTTAAGCACAATCTTGTTTGTTTGGTGTTTGGAAGAATAGCTCTTTTGAAAACATCACCTTTTTCCTGTGAATCTTGAAGGTGGCTTGTAGCTTATCAAAAGACAAGTGCTGAACTACTAAAAATTTAAAGGAAATTTAATTTTTAATTTAAAAAAAAGTTTATCCAGAAAAGACTGATGTAAATTTCAAAGTTTAAGAAATGTTGTTAGAGTTATCATATGAGGTTGTAAATTACCACTTTAAAATATCAGTGTGCTAAATTGAAGTTGATTTAATTTAGAAGATGTGTCTTGTTCTGAATTATCAGATAAATGTGTCTGCTTTTACTTTACAGGCCAGTGCAGAGAACAGCTTGAACATGTTGTGTTGTATTGTGCACATGATTGTACTTCTCATAGGAAGGATGAAAAACTCCAGAGTTCTAGAGGATGTCTATTTTTTTCCCTTGTCTTTATTTTAGGAGTGTGTTCGGCTAGTACAGTATTATATTTGATCTCATCTGAAGTAGATAGTCCAAAAATAATGTTTTATACAAGCTTTATGTTTCTAGAAGCTTTTGAGTCCAAGGCAGTCTAATATTTTTTCCTAAAGCTATATGAATTTTGGAACAACCATGGTTTCAAGTAATAGAACTAGCTAGTGAACACAGTTTTTGGTGTGTAAAAGTAAATTTTTATGTACAAATGAAAGAGAATTTCTGTGAAAAATACTTCCTAAAATGCCTGGGAGGGCTGTTTCAGAGTTTCAGAGAGAGGGGGAGTGTCCATGGGACAGGGATGCTCAGCTGGGAGGAGGTGGAGGAGGAAGGACTGGCAGCAAGGTCATACTCTGCAGAGTTTCCCATAAACCTGCAGCTTTTTCAATACATGTTCGATGTCTTAATCACTGACATTGAAGTCTTTTCTAGAAAAGCTTTGGATCAAAGGAAAGCTTTGAGTAAGCTGACATTTTTACTTCAAGTTTGGTTTGCACAAAGCTGGCATTTAAGAAAGCTTTCTCCTCAGGGTGAGGAGGATTCCCAGCATCTCTAAGCTGGCTAAAATATTTCTTTTTTCAAATGCCAGAATTTTACTTTATTGCTAATTTTTACATTTTACTTTGTCTTCCTTGATCAAAGGGAACTGCATTCTAATGTAACAACGTGCAATGTGTGTAGAAGACCAGAGTGAAATTACATCAGTCTTTTACAAAATCAGAAGAGTAGAAGGTGTGTGTGTCACCCAGTGAAATAAAACATTATTAAGGCTAAATTTTACTATATGATGCAAACCACCTGATGAAGTCCACGCATGTGGACTTGGAACAGAAGTTTGGCCCAGCTGAGGGTGTTGTTGTGAGTCAGTGTCTGATTTCCAACAGCTGGGAGAGTCCAATCCCTCCCTGTGTGCTCTGTGTTTGTGTCCCATCACCTGCCTTAGAGTCATGGGATTTATTACCTCTATTCCTATAAACAGTCTGGTTTTTACTTTGAGGCCTACATGACTGTTTCTTGCCTCTCCCTTTTCTTCATCTCTAATGCATGAAAATACAGCAAAGTTTTGATTCAGTTTTAGAGGAGCTGGGGTGTGTGTATTGGAAATGCTGCCTGTTTGGAGGACAGCAAAGGCCCTGGCCAGCTTTATCAGTCTCTTGCAGCTGGTGCATCTTGCTCTGTGCCTTAAGCAATGAAAGTTCATGACCTCTGAGCAGCTGACTATATATAGAGCAGGATCTGCCCTGGGAATTCTCCTGGCAGCCTGTCTGGTGCAGCCGTGGAGCAGCTCAGTGCCCAGCTGCAGGTGCTGTGTGTCACCAATTTGTGTGTGCAGTTATTTGTCCCACTGTTGTGTGCTGGGGCTTTAATGTGTGCATGGCTGGGAGTTTCTCTAGGAAAAAGCCTGTGAAAACAGCTGTAAGGCTCTCTGCCAAGCTGAGGATTTCTCCTCTAGAAAGCAAAGCCCCCTGTTCCTGGAAAATAAAAGTGATGATGTTATTTAATGGAATATTTTCAATTGTGTAAGTGTACATAATTATTCTTCTGAGTCAAAATAGAGTACACAGAGTACAAGAACAGTGAGAATTCAAATACAAAGACTTTGAGGTAGACTTCTTCAAGAACAGGGTTGTTGGCTTCAAGAACAGGAGAGCAGGTTTCATATACAAGTGTGTGTATATATATCTATGTAGGTATACACACAAGGTTGTTATTTTGATGCCTGGAAGCTTCTATCACTCTAGTCGTCTTGATATTTAAAAAGTATGAGGGGTTTATAAAAAAATTCATTTAAGGTATTGAAACTTCCATTGTATTTTTAACAGTGCAGTTGCTATTAATATAGGGCAGATAAAACAAAGGCCTGTTGGTTGCTCTAGGAAAACTGACAAAGTTAAATTAATTTATTTGAAGTGTTTTACAGAAATACATGGATGGAGCCTTGTGTTTAGATGAAATGGTTTAAAACTTTTGTTGGTTTGTTGCAACCCTGGCTGGGGAATTGTTAGTGTATGCTATCTAAACACTATGCTAAACCAGTCAAAAAAAGATGCCATTCTTTCTATTCATCAAAGTATGTTCCTTTTCTCTCTACCCTGTTACAGAACAACATGTGGATTTTTCTCTGTAGTGGAGTTAAGACAATATCTCCATGTACCTGTCTGTAGCCTTGCTTGTGCTCTGGTCATACCCTTCTGTCTGCATTTGGGTAGGAAACCCATTGGAGAGACCCCAGGTGCTGAAAATCAGCAGGTTTTCTGAAAGAAGAGTTGTGCAGTTTCTACGAGTCTGTGTTTTTTTTTTTTTTCTCTACACCTTATTAGACCGGTTTATTGCTTATTCTTCTTAATCTCAAGCAAACTGTATGTGTTTTATAGGAGTTAATTACAGAAAACAGAAGTTGTGGTATTTTTAAAAATATTGCTTTTGTGAGAACACGTGAGCTGCACTAAATGAACATGTGACAAATTTTTTCTATTTTATTTAGTTTTTAATCAGTCGTGTCAAACCTACTTTTGCCATGAGTTATGAATAATTCTTAGATTCTGTGTATGTATACAATATAATTAGGCTGTAACATTGAAAACATTTTCAATGAGGCTCTGAAAGCACATAAAGCACTAGAAACTGGAGGTTTCAAACTCTGGTTTGACTAAGTAGAGGATACTCTCTAATTTGTCTAGCAGAAGAGAAGAAAGATAATTACTTGGGTTTTACTGGGCTTGAAGGTATAATTCTAGGTGGAGTATTATGGTGTGCTTGAGTATATTTCTAACGTTGTCCCTGTGTGTGCAATTGCAGTAATTTCTCTGTACCTTCTGCCAAAATTGACTTTGTTACAAAGATGGGAATTTCTAATTTAGGTCACAGTATAAGTTATGACTGAAAACACCCCTGTTATATCATTGTTATATTAATCATTACTTCTGGAGATGCAAATTGAAGTGCTCTGAGCTCAAAAAATTAAGTAGTTTTTACAATTTTACATGTGATATACTCACAACTTAGTTGAAAAAACTTCAAGGTTTACTTCTTGTTCAAAATAGGGCTTGGCATTGCCTCACTGATGTAATGGTTATTTTTTTACAGCTTTCTTTTCTGGTCAAGAAGACTAGCTGGTTTTGCTTCTCTCTTAATAAAATCTTCTGTTTGAATTTGGACGAGTGCAGACACGCTGTTAGAGATGGAAGCGATTTTGGAAGCCGTGTAATGGGTTAGAGTTGAGTGCTGTTAGCTGCTCCCTGTCACTGGGGGTGACAAGGGACAAGAGAACTAAGGACGTAAAAGAAGGTTTTTAGTGTATTAGTGAGCCCGTTCTCAGGGCTTAGTGTGGCAAGCTTTGCTTATGTTGGTGGGTGCTGGTGCAGTTGGCTCTGGGAGGGGATTGCAGTGTCTGGCTGGAAGAAATGCTGCTGTAGTAAATGGACGGGGTGTGCTTTTAAATAAGTGTTTTCCAAGAGCTGGCATTTCCATTTGCTTTAACCTCTTGGAATGCCTTCTGTTTTCTGCTTCTGGCCAGGTATGGAAGTCATGGTGTGTAATAAGCAACTGTAGGTGATGGAGGAGCAGAGTGGGTTTTGAGAAGGCAGAGTGAGAGGGGAGGTTGTGGTGCACCTGGCAGCTGCAGCTGGCAGGTGATCCTTTGTATCTTTACCAAATTCTGGAACTGGAAGTGAGATTGAGGGAGGAGTTTGAAAATTAAGAGTCCTCATTAAGTCATGAGTAAGGTTCCTTCATTCTGCAGAGTTTTTCTGTTATGGGCTCTCTTGACTACTCAGGAGTGTGGCAGTGAGATTGTGATTATACTGGGGCTAGCCTCAAGCTTAGACCTGAGCTTAGTTATTGATTTGAAAAAGAGGATTACTGCTGATTTGTGAGGAGGAACTGTTACTGTTGGTCTCTGAACAAAACATGGATGTGAATTGAAATGGTAGGAATGGTAAAATGTGGACCTAGTTAGCATTATTAGTTCTGCCTATTTCCTGGTGAGGTCTCCAGCCAGATATGGTGCTAGTATTTTTTTCCATCTTAAACACGGGAATACCCTACAGCATGATCAGTCAGTAGGACTACAGCCATAGTAAAGCTTAGTGTCAATTAAAAAAAATTACCTTCAGAAGTTATGAATACACTTGAAAACAAAACAAATAATCCTTGAGGGTATTGTTTATAGAAGTTTAGTTTTAAAGTACTTCCTCTCCTTCACACTAACATAAAATGCTGCATTGCAGTTTGTGCCCTGGGTTAGCAGCAATCAGAACCTTGAATTCAAAGACAATTGCAGATCTCTTTTATTTAACCTTATAAAATAAGCATGGTTATAGTAGTTGAATTTATATTGTGATTGTTCTTGAAGTTTCAGAAAAGCATTAGGCATGTTTAGAAAAGCGTGACTACATACTTAAATCAGTGCCACTGGAAGGAATTGAAATTACACTCCTTCAAAAAAGATTGAGCAATTTGGAAAAGTAATAGCTAAATATTATTGCTACAAATTGTTCCCTGGAGATGAAAGTAAGGCCTGCTTTGGTTAAAGTATCTTGAAAAGTCTTTAAGAGATAAATTAACAGGATACCATGATTATTTCCACATTGCTTTTGCAGATGCTTACTGGAAACCAGTTTTCCTTGGTGGGTTTGACCTGGAGGTACCTGCTCGTGTGTCCAGGAGTGTGCTAACCACAGATTCTGTTCCATGGGGGTCCCTTAGAGAGGAGATGATGGAGTGGTGGGGTCTGGGGGTCCTGGCTTGTGTCAGCCTCCTTAGGCAGTGTAGAAAGCTCTGTCCATGAGCTAGAATGTGCACACAGGAGAGGAGGACAAAGATGGGGAATATAGTTATAGTCTTGGGAACGGTTCTATAGAGCACAAGGGAAACTCCTAAACCTTTCACTATTAGCAGGATTTTCCTTCAACAGGAAAACCAGTCAAAATGCTCCATTTATCTATTCTGGTGTTGATTTGTAGGTGTTTTTCAGCATATGTTAGTTTGCTACTTTATTTGTTCCATTTACCAGCTTGATCCAGCAGCCATAGGTGGCATGATGTTCCTCCTCTAGAGCAGACAGGGAATTGCTGTGCAGGCAGTGCCCAGGCTCCGTGCTGTGTGTGTGCTGCTGTGCAGGGAGCGTGGGGCATCTCTGCCCATGTGCACCCCACTTACAGAAACTGCAGGGGGCAGGGAGAGCTCTTGGGTACCCTGTGCATGGCTGACAGGGTGTAAAGCACCAGGGATGCAAAAGCTCTAAATCCTATCAAAACCACGCTGTATCATAGCTGACTTAAATTGTGATTAATTTTTCTTTGATTCATATAACTAACTTATTGTGATTCACACAACTTGTGCATTCCTTCCACATGGTTCAGCAAAGCTGTCTATATTGCAAAGTTCTACCCACCAACCCTTGAATTTGAAGTTTCCTGAGGAATAATACAGCCATGAGGACAGAGAATGGTAGTTAATATTTTGTCTTAACTTTATATTTACAGTGTGATGGATGTGTGAGGCAGTTTATGTAAGAATGATTTTGCAGCTCTCTGTATGTTAATAATTGTTTAGAGTTCAGATACTACATGATGAATTGACTCTGCCCAATTGGGAACATATATCAGAAGTGGTTGTTTCTATCTTTCATGGTACTTGAGATTAATGGCCCCCAAATGAAAACAGTATTTCAAATACATTTCTGAAATAAATTAGGCTCTTCCTCTTGAGCTGGTTGTCACTTGGGTAGACAACTCTACCCTCTTAAATTTTCTCTTGAAACATTTTACCAGAGTCACTTTCTTTTTTTGTTTTGTTTAATTAACATCTATCACATGTTGCTCTACAACATACAGATCTGTATGTACAGACGTATAAATGTGGTTGGTTATTCCAGTAAAACCCATCATTCTGGTCTAAATCGAGTAGTGCATTTGAAGAGTTGTTGTGGTGGCTGAAAAAAAGAATGAACTGCTTAAATCCAAGTAATGCTGCAGTGATGGGTGGAGGTAAATCAACTCTTGGAAGAAAGAGAAAGCACTTCTTTCATCAGACTCACTTATGGTTCAGTTGTCAAGCTGCAATCCTAGCATGTTCTGCATTTCTTCAGCATTGTTGCCCAAGTTCTAAAACCCTGCATACAAGATTGTGCACCATTACAGACAGTGCATTTCACTGCATTTTCATGAGCTATGGGTTTGATTACTGTAAGTCATATCTGTCACCTGGAATTAATACTAATAATTAAAAATTGTAATCAAGAAACAGTTTTGTTGCATTATTTGTTGTATGTAGATGCAGATGATGAAGTAAGCTCTGTGTTACAGCAAAATAGGCTGAAAAGGGCACATGTATCTTTCCTTACTTGTGGATTTGCCACAATTGGAGTTTGTGGCAGTGCTTCAATTGATGTCTTGAATTTTTTTTTACATTGGATTGAAATAAATCCCATGTAGAAGTTTGTTTTGTAATTTGGGCAGGACACTCTTATTTGGTGCTCACAGCATGGGCATCATGGAGTTTTGAGATGTAGTGTCATATTTAACTTCTCCTTAGCAAACTGAACGTAGTTGCTCACAGTGTAACCTATCAGTAATCAAAGTGAAAAGTGTTATTCTTTCACAGCCAAATATTAAGCTTTATTCTTCATTTAATGATTATCAAATTTGGCTGCCACATGCATTCTAGTGGCAGCACAAAGTAACTTTTCCTTTTTTGCAGGTGCCTGACTTGGTGCTAGTATCGGAGTCCAGGTGTGGACCTGGACCTGCCCTTTGGTGGTGGCACCTCCTAGTGGCTACAGGGCTGTGTGCTGTGAAGAAATGTCATCATGTCATTAGGTTTGACAGTGAACAATGTTTTCAGTGCAATATTTTTGGAACAGACTGCTAGGAGACAGGTGGAATATAGTGAGAAGCCCAGGAGCTGGGGGTGTTGATCAGCAGCTGGGCTGACCCTGAGCCAGTGTGTGCCCAGGTGGTCCAGAAGGCCAGTGACACCCTGGCCTGTGTCAGCAATAGTGAGACAGGGCTGGCAGGACCAGGGCACTGATTGTCCCCCTATAATGGCACTGGTGAGGCCACACCTTGTCCTGCTTTGGGCCCCTCACTGCAAGAGAGACACTGAGGGGCTGGAGCAGGTCCAGAGAAAGGGAACAGAGCTGGTGAAGGGTCTGGAGCACAAGTCCTGGGAGGAGCAGCTGAGGGTTGTTTGGCCTGCAGAAAAGGAGCTTCAGCAGAAACCTTATTGCTCTCTACAACTACCTAAAGGAGCAAAGTGGGGGCCTGTGCTTTCTCCCAGGTAACAAGTGATGGGATGAGAAGAAATGTCCTCAGGTTGCACCAGGGGAGCTTTAAATTGGATCTGAGGAAAGGTTTCTTCACAGAAAGGGTTATCAAGCATGAAAAGAGGCTGCCCAGAGGAGTGGTTGAGTCAGCATCCCTGGAGGTATTTAAAAGATGAGTAGATGTATCACTGAGGGACGTGGCTTTGTGGTCAGCTTGGCAGTACTGGGGTAACAGCTGAACCTGATGATCTCAGAGGTTTTTTCCAGCCTAAGCAATTCTGGGATTCTGTGCCTAGTTCTGCATTAGAGAAGGAGTCCCATGCAGTGCCACAGGCTGGGCTGGGGACAGTGAGTGGGCAGGAGCCAGCCCTGCACACTGGCAGCAGGCACTGTTGGCAGGGCATATCCAGGAGACAGAGGAAGGGACCATCCCCCTCTGCTCAGCATGGTCCCTGTCCAGTTCTGGGATGTCCTCAGGTCCCTTCCAATCTGAATTATTCCTTGATGTTAAGCTATTGGGCATATAGAGATTCTGTTCCATTTAATAGGTAATGAAATTATGTAGTACATAGGAAAGTTGACTTAAAGAAATTATCATACGATTTCTCATGGATTGGTATAGATTGCTTCTAGGTCAAGTGGAGGAGTTGAATAAACATTCCAGCCTTTGATGATGCGTGAGGGCAATGTATTAATAGAAAGAACTTGCACGTCCTTGTAGGGTAGGAAGACAGGAAGTTTACTGCTACAGCAGACCTTGGACTACTTTCTTTAAAGATGAGGAAATTGCCAATTCATTTCAGAAAAGCAAGGATTTAATATATATATTTGAAATTTTATGTAAACTGTGGGGTGTCTAACAGCCAAATTTACCATTTTTAATACCAACCTTTTGGCACTTGAAGCAAGATTAAGTAGTTCCTTGATGCTTTTTTTATGCTCCAGTAGTAATGCAGCACAGCTCACTATGTAGCAGTGTTCCAGCAGTTTACTGACCATATTAGTTCAATTAATGGGTTTTAGGGGACATTTAATTGCTGAAGTGGATGTCTATTTGGCTCATTTTTTTGGCTCACAGGCTTCTCTACTGAGGACTGGCATTGATAGTGTAACGTGATTAATTTTTAAGCAAATTGTTGTTGAAACTGGGCATACAGGATGCATGCAAAGCCCAATATTACTTTTTTTTTTTACTTCATAAACACCCTGTCTAACATTTCAGTGTGTCAGGAAGAGTGATATTTGCCATATGTTCAAATTCTGTCTTGGATGGTTTTCTGCTAAGCTAAAGCCCTTTTAGCAAGGCTGGGAAAGCATTGGTGAGTGCAAAAGTGGAACAAGATGCTTCAGTGATCAGGCTTCCACGTTTCTCTCTTTTTTTCTAGCTGGTTCATATCAAATCAGTGTGCATCCCTTGGTTAGAGACATTATGTATAATCTGGTGTGTGTGAAAAAGTCAAATCCTAGACCAAACCCTCTCATTACAGCATGAAGTGTAACCTTCCTGAATGTGTATACCTCTTCCTCAGTAAAACAGAATAGCAAGAATTTAGCTTTAGTGTGGTGCATCTTCAGAACAAAGAGCTGTTTTACAGGTTAAAGATCAAAAAGATGAAAGGGATAAGGTTTATTTTCTGCTGTGCAGCATTCAGCTGTTTTCTGTTGTAGTCTGTAGCCCTTTTTTACTTGACTTCCTGGGATACTGGGCAAGTGTATGTGAACGTGCCCTAGAATTCATGTGAGGGGAGTGAGGTCAGAAAAGCTAACTGTCCCTTCAACTCATCACCTGGTAACTTAAGAGTTCCTACAGGTTTCAGCTGCTTTCTGAGCCTTTAGAAGGGCTGCTTTCATTTATGTTAAGTGTTTTTGTGGCTTGTGCCCTTGCCAAGACAGTGAATGCACTTATGTTGTACCAGTGTTGCCACTGTCCGTGCTGTGTCATCAATGTACTTTAGAGAGCACAGTGGGCTTTGGAGCTGATTCTCCACTGCTGCTTGTGTGTGTTATGCAGCAGATTTTGGGCCTGAAATTCAAGGAGACAGATGATGGGATGGAGATGCAATTTAAACCCAGGGACTTGTTCTTGCTGGCTTCTCAGGCTGTGGAAGGTAACTGGAAGCCAGCTGACGTTGCAAGCCTTCATGGCTGTCTCTTGGCACCTGACTGCTTGTTTGGATGGTTCCCGCCTGCAGCACAGGGCTAGACAGGGAAATGAATGAATTCACTGGCAAATTTTCAGTTATATTAGTTTTTTATTAACCATGGTTTCCTTTCAGACAGTGTTAACACGCCCAAGTGCCATATGCTGCTGAACAGACAAGTCCAGTACACACCCCAGCCTGGTGATTTAGTTGGTTTTTATCTGTGTCTATTCTTGCCACAAAGGCTTTGTCTGTTCTCAAAAAACTCAATCCAGTGAAGATAGCCACACACATGGCCTTATAATCTTGAATTCCAGATGGTTTTAAGCAGAAGCAAATAATATATACTTACTTTGTCTTTATCTCCTGATTTATAATTGAGAAGTTATATTTACCTACTTGGAAATGCTTCTTCTCTGTCCTTCATCCTTGTGGGTGAGTCTGTTTTCCTTTGAGAGTTACTCTGAAATACTTGTTCACAACTGTCCAGCTGATAGTGGTTTTTAAGAATCATATAAGGAGCAGTTTTAAAGCAAAAAGCCATAAATGATATCTGAATTTAAATTTTTTCAGTTGGTCTCAATAGGCAATGGAGAGCCCCTGGGAGCTCAGCGTGGCAAAGCCAATCCATTTCCCAAGAGTGTTGTGTGGTGAAAAATACACTTCCTCTTTGGGCAAGAACAGATCAGAAAATATAGGAGTATAGAAGGGAAAAAATACCTGTCTTACCTGATTTCCAGATGTGTAAAAATTTGTAGTGGCAACTGATCTGCACCCAGCTGAAGGGAAATGTGGGCAAAGTTAAGAAGTACAGAGACCTCTTGGGGAGAGCTTGGTGTCCTCCCTCAGTGTTCTCTGCATGGGCTTCCAGCAGTACACAAGAAATGACACACACACTGCTCTGCCGTGCCAGCTCCAAGTATGTAATTGTAGCCAGGCAGATTAATGTCATTTTTCTGATGCTTCAGGACATCCTGCTGGTGACAGGTGAGATCAAATCACACTAGTGGGCACAATTAGTAAACACTAAGCATTGTTCATCAGGCTTTTAGGAGCCTGATTTTCTGCTTTCTGTTAGATTGCTGCTTGTCAGAGGTTTGTGGTGCTGTCTTCTTGTAAGATAGGGACAAAGTGTTTCAAAGAAGAATCTTATTTACTGTTACTTTAAATGTTAAATATTTCAATATATTTTTGGAAAGGGTAAATTTGTGAGAACCAAGACACATATTTAGATGTAAAGGAATAAGAAATCTTCCTATGCCATTAATAAGAACACATTGCTGTTTCCATTCTGATGTCTAGATATTGTTTTCCACATATGGTCATTGTTTCCATTATGTGGGAACATGAAATTGTTAGCTACAGAATGCTGAATGATACTACTTAAACTAATAGTTTTCTCAGTTTTTCCTTTGTGCTTTTTAGAAGTCATTTTATGTAATAAACAGAATGTGAATGGCTGCATTCTTGTTGCCTTTGTAATGTGTTCTTGCTTCCAGTGCTGGTGTTCACTTAGCAAATATTTAACTTCCATTGCTGAGGATTAGAAAATGTGGTGCTCATGAGCTTAAATTATGAGTACCTTTATAATCATCATCAAGTTGAGGAGTTAAATGGGTGTAGACAGGAAACAGGAGATCGGACTTGCTTAGACTTGAGCTGAGTGATGCAATATTTAAATGAAGATATTATAAATCAGGTTTAGCATTACTTCTATCCTTGTATTCATTCAATGAACTGAACTTGCTGGTTCTTCTACATGAACTAGTGACAAAGGCATCTCTGCAGCTTTTTCAAAATAATTGTACTTTGCTAACTTACACATTGGTGGAGCAGTGCAGCTAATGAGTTCTCTATCACCACTTGTTTTTCCTTCTAAATGCATTGCAGATTTGGAGAGTGCAGTACCCTTTTACACAATCATACCAGTGAAAGAGTATAAATGTAGCTTTGTTTTATTGACAAAATATGAAAATCTGATTCTACGATACAAATTCATGCTGTTGCTGAAACAACAGCATCATGTCTGACTAAATGGTAACTCTGAAGCAGGTTTCTTGAAAAACTTGTGGGAGATGTAAAGAAATTAGTTTCATAGTTTTTTTCCTTCTTTTTTTACAGAAACTTTTATAAACTTGATTTACTTAGCTTTTTTTTTTCCTGTTTAATAACTAGAAGACATTTTTCTTTTATGTATGCACCCTGTTGCATGTGCCCTGAGCAGATTGCTGTGGGTAAATTCTGGTGGCAGTCCCTGATTTTTGACAACTCACTTGAGAGCCCCTCACTGCCAAACAGAGATGGGGATCCCAGAGGTGTTCAGGTGTCCTGAAGGAGTGAATGGCCACTATGCCCCACAGATGTAATTATGTCAACTCCAGTAAACTCTGGAAATAGCCAGTTTCCACTTTAGGAACTGGTCTGAGCCAAAACAGTGTATTTGACTGCTTCAGAAAATGTTTGAGGACTGCACTACTGCTATTGCATAGGGAGCTGTGAATATCTGTTTACTGGCTGAGATTGTGAAATGCAGCTTGACCAAGCCGTGAATACAGATGCACTTGTAACATCCATGTAGGAGTACTTGAATTCCAATCTGTCTCAAGTCTGGTTCAGTTTCTTTCGTATTTAGCAGACAGTGCATATGAGCCGACTCTAGACAACTTTGTGTTCATTTAAGACAGATCACAGAGCAGGAATTTAAATGTGAACATTTATGCAGTTTGGTTTTTTTGTGTTGTTTGGTTGAATAATATACAGAACTAATTGCTAAAACTTGGAACCCTAAATGGCTGTGGATTTTCATAACTTGGTAAAATCATTAGTTTCAATGTTGTTTTCTTTTTTCTTAGTTTCTTTTTTCCCCCCAGTATGGTGTAACTCATCTCTGTACAATGTGAGTACTCCTTTCCCTCCTAGACCTCTCTTCCTTCCCAATCCTCCCCCACCAAATCCTTGATTTATGCAAAACCTTTAATGGAGTAAAAGGGCCTCAAGAGAAGTCTGTTCTGATGTTTGGAGAGGGCTTTAATGAAAAGTTGCATTGTTATTTCATATTTACTTACCAAATCCCGCCAGAGTCAGTTCTTGCCAAACTAGTTATATATATTTCTTGTCTGGTCTTGCTCACGTATTGTTTTGTATCAGGACCTCGTCTGACAGGAAAAGCGACCAGAGCAGTTCAGGCTATGGCAGTACTAATAGGTGATGCAGTAAAAATGAAGTCTATCTAAAACTTCTTATGCAATATTGAGAAACTTTTAAAGGAAGTAATTAGTAGAAGCAGCTTATATATCAAAGCTATTTTTAAGTAGATTGTGCATGCTGAAATAGCACAATAGTTATTTAGAAATGGGTGTTTCTGTCATTGATTCTGTTGTTGTGAATGTTTTTTTACATTTGCCTTGGAGGTAGGAAACAGTTGTGGTAGGAAGCAAAAAAAAAACAAGGATACATGGATATTGAAGTTGTAGTTTCAGCTTGGGTGCTGTTTGTTTTGGTGGATGTAGCCAGGTCACTGAGCTAGTATTGCAGTTACCTGTTTTTAATGTTCCCATTCTTCAGTAAGAAGATTAATTGTTGCAAAGAAAAACGGTGCATTGGGTGACATATGAGGGATCAGGTGCTCTTAAAGCCCAAACTAAGTTTTCTGTCTGTGATTTTGCAGTGAAGGGTAGTTTATGGCTCAATTCCAGCTTAGGTTTGAGATGGAGAATCTCAGCAGAGGAAACCTGAGTCAAGTCCTTCAGAAGTGCAAGGTGCTTCACAGCTTGTCCGTTTGGTTGTGTCTGCTACGTCTTGGTCTTTGCAAATGTGTTTCAGTTTTGGTAGATATGAGAGGCAGAGGAGATTTTTTTAATGGGCTGTAGGATGAGGAAGGATTGTTTTTCCTTTTAATCTGAGTGCAGAGTTTGTAAAGACTTCCCTTCAAACCTGTTTGAGAAATGTTGGAAGATTTCTGGTGTACACAGGTGACTTTGTCCAACCCTGTTGGTGTTAGTGGTGTATTCAAACTTACAAGTTTATCCTACTGTTTGCATTATGTACCTTTTTTACAGTGCAGGTTTGTGTATTAACTAGCTATGTAGGCACCTCTATATGCATGACTGTGTGAATAATGTAATGCCATTTTTAATTATTCCCAAATATTTATTTAAAAAAAATGCTTGTTATCTCCTGTAATATGCTACAACAGTAAATCTGTTCAGAGAAAACCCACATACTAGAAATCCAGTTAATTGTATAATAAGTGCTTGCTTAGAAGAAATGCACCTTGCTTAGAAGGTAATGATATTTAATACTTAGAGAAATCAGAGAAACAAGTCTGTAAATTTAATTTTTGGAATGACTTGCCTAATGACTGTAAAATGAAGTTCTGAAATCTGATCATCTAATGATGATGACTTAGACCAGTTTTTAAGGAGGATGTACTTATACAAACAATGAAGTAAGTTTCATAGTACCAGATATCTCCAAAGTATTTGACCTATGCATGTATATCATATGCAAATACATAGAGTTCTAGGATATTAAAGCCAAGATGAATATCTCTTTATGTTCTTTTGTGCAGCATGTTCTGTCAGGATTTAAATACATATTTGGATTTAAGGGAATTCTGGTAGTCCTATTTCTTGTCCTGTTCCATCTTTGAGAAATTCAAATAATTTCCAGCCTTTTAGGGTGGAGATTATTTATTTATTTATGGCTTCTATTTTTAGTGTGGGTGGGTTTTTGTTCAGTTCAGGTTTGGCTTTGGTGTGATGTTTTTATTGTTTCTGTTTGTTTGTTTTGTCACTTCTAGACACCTTACCTAAAAAGGCTCATGCTAATTGCTATTTTTAGGAATTCGGGAACTTTGCAGGTTGATGCAATTTTGATGGTCCTCCCAGCAGAAACTTTGTGCAGCCATGACTTGTCAGTGAAAAGCAAGGGAGCTCTTTGACAGAGAGACACTGAACAACAGCCCAGGGCGCTGGGGGTGTATTGAGAAGCAGGATTATGTAGCATGATCAGGCCAGGTGGTTACAGGCAACTTTCCCCCATTAGGAAACAAATCCTTTAAGAAGAGCATGTCAAGTATTAACCAGCACTTGGATCATATGCTGGAGACACTTTGTGGACACAGCCTTGCTCCCTATGGCTTCCTTTGCTATCAAAAGTAGCAATAAAGACTGTAAAGCCAGTCTTCCCAGTTACTGCTAGACACCTGTATAAACACAAAGCCACATGCACACATTTGTATGCATATGTGTGTGTGGATATGTGTTTGTGTGTATATATAATTTTTTATTTCAAATGTGGAAAGTGCTCTTAGTATGTGCTCAATATCTTAGATTTTAGGTATTCCATTTACCACCTCTAGTGAAGGACAGGTAGAAAGCATTTTGATGGTGTTTAAATGTTGGTTTATGCCTTTTATAGCTGTTCTGTAAAACCCTCAATCTTTTACAGCTGCCTGTAACCTTTTGTGCCTGTTGACCACAGTCTGGCATGCTTTATTTTGTGGACAATATATTTTTCTTCCTTTTATGGAAGGAATATTAGGAATGTAATGTGCAGTAATATTGGGAATATGTCAGAGTCCTATGTGTCAGTGATGGGATTGTGACTCATGCAGATCTGATAGAAGAGGGAGGACTACATATCTAGTCTGAGGCAATTTAAAAAGAGAACTTGGGCTCTGCATCTCAATTTACGCTTATTTACAGAAATATGACCTAAATAGATGTTTGATGTCAAGAATTTGTAGGACGGTGATGCTGACTATATGTTGGAATAACATTTTTCTGTTGGCATGTGATAATCTGATACTATTTTCTTCTTCTTTTATGCAGGATCCAAACTACTGGATACAAGTGCATCGGCTGGAGCACGGGGATGGTGGCATCTTGGATCTTGATGACATTCTTTGTGATGTAGCTGATGACAAAGACCGTGTAAGTACACATGGCTACAAAAGCAGCACGGCACAAACTGCCCATCAGCCCCTCAGTGGTGTGTGTTTGCTGCATGTGTCCCAAAGTGGGAGCCAACACAGGGAATTTGGGACATTTTTCATGTTGTTTGACTGACAGATGTGAGAAATTGGTTACTGTCAGGGTTTTTCTTTTAATTGAAATCATGGGTTTTCAATCCTTTCTGGTTCTTCAGCAGTTCAGATAGGAAAAGGGGGTTGCAAGGATGAAAATACCTCAAACAGTGGAAAATAAGTGTGCAAAAAGTAAATTGATACTGTAGCTGTGTGTTACCAGTTAAATATGTGCAAAAAACCCTGCTGGTTTTAAACTATTGAGTGTTGGCTTTTTTTTTTCTGCAAAAGTTGTTTTTGGAGGAATTGCTAGTTACACAGAACTAGAGACAATAATTATACACTGCTGAGCCTTGAGTGCTTTTATTCTTTTTTAAGTAGTGATTTAGATCACAGTTGACTTTTGTTTATTGGCTGTTTGCTCAAGTTATAGATACAAGTATCTTTGAATTACTTGTTCAAAAAATATGGATAAGAAACACTGTGGCAAACTGCAAAGTCATTGTAAATATGCTACTTTTCTCTAGAAAGCTGAAGCTCTTGAAAACATCTGAGGCTGATAGAGACTTCAGTCTGGAAACATGTTTCAGGACCACACTCCTGCACAGACTGTCTCTTTAATTGCCTCTTGGAACTGTCAAGGCTCCTTGAAAACTGGCCAAATGATGACTCTTAGGCTAATTTTTCAGAAATACATACTTTGTCACAAGAAATGACTACAGGCAAAACTTAATTGACATGGTTATTTCAACCAGGACTTTAGAAAGAAAAATTATGTGAGGAGTCTTGGGACATGAAGACTCCTCACTGTCTGAAATGTTGGGATTACTCAAGCTGTATAGAGTAACAGTGCTGAGTTTTCAGGAATTTCTTCCATAAAAATAGTGCCCAGATAAGATTTCATGAAAAGCTAATTAAAACCTCTAGTTGGTTATCTCATATTGAAGTGCTCAGCTGTGTGATTAGTTTAGCTTTTGCTTACAGGCCTCTGGGAGGCTGGTGCAAGTTGTCACTAAATATAAATATTTATATATATATATACACACACACACACACAGAGACTTATTTGAATAATGCACTTCTTAGCTCCTCATGTGCTTTTCCCCTCAGAAGTTTGAGTTCTGGTGCTTCAAGACCTTATTCTTTGGCTGTTACCTTGCCTTGCTGCCTTCAAGTGGGGTAATTCCTCACAGTGAAACTCTGTGGGTGTTTTTATGTGCATGACTAATAGCTGAAAAACTCTGACTGCAATTGAAGCAAGCAAAGCCATTATTACAATATTGTTTTTGTGTATAGATGGACAAGATACTTAGCAATTAGTAATATTTATCTCTGCATTTGCCAAGCTCATCTCTACTGATGGCACCTATGAGTTAAATTTCCTTTTTTTAAAGGACCTTGCAGCATTGATTAGGAAGGTGCAATATAAACATGCACTGTGCTATCCTGGTTTATATTCTTGAATTAGGCATTCTCACTTGACCTTCACGTTTGGGTCTTTTCAGGTATTTTGGTCATTAGTCATTGGTTTTTAGTTTCCTGTAGTGTGTTTTACAGCTGACCTTCCTGGCTCCCTTGAGTTCTGTGTTGTTACTTTGCCTCCATAGCAAGGGTATCAACTGGTTTTGTGTTGCTATACACTAATACACTTCTCATTAATGCCAGATTTGGAATATATCTCCAGTTAGGGATATTTTCTATCTTATCTGTGCATTTAGGCATACCTTGTAAAAAGGCATTTAAACAGATGGTGTCTGAACATGTAATTAAATGATTACTGAAGTCTGTAGGATTAGCTGTGCTTAAAATCAAACGTTTGCCTATATATCTCTTTTAAAATTGGGACAAAAATGTCTAGGATATTGGAAAATGGAACACTTCATGTTTTAGTGTTCATTTTCACAAGGAACTTCCTTACATTCTTGAACAGAAGTTGGTTGTGTTACTACCTGACATCTGTATTTTTGAAAATCAGTTTACTCTTACCATAGTTCTTTAGACTTAAGGATCAGTGATAAATGTAATTTTTGCCTTTGGTGATGCTGTTATGCTATAATTGTGCGGTGTCATACCAGCACAATACAGAATGCAGAGCAGCTAAGGACCACTTGTCCTCTTGATGGATTTATTGCTCTGTATAGTCAACTGCCATAGTAAAATAAAACACTTAAGTGATGTGAAGAATATATTTACTCCTATTCCACTGTCTCCATGGAGAAAATGTTTTGTCCTATAACAAAGACCCCTAGAGCAGCTGTTCTGAATGGAATGAGAGAAGTATCTTTGATGGCGTCCTTCACATTAAAATGCAGCGTGCTAGGGTGACTTAATTTAGCTTCTTCTGTCCCTATATTTTGTAACTCTCTTGTCACTTAAAACAGAATGGATGAGTAAGGGTTAGCTCTTTCAGTTGCTTTCTGGAATAATTTGTGATGCTCAGTGTTGTTCCTCATTAGAAAAAAGGAGTAAAACATGAAACAAACTAGATGGAAAAACTGATTTTGCTAAGCTGTTTGTTCCTTTGTTTGTTTCTGAAACAGCTTTACTTTAGCCCTTTAACTTTCTCAACTTCCATTGAGAAAGTGCATAAAGCACTCTAACTTAGCCAGCATAAGATGTGGGCATTTATATTACACATATCACTGCATGTGAAGTTGCTTGGTTAATGCAGTTAAAGACAGTAACCTTATAATCAAAAAATTAAATGCTCACTTGAATAATTTTTTAGTAAACTTTTAAATATTTATTGAAATGTAATTTTTTTCAGGTTTTACTATGGAAATATGGATAGTTTTCAAATATGGAAACATAAATGTTTTTTGCATTTATCTATCTCTGTGTATAGATGAGTACAAATGGGCTGACTTGTTACTGTTTTTGAAAATTATTTGGCCATAAGAAACAAGATCCTGTTTTCGGCTAGCGTTTAGTCAGCTGCGTAACCTACTTCCATTACTTTGAAAATACAGATTTCTTGTCTATGGTGGTTAGACCAATATTTTAAAGATGGGTGAATAATCTGTTTTGTTTGGATTTCTGTAACTTGCAAAAATAGTCCTCTCCATGAAGACTCTCAAAAAACATATGTCATCTTGATAAGTTTCCAACTCGATGATAGCATGCTTGATGACCTCAGTTCAGTTTTTAGTAGGCAGGCATTCTCAGCAGCAAAAAAACCCACAACCCAACCATTTTAAACTGTGTTTTCTTCAGGTAGACTGAGGCTTGTAGAGACTTTGGTAATTGTCATACTTTGGATGTAATATGGAAGTGGAAGTAATATGGATCTTATTCTAAGATCTCATAGACCCTCTTTTATCCATGAAAAAATGTTGAGAAAACTGTGGTGTAATCTCATTTAAGAAAAAAAAAAGCAACCAAGAAACCCAAAGTATGTGTATGAATATAACTTGCTGCCCTTTGAATTCTAAATGAATTAGTAATTTATATTTTGAACAACTTGAAAAAAAAATTTGTTTGCAATTATATATAATATTTTGATGAATAGAAATGCTCAGACTGTTGCTCAGTGCGAAGCTTTAGAGACCAAGATGTTTGTGTTTGGTGTAGCTGTATTGCTGAGAAATCAGTTTTTTCTTCCCAAGAGAACAAGGATCTGCCATTAACAGCCACTGGTTGTGATGATGGAATGGGCAGTAGCTGGGTAAACAGAGCTACTTTGAAACAATGTAGGTGTGAACCTAATGTCAATTATTCCTAAATTCGTTTGCTCCAATATACTTATTTTTGCCAAATTAATTTGGGATTAACAGCATGTAAATCCTAAAGGCCTTGGCATCTTATAAATTCCTTTATCACTGCTAAATTCAACACTGGCTCTTAAAAATAGCCACAGTAATTTGGTATATGCTTAGATTTACAGCCTGGCTTTATTTTTCGAAACTAAGGCAGGCATGGGCTTTCTTTGCTTGTCTTAACATTTTCAAATATTCAGTCAGCTCTTCATCCTGCACAATTCATGCTTCCACCCACTGAGTGCAGTGATAAAAACCAGAGGAACATGGTTTGGTCTGGAGTGGAGTCTCCTTCCCACAGTGTTTGTGTGTGTGCTGCTCTCTCTGGCCCAGGTCACTGGAAATTCAAGGTGATGTTGGTGCTTAGTGCTGCTTAGACAAACTTTGAACCTCCCAGAAAGACACACAAGAAGTTGTTGGTTTGAGTGGAATACTTCTGGTGAGAATGGGATGGAGAATAACTTCATGCATCTGTGTTGAAATGGAATTTGTAAACAGTCATGAACTAGAGTTAACTGTGTTAAGTAAGCAAACTGCAGCTGAAATTCAGTGAAATCAATTGTGCTTCATTTGCATCTGCTTTTAAGAGACCTACAGAGATTCTATTAATATTATGAGTTCTTTTTACTTATTAATTCTATGAACTAATATTATTATTAATATTGTTGTTATGGAGTTAGTGCCTGCTTGCTTGAAGTGTGAAGACTTTTAGTGGGAAAAAGTCATTGAGCAGCTTCTTCACATAATGTGGAGGCATATTAGGACCTTTCCCCAGTGTAATGGAAAGGAAATGAACTTTTGGGTTTTGTGTTAAAACAGATGGTCAATTCTAAATAATACTGTTGTTTTGTTTACTTCCTCTTGGAAAGCTCTGTTGAGTTAGAGAGACATGTGATACACAAAATGTGGTTTGGAAAGGATGACTGTGTTTTGTTTGTAACAAATGTTAACTGGGACCTTACACAGAAAGATGACTATTTTGAGCAAATGCATTATAATGTTAAGGTTGAAGGCTAGCTAGGGACTGAAGGGCTGTGATTACAGTTTTCTGCTGCTATTGATTCTTGCTTTCTCACTCTTATTTTTTGGGCCAGTTATGCAAGACCTCATTTTTGTAGTAAATTCAGGGTAGGCCAGTGACAGCAGGATGCTGTTAGAAAGAATGAGATTCTGGTAACCCTGTGCATGTTCGTTCACTCAAAAATCTTCAAGAGCTTTTGAAGTCAATGAAAGCTGTACAGATAAAGTTGTGTTATCTTTAGATTTTCATCATTACATAATCAGAATACTCAAAGTAGTGTTGTTTATTCTAAATTCTGGGTGTCTGTGCCTCATTTAAGCAAACATGCAGCAGAATTTACATGTGATTTCTCTTTGATTCTGCAAGTGAAGAATATAACCCTAAAATCATGAGTAGAGAAGAACAACTCTTTGTGCTTCTTGTTTCTGCCATGAACAGATTAACACCCTGGATTGAATGAAGAAACAAGTTCTCCAGGTCCCATGCAGCAATCTGACTGCAAGACCTTAAAATGCCCCAAAAAATTACTCAAATATGTTTTGCAGTATTTACTATACCATGATTGCTATACCCTTTTACCCCTCTACCTTTCTATCGAATTAATTTTCAACTATAGCCATGATTATCTTTTGCCACACTGTGCACCTTCTCTCTTCTTGTTCTGTGTCTTCATTCCCAGTGTCCCTGGAAAACAGATGACCTTGAAACAATTTGTTGTTACTCACAAGTGACTTGGCAAAACACATTTTGAGCATAAGGCATTCTTTTCTTGTAACAGCTTAAAATAACTGCTTGAGCCACCAGGCTTGGGAAAGTATTGATACTGGGAAAGAAACCCATCATATAACAACCCATGATTATTTTCTGTTAAAAAACTTCAGTTTTTGAACAATGGGCTCTTGATGGCATCTACTGTTTGGCAGTGGTTTCAATTTCAATTATGCTTTTAGAGATTGACATTTTGTATTACTGAAATTTGGAAAAATTGGTAAAACCAGAATGTGTCCAGGCCCTTTTAAACCAGGTGTTTTTGAATTAACACTGTTGACTCAATGCTGGGATGGCCACATGATGATTTTTAGGTCTGTCTGATGAAGTAGAAAACAAAGCATTTGCACAGCCTTTATTCCTAGCTGCTATTTAATGAAAACATTTGATAATAGCATACTCAAAATATAAATACTATCTTCAGTCAAAGAATGGAATTTAAATGCTTGTAGTATTTCTAATTGTAAACAAAATTTTAATTTCAGAGTGTTTGTGGATGAGACTAATATATAATCATATATCCGTGGAAGTGAGGAAATAAAGGTCATAATATGTGAATATTGGAACATGCATTTTTCAGTCCCTGAGAGATATTAGATGTAACTAAATGTTGTCTCCTAACTGTAGTACTTAGTTTTTCACCTCTTTCAGCACTGTTCTTCAAATTGTTAATCTCATCATCACTTAGTTTTTTCTAGCTATGTGGTGACAGCTTTTCCATTCATAATTTGCTGTGTATTTTTGAGATAAATTGCAGTATTGCAATTCCTTTCCTGTAATGCTGAAACAGTTGTGTTTTTGCACTAAGAACTCTCATATAGGAGAGGACTGACATTTGTAATTCCATAAATCAGTTTCCATGGAGATCTGAAGAGCTGCAGGTAAATCTGACTTCTGAAAATTGAATATTTTGGTTAAAACTGTTCTCTGAGGAATAGCAGGCCCATGCATGAATATGATATACTGGGGAAGATTGTGACAGTATTGTTAAGAAAGTAATATATCACAATATTATGCCTGTATTCTGAGTAGAAAGACAGACCTGAGCAACAGTGACTGGGTTAGCACAGTCAAAAAACCCCACAGACCTGGCATGGAATAAGAGGAAGGGTTTTATGGATGTGTAACTGGTTTGAAGATGGAAAATAGAGCATGCATTGTTCAATATATTTGCAATTGTTCTGAAGGAAGAGAAGGAAGATCTGAATACTGGAGTGACAAATTCCATTATTGTGTGGGAAGCCACACATGGATGGTGGATGCTGCTCATGAAGAGTTGCAGAAGCATCCAGGGAGCAGACAATAACATGGTGGATGTAATATCATTTTGGCAAAGGTGATGTGCTTTGGAAGAGAGACTGCCTTAACTGCATACACAAACTGAGTTCTGAGCTAGCTCTTGTGTTTGGAGAATGTTTCTGATTTTGCAATAGACCTCTGGACACAGTGGCTTACATGTAAGGCACATCACCAGGTCTCAGCAGGCTTTCAGCAGTTTGCCCTGCCTCTGCCTCTCCTCAGTATTTTCATTCCAGTCCTGCTGCTTGGCTCCTGTGAGCTCTGGCAGATTTGTTCAATCAGGGAGCAGAAGAATCTTCCTTGCAAAACAAACGGAGTGCTTTTCTGCTATTTCATGAAAATTCTAAGTTCACCAAAGGACCTGGCAAGTTGAGGAGGAAAGGGAGAGGACTTTAGAGCTGAGAGTGGTTGAGGTATGAAGGAAGAAGAAAAATGGTAACATGACTGGGCTGAGACCTTGCTTTCAGTGGTGCCTGTGGAGCTGCTGGAGAAGATTGTGGTCTCTGTGGTGCAGCAAGGTGTGGTGGGATCTCTCTGCTGTGTGTGCTGCTGGTGAGCCCTCTGCTTCTTCCAGCACCAAACCAAGAAACCAAAAATGATTTTGTAGAGATAGCAAAAAGCACAGAGCAAATGCCAACACTGACTCCAGGTACAGACTAACATTCTCCACCAGCAGTATCTAAATGGACCAGGATCTCAGCCTTGAAAAGATGATGTCAGAAGCAAACTGTAGATGGCTGTAAAATCAGAGGTGATATTGAGAAGTGGTTCTTTGTTTTTTCAGTGCAAGCTCTGGGGTATCAAGTGAAGCTGTCATAAGAGTAGCTGTCTGCAAAAGAATGTCTGTGATATTTATCAAATATCATAGATGCTTCACAAAGTTTTGGAGGATATTTTTTTTTCTTGAGATGTCATTTGCAAGCACATAATACTGAATACTCTACTTATTTTAAGTCTTCAAAGAGGTGATGCTTGTAAATCATGGAAACTGGTAATTTGAGTAGGATTTCAATTTGTGAGAAAAAGTTTCTTTAATCTAGACTTTGAAAACCATGGACTGTGTTGAAGTGATGATGGTCTCAGTGTCAAATATTAGTAACATTGAAGGTCAGTATGTGGCTACAGATAATGACTGCTACAGTATTATAAACACATCACAATTAAGAGAGAATTAGTACTAAAAATATTTAATAATGTATTTTTTCTATGTCTTGTAATAATTACAGATTCACTGGTTAGATATAGTTGTAGATAATATGACACTGTGCTTTCTAATCCTTCACAGTGTAAATCTTCACAAAAATGTGCAGTGTATCTGCAGTGAGATGTGCAGAATTAGGTCATTATGGCTAATACATTCTTAACATTCTAATAGTTTTTGGTTAATTTTAGCCATATCACTGTGTCCTAGAGGTAGATTATTCATCCTACAACAAAGGAAGAAGTTGCAGGAAAGGTTGGGTATGGGGATTCATTAATACTTTAATACTACTCTTTTACTCCTTGATATCAGCAGGTCTTAAAAGAAATGGTGTTCCAACTTCACAGCTATTTCCTAACAGAGGTAGTGAGACTCATACACCAGAGGACTGACCCATATTAGAGCTTAATTATAGTAATGGATAATCCTGCAACTATAAATTATTCATAGTTGTTTTGTACACCAAGTAGCATCATGAATAAAATAAGGAAAGGTTTCTGGAAAAGACCCTGGTCAATGCCTAAGTTTGTCAAAAGTAGTTTTCCTCCTTGTCTTTCAACGTGGATTACATGTTTTGTAGAACTTGGCCCTTTGGATGTGTTTTGTTTAATGGAAATCAGTAGCAGCAACTCTCGGGGCTCTACATCCTTGTAGAGTTCCTTTACTAATGCCTTATGCAAGAGAAACATTCCTACCTAAACACAGTCCTGTACAAAAGCTGCAATCTCAGCTGTCTGATAAGGTTCCCACACTGTCACTGGGATGAGAATTCATTACCCTCTTATCCATTGATACCAACAGGTCTTAAGAGACTGTTGTAACTCTGTAGTTATTTCCAAGGAAGGACAGTAAAGTTCAGAGTCAGGTACTTCATTTTCTAGTTGACTTAGAAGTTGAAGTATCTCCTAGGTTTGTAGTGTGAATAGCTTTATTGACAAGGAGAGAGCATGGAATATTTAAATTAGATTAAAATAGGGCATCTAATGCATTTAATGGGATGGTTACTGCATGCTGAAGCTTTCTTCAGGAAGGGCCTTGGATCCAAAGAGAGGAAAATAATGCTGTCTTTTTTTAAGGAGCTTTCACCAGTCTGACTTGCCAGTTGACTTCCCAGCAGTAGCCCAGAGAGGAAGGAGTTAAGAAGATGCTTTGAACCCGAAGTCTTCTGCTTCATCCCCACACCCTGTTGGTGTACTTCCACACCCAGTTGGTGTGCAGGGAGCTACCTCCCGTTCACCTTTAGCGTGCTCAGCAGGATAGTCACTACGTTTTCAGATTAGCATCACTGCTGAAGCCTGTTTGCAAGAAGGAGTTCTGCCTGCTTCTCAGTGACATTCAGCATTGCAGGACCATTGGATTCTTTCATTTTTTACAACCTGTTGGAAGAACTGAAACTGTTCTTCTGTGGGCTCCATTCCTTACAGGCTGCTAGATTTTCCTGTAGATTGAAGACTGTTTCATACAAGCTTGGTGGGAGCTTGATGATACTGAGTTTTTACTTTCTTGGGATGCTGTTTACTTGAAGGTAACCATACTTTGGATGAAATGGCAGACACACCTAAGAGGAAAATTACAAAGAAGTCGTCGTCTTTTTCATATGATCGCCGGAGAGATTCAGTGAAAGTTAGGAGACAGTCCAAGTCTCTCAGCTTTAAGTCTGCTAAATTGGGTGCTCAGAAGCAGCAGGCACAGAAGAAGCAGGTTTGTATTCAGATATTCTTCAGAAAAAATTCTTGCCTTCTAAATTTTTCTGGAGTTTGTAAATCTTGCTGTGTTACTATGAAGTGGTAAGCAATCTCTGCTGACTTGCAGTCTGTGTGTCTGTAGCTATGTGTGAGCATACAAGCTTGTGTGCAACTAAAGCTGGATTTTTTTCCTGTAATATTTCTTAAGAGCTAGATAGATTTATGGTGTTAATTTTATGCTAAGAAAAGTCTGCATCTTTTCTGCTTTTAAGACGTGGTTTATATTTTCTGTTTTGTCTCAAGGAATTACTCCTATAATGCAGTAAGTGTCCTGTGAACTTTGCTAGTGTTGTTTGTTGTGCTGAAAAACATGATGGGTGCTGAAACTTTTGAAATTATTATTCAGATTACAGCTGTTCCACTGTTCTTCACTGTTAGTATTTTTTTTTAATGTTGAAATGTACCAGACTGAGAGCTTTAGGGAGTGAAATATCTTACTTATTCCAGAACAGGTAATGCAAGTCAACAGAAGCACCTGTTCTGGTGGGACCAGTTCTTGGGTTAGAGGGCAGTTTAGTGCCTTGGCAGTGCTGCTCTGCTGTAGTGAAAGACTTTCATACACAGGTCTTGCTTTATATTTTGTTGCTGGGATCTAATTAAATGAAATTTCTCTAGAGAGAAGATGCAGCGTGAACTATTGTAAATAGAATAAAAAGTGAGTCAGTTCATGAAATATCTTTGTATACTGACCCTAAAATTTAATCTAATATGGAAGGAGTACGGGATCAATGACTGTGATCCATCTCTCACTCTGCACTTGTGTGCCCCTTCTTGAAGAGTTTAAATGAATTTTACAGGGAATTTTTAATTAGCTGTGTACAACATAAGGTGCTTTAACACTTTGCAAATAGTGTTTCTTCAAATGTTTTGAAATAGACTAGATTTTCAGTAGCACTAAAGTGAGTTTCTTGCAAGCAAGTAGTTTTCAGACCCTGACCATTCCAACTGCATAAATTTTTGAGGGCATATATCCCTTCAAGTTGAGGGCATATATCCCAACAAGTAAGTTGTTGTGTCCAGTGTAAGCTTTGATAGGAGATTAAAAATACAATGTATTTTATATGTGTGGGATGATATTTAGTTTTATTACTATTTCTCTTGTTCTTGGTATGTTAAAATAAGAAATTCACTAGTAAAATAGTAGAATATTCCAGCTTATTTGGATTCTTTAGTGTTAATTATAGGCGTAGCTGAAGCTGTTTTTCTTGAATTTTAGTTCCAGAAGTTCAAATGAGGAAATACTTGAAGAAATGAGGAAAACCTTCAAAAGTGCTGCAAGCTCTGACAATCCTGCTGCACTCCTGCCCATTATTTGATGTCTTTTTTAGAAGTAAAAATAGCAAATCTCAGTTTTCTGAAAATTTGAAATACTAAATGACATCTGTGAACATTCAAGTTCATTGAATCTTTTGGGGAACTAGGCTGCTCACATCAATTTCAGAATTTTATTTTTGGGTGCAAATCAGTGAGTACCCGTGTATTTTGACTTTAACAGACCATAAGGTTCTTGAGTCCACTCAATTTTTGGATATCTGCCATGGTTACTGTGTGACCTCTAGTGGTTAGTGAAAAATATGCTCAATTATGGAATTCAGGCTGTTGCTTCAGCAAGTTCTGAATGTGTATTCTTGCTGGTTTCATTATTTAGTCTTCTAAATTATGTTTTTATTGAAAATAAAAAGGCATCATCTGCTTTAGCTAAAGCCTTTTATGGTGTCACTTCCAGAAAAAGTGCTTTGCTACAAATTCGTATTCATAGGGATGTGTGTCTGAACTCCAGTACTCATAGATGCAGAACTGTGGGAGTAGTTTTAAGAGACTTTTACTACTTTGGCTTGGTTGCAATATGTTAGTGGGTGACACATCTGAAATGAAGCACTCTAGACCAAGGTCCACTTTGATAACTTTTGTGTATTGGAAAGATCTCATAAGGGCTTTTCTGACTCAAGAATGTGTTTTTTCCCCCTCTAAAGGCTCCAGTAACTGTAAGAACAGTTAATTTTTCCTACAGGCTTGGTCTTGTTTCAATCTTCAGATCATTATAATTAAGTGAGACAGAACCATTCTTACCTCCTCCCTGCCCTCCCTCCTTCCCACGGGGGCAGCCACTTGTGTGTATTGGAAATGCTGCAGAACACAAAGCACAACTGCATTTGTTGCTGTTGGACTTTAAAAATTATGGGTTTGAAGTTACCAGAATCTGATCAGTTTTCAAGCAGCCAGAACTAACTGTGGTCAGTGTCAGTGGCGGACACACAGACTCCTTCCAGGCCTGGGTTACTGAGTGAGCAGAAATTCACATCACCCGGAGAAATGTTCCTTAAAAATGCTTTTCTTTGTGGATTGAGTTTTTCTAATTTTTTTAGAAACATTTTTTCTAATAGATGTTTGACATCTGAGAATATTTAAAACTGTGCTTTGGTCTTTGTTGTTTTAGGAGACAATAGGAGACTTTGCTGCTCACAATATATGTGGTTTTACTTGGGTGGTTCCCTGGAGGAACAATACTCTGCTTCTGCTTATACAGGCAGGCAAGCCAAAATTACTTTTTAAATGTTTTGGTAGATTGATATCAATCAAAGTCTCTTAAAATCACAGCATGTTGCAAAACCTTGTTCTGCTTCCTTAGTATCACTGACCTCCCTTTTTTGCAGTTTAATTTCTTATTTTTCTTCTTTGTGGTAAAATTTCATTTTGACCTCCCCCCTAATGAAAACTATTTAATTACTGGTAAAATAGTAATAAGAATCTGAGAATATTTTTAAAGAAACATTTTTTTCATTTTCTGAATTACAGTGATGTAAGAAAATGTTAAGGCAAATTGCTGTGCATCTCTTGCTGTTCCGTGGGTTTTTTTGTTAGCTTAGCGAACTTACTAGAAATGGAAAATCATGAAGTGTTCAAACCCAACAATATCAAATATACTATCTGATGTAGCAACAAACCTCTTTCAAGATAATCTTCCCATCAAATTATTTATTAGTACAGATCACTTTTTTATTCTGTTGTTTTCCCTAGGCTTATCTGTTCTGAGGTAGAAAATCTCGTAATTGCATTCACTGGCTGCTGATATTGTCATATTGGTTGATCTGGATTGAAATCACATTCCAGAAATATGTAGGCTGGTCTTCTTAGGTGTACAAGTATTATGCAACATAATGTACAAAATATTTGGTAGTTTTAAGAGAAGTTGATGTCTCTTGTTGTGTTTCAAATGCAGAACAAAGTCAGTTGCATGAAGTATAAATTGTAAATAAGTAAAAATTTGAGATCAAAATCCTTATGTGCAGGAGACCATAAAAAATAGGTCCGGTTTTATTTTTAGCTGTTTTGTGAGAGCTTCTCAAGTCATCTCTTTTCATCACCAACTGACTGATTACTGGGACATGGGCTGGAGCCTCAGTGGATTAATTAAGATCTGAAACAGTTTTCCTGATAACTGCTTATGTGTTGCACACAGCATTTTGGAACCTGGCAAAGTTCCATGCTCATACAAGGCTTGCATAGACAGCAGATTTGTGGTTTATTCACTAATATTCTGTTTTTTCTTCCATGGAATGCTACAGAATTGAGGCAACAAACTTTTTCCCCCTTTTCTTTTAAGCTCTATAATTCCTGAACCATGTGGGGTTTCACTGCCTGTTATCCCAGATGCAAGGCAATGCATACAAAGAGGGTGTTGTTAGAAAATCTTCCCGTCCCTGTGTTTAAATATGACTCAATTAACAGAAGTGTTCCAGATGCCTTGTTATGAGCATCTGAGAGCAGGCAAAGGCCTAGGAGTTACACATTCTGCTGTCTTATTAGAAAGAAACACTGAGTGGAAAAATGGCACTGGGAGAGTTGGTGATGTGAGGGAAGGGGGTTGCCCAAAAGGGTAATGGTTTTTCACATCAATATGTAGTAGATGTGCCAGGACCAGGACTATCGGTGTGTGTCTGGTCTGGTGAGCAAAAAGCCATAGCACCAGCTACCAGCAAATGGTAATCACTAAATATAATGTAATCACTAAAGATAACTAAGCAGTAAAGAAAAATTAATCTCATTTCACTTTATGATGTTATTTTTGAAAACCATGATCTATGATTACTTTTCATCTAGTGATTTTCTTCCTATCTTTTGCAAGAGTTTGTTTTGAATTCTCTGGGGAATCTTGAATGCCTTCTTTGGGGAGAGGGAAATCAGCTTTAAGTGTGAGTCTGAGGATTTGTTATGAAGAATCTGATCCTATTTTTTTTCTTTAATGAAACTAGACAAGCATGTAAAGAGGAAAAGCATGTGATATGTGTAACAGCGCTGGGAGATAAGTGTGTAGGTTCCTCTGGCAGCTGGGTTGCTAGTAGAAAGTTGGCCTAGCAAAACTCATTCCCTGTGGAGCCTGCAGGCTGTTAACCATAGTGGTTGGCTGTTATTATTGAAGCTGTGGTCACAGCAGGGTGAGGTGGGTTGTAGCTGCTGAAGTCGGCTCACCTTCAGTTAAACAGATGAAAATCGAAGCAGAGTGGAATGATAGTGAGAGGTTTGGCCATGGTGAGTCTTGAAGTCATGTTTTCCTTTCTTACTGAGGCTTGTTCCTGGAGATTGTGGTAGATGTGTGTTGGAGTGCTCCCTGCAGCAGTGTAAATCATTGTGCCTTGATGGCATTTGCTGTGGTGGTGTTGGTAAGTGCTCTCCTTGCTGCTGATATCCAGTGCACTGAAAGAGAAGCTGTCCATTCCAGAGTCATGGATTCCTTCTCTTGGTGCCTTGTCCTGGCAGTTATTATGGTATTGCATACCATCTCAAGAAATATTTTGTTGTGGTCTTAAAATAACACAATGTTGCCAGGAGGTTTTCAATTTAGTTGGCGATTTCTTTAATGCAAGTGAAATATCAGACTTGATTTTGACAATTTAGAGGTTCATCTGATCTAAATTGAGCTATTATTTTTAATTCTATTTGAGTAATTGTTCTTATAGCTCATGTAAAAGCTAACATGATTAACCACACTTTTTGGTTCCTGAAAGTGTGGCTTTGTGGCAGATTTTAGCTCATCTAAGACTGTGGTGCTGCTGCAGATGAGTGTGACCTTCTACCTTCCCTGGCCATGGCTGTGCTTCCCATCTCTCCCTGGCTTCAGCACTGGGAATTGTTGGTTGTGACAAGTGAGGTCAGTGTGCTGATAACTCTGCCAGAAAAAAAAGACAGGTTGTAGGAGAAGGGGAAATACAATGGCTTCTGCTGCAAGGAGCAGTCTGGTGCTGGGAGCAGCTTTGCTGTCAGCAGAGCTCTGGATATCACATAGAGAATGAGTGTCCCTTAGCAAAGCTGGGTGAAAAAGGCATTCAGGGCTCCAGCCCTGCTAGCCAAGGGAGTACAATGGCCAACTGGCCATTCCATTTGGCAGTGCATGATGTTACCCATGCTCAGAGAGGAGGTGCCAGGGAAGGCAGGTCCTTGTTCTTGCTTGTGCCCACAGAGGGCTGGTGGTGTCCCACAGAGTGCTGGGTTAAGTTTGGCCAAGTGCAGTGTGCTGAGCTGGTGGGTTCTGTGTGTACTCACCAAACTTCTCCCAGCTGCAAATACTCACCCTGCCTTGATTGAATGCTTTTGATCTGCTTTTGCAATGTGGGCACTGAGGAGAGTAAGAAACAAAACAGCGTCACAGAGCTACAGGTGTTGAGGCTGGAAGGGACCTCTGGGGGTGTCAAGTCCAACCTCTTGCTGCAAACAGGTCCTGTGTGACCTGGATCTGAGCATCTCCAGGGCTGCAGATTGCACAGCCTCTCTGTGCACCTGTTTCAGTGTTTGCTGACAAGGTGAGAAAATTGTTTCCAAAGCCTCGTCTGACTTCCTGGTGTTGCAATTAGTGTGACTGTTGCATCTCCTCCCATTTCTGGGTCACCTCGCAGAAGATCCCAGCTCTGTTTTCTTTTTTCCCACCCATTAGGTCACAGATGACAGCAACAATCTTCTCTTTTAGCTTCCTCTTTAAACTGATTAAGCCCAGCTTTCTTGGCATCTCCTTGCACATCCTGTGGTCCAGCCTCCACTGTGCTGGTGACTGTGACAGGATGTTCCAGCTACACTGCTGCTGTCCCAGCCTGCTCTGCAGGCGCTGCCTGCCCACCCTTCTGTACAAACCCAGCATCCTGCTGGCACCCAGCCAGTACTGCTGCACACTGATTATTAATTGAAAATTCCTGGTGGCATTCCCTGATTAGCAAGAAGCAGGATGCATGCTTTTTTTTTTTTTTTTTTTTTGCTGCTTCTTGTGCAGCATCGCAGCACTGTATCCTCAAAATGGGGATGGTGCATTTCAAAAGAAACTGTTGTCAGGTGCAATAATACTTGCTGGGTTTAGCCATTTTTTTCCAGTTAAGGGGGGAAAAGCCTCCCAAATACAAAGTAGATGGGACCAAAAAGAAAAAAAAAGCTTCTGGATAAAAATATCATAACACTCCATTTCAAAATGCTCATGTCCTCAGCACTTTAGCAGAAACAGTTAGTTTATTAACTAACAGAAAATCAGTGTTTCAGTATCCTTTAGTACCCGTACTTAAAAGTATATTTTAAGTGCTATGCCACTGTTTTTGTGGAACGGTGATCCTTGCATGTTACAAAAATTATTGGAGTTTTTTGTGCTGTATAGGCAATTTTTTGACATGCGTTTTGAACAGTTGCTGAAGTTCTGAGTGAATTGTCTTTGTTTTCATTTTAATACTATTAGAAGTTGTATTTTAATGTTACAGAATTTCCTAATGGAAAAGGATTTTATCTTATTTCCAGCTAAGATGTTGTCGCTTTTGTAATAGCAACAAAGTTTTGCTCCCTGTTGTCCTGTACAAGAGTGAGTGAGCATTTTGCTTTACAGCAGCTTGACTTTAATATTTCTTGACAAAAATGAAAGAAAATTATTTTTAATTGTCTAAAAATATGTCCCCTGGCTCAAAGTATACTTCTCAGATGGAAAGCAAGCAATGTTTTGCTTTCTCAGCAATTTCTGTCAGTTGAAGTGTGAATTGATCATGGAGGTAATAGCACATGGGGAAAATCCAGTGGGAACTGTCTGATTTCATACGTGTTTCAGTTCAAACACTTAACGTTTTTTGATTTGTAGACTGTAATTTTCACTGACAGTATTAGTGGCTTTTAGAAGAACAGCCCCTGACAGATGACATCCATCTAACCAGCTGCTGCCTAATCTGACTTCAGGCTGAATATTGTGTTATCTGACTAATTTGAAATACAGTAAATATTAATGACTGTTCATCTGTTATTTAAAATAAACAGAAAGTAGTGAGAGAGTGATGCTCACATTTCACGCCTCTGCTGTAACTGGCTTCTTGTCATCTGTGACTGACAGCTTTTCTTCTAGGGTACTTTCTTTGTGAAAAATCGATGTTGTTTTAATTTTCTCTTTTCTCCCCCAGGCTTTATTATTGTAGTTTTCAGTAGGGTCAGAAATAGTGAGATGTCTCATGTGGTCTAAGTTTAAAACTGAAAAATCAAGATCTTAGTTTCCTTGTCAATCTTGGGAAAATTACATTTCAGATTAATTAGATGAAGTCAAGAAATGAAAAATAAAAAAACAAAAGCAAAAATAGTGCTTTTTAGATTTAGAATCATAGAATCAAAGAATAGGTTGAAAAAAGCCTCTAAGATCGTCAGTCCGACTATTAACCCAGGACGTCCAAAGCCACCATAAAACTCTTCCTAAGTGCCACATAAACACTTCTTTAAAATACCTCCAGGGATGGTGACACAATCACTCCTCTGGGCAGCCTGTTCTCATGCTTGATAGCCCTGTCTGTAAGGAAATCTTTCCTAAGATCCAGTCTAAAGCTCCTCCGGCCTACCTTGAGGCCATTTCCTTTGGTGCTAGTGCTTGTCAGTGGGAGAAGACATGGATCTCCACTTTGCTACAGCCTCCTTTCAGATGCTTGCAGTGAGTGTTGAGGTCTCCCCTGAGCCTCCTTTTCTCCAGACTAAACACCACCCCCAGTTCCCTCAGCTTCTCCTCCTAAGACCTGTGCTCCAGACCCTTCAGCAGCTCTGTTCCTTTTTTCTGGACACACTCCAGCACTCAGTGTCATTCTTGTGGTGAGGGGCCCAGAACTGGAAATAGGACTCAACATTCATCAATGCTGAGTTCAGGGAACAATCACTGCCCTGGTCCCGCTGGCCACGCTCTTGCTGATCCAAGCCAGGATGTCACTGCTCTTCTTGGACACTTGGGCACAGGCTGGGTTATATCCAGCACCTCCAGGTCCCTTTCCCCCTGGCAGCTTTCCAGCCACTCTTCCTCCAGTCTGGAGTGTTGCAGGGGCTGCTGTGACCCAAGTGCAGCATCCTGCACTTTGCCTTGTTGAACCTCAGAACACTGGCCTCAGTTCACTGATCAGCCTGTCCAGATCCCTCTGCAGAGCCCTCCTGCTCTACAGCAGATCAACACTCTTGCCCAGCTTCATGTTCCCTGCAAACTGACTGAAGGTGCCCTCAATCTCCTCATCCAGATCATTGATATCAATATTAAACAGATAACAGAGATGATACTGAGCCCTGGGGAGCAGCGCTGGTGACTGGCTGCCAGCTGGGTGTAGCTCCATTTACCACCACTGGGTCTGGGCCTTGCTCAGCCAGGTTTTACCCAACAAAGAGCATGCCTGTCCAAGCCATGAACAGCCAGTTTCTCCAGGAGAATGCTGTGGGAAATGGTGTCAAAGGCTTTAGTAAAGTCTAGGCAGACACATCCACATCCAGTAAGCGGTCATCTCGTCATAGGATGAGATCGGGTTGGTCAAGCAGGACCTGCTTTTTATCAGCCAGTGCTGGCTGAGCCTGATTCCCTGGTTGTCCTGAATGTGCTGGGTAAATGGCACTCAAGATCACCTGGTCCATGACCTTTGCCAGCTCTGAGGTCAGGCTGATAGGCCTGTGGTTTCCTGGATCTTCTGCGACCTCCCTGGTTAGCCATGGCTGCTGATGAATGGTGGAAAAGGGCTCGCTGAGTATTTCCCCCAGCTCCCTTGCTACCCTTGGGTGGATCCCATATGACTCTGTAGACTTGAGTGTGTCCAAGTGGTGTAGCAGGTTGATTCCTTTGAATTATGGTGGTTTCATTCTCCTCCTCATCCCTGTCTTCCAGCTCAGGGACTAGGTATCTGTAGAACTGCTCTTTAATATAAGATGGTGGCAAATGTGTTAAGTTCATTGGCCATTTCCTCATTCTTTGTCGCTGTGCTCCCTGATCTTCATAAACACTCAGCTCTAGGATCACCATCATTTAGCTCTAAGCAATCAAAACAGTTCCTAACATACACAGGGCTACCCAACTTCTCCTTCCTTGTCTGTCCCTTCTGAAGAGTTTATGTTCAACCCTTGCAGTTGTGTGAGTTCTGTTCCCATGATGGCAGATGTGGCAGCTTTCCTCCTATACCAATGACTTTTATCTCCTCTTGTTTTTTATATTCAAATAGAGCCATAACTTTTGTAGGAATGGAAATGGTTTCAAGAATCTTTCCTTGAGTGGTTGCTGAGGCATAGGATAGAATTCATGACCAAAAGTTGGAAAGAGGTAGTGCAGAACAGGATGATGGTTACGGTTATTCCTACTGGTCAGAAAAAAAATGTAGTCTCTTGAACTTAGATCTGCTGTATGCTATACATACTAAAGAGATGGTTGGAAAGGTTACTGTAAACTTCAAAATGCTTTAGTTGTTCCTGTGCTGATCCATGTTTAAAATGAGTTATGGAAAATTTTTTATAATGTAATTTTTTACTTTATTTGCTAGATCCTTGGAAAAAAAAAAAAAACCCAAACCCCAAAACCAAAAAAACCCACTAAAGAGAAGCCTCACAAAACCAAAGAAATTCCACAGAATTGTTTCCTGAAAGGAAAACCCCAGAAAATTGAGGTGGCAATAACTCTACCATTTGTCTTTCATTGCTTTCATTCTGGTTTTATTGAGAGCAAGATCAAACATGAAGTGTTCGTGCTTGAGAGAGCCACAGTGTTCCACACTCTGCCACATTTGAGGTCAATTTGTTCATTAAGGGCTGTTCCAATATTTAAAATATTGTGAACTTTAAAAATTGCTGTTAAACTGCCTTAGGTTCTCCTCTACAGACCTGACTTTACTGAGTTATTTTCTCTTCCTCTATTAGTGCTTTGGCATGTTCAGGCAGACTACATTGATTTCTTTGTTTTGAATATTGTTAATCTTGTTGCTCATTTTTCATCAAAAATAACTTTCATAAATCTGGCAGCTGTCAGAATGAAGTCAGCTTTGAAAACTTTTTAAATATTGCAATGCATTTTCATTAAGACAAGTTGACAGCAGAGAACATATTTCTTTTCTTGACACCATCACAATGCTTTGATGAATGACACTGGGCAGTGGTTTTTTCGCTTTAGGACATTGTTGAGGCACAATACCAGTGTTGTAGATGCAGACTGAGACTCCCAACTCTTCCCTATCAGCTCCTGCACCTGTTTGCTCCACAGGCAATGATGGAGCATTGGCACTGGTGCTTGCTCACAGGCATGGGCAGATTTGCATTGGGGGAAGCAGATGCAAACAGTGGTGTAATTGTTTGTCTTCTTAGAATGACAGCGATTTCCTGAATTATTCCGAATGTTGATGCTTGCTGCTACAAAACAATTCACTGAACTTCAGTTCTGTACATGTAAAAATGTGTTCAGTTACTGAAATATAATAAATTCATTTTTCTTCCTCCTTCCATGCTCCATCAGAAGTTAGATGGACTGAATACAGACACTTAACTCAGATGCAAATGAACTAAATAACTTGAGCATTGCCTTTGGCCTAATGTCTTCGAGTTGGCCTTTAGGCATCTGAACAGCTACATGTGGATTACAGAACAGGGGAATCAACTTTTTTCCCCCCTGTTATACATCTCAAAAGAATAATAGCTGACATCTACTAATTAGTAAATATGTAAGACTTTAGTCGTTCCAAGTGATAAAGTGGTGGTTTAGTAAGCAAATAAACTCTGTAATAAACTATTTAAATCTTTGTATATAGAGCCTTCCTTGCTTAACTAGCTTGCAAGTTAAAGGTTTGTGGCTGTAGGCAGCAGGGTCCAACCTGAGCAGGGTAGGTCTTCAGGGCATTTCTGTCTAGCCCTCTGCACCTTGTCTCTGTTCTCTTAATTCTCATTCTCAGTCTTCTGAGTGGCCATCAAATGCAAAAGAGTATTTGCTAATAATGTGAAGGTTTGTTCTGTGAAGGTGTTACAGAGCTGGTGTGTGATGCTTGCTGGTGCAAAGATCAGGATAACCATCTTGATGTACCCATTTGTTCCCTTCCCCACCCCCTTCCTTTTTATGGCTTCCAAAAAGCAACTGTATTTTCATTTGCCAAAATAAAAAAAAAATTGGGCTGTTATGTGTACACTCACTTTACTTTTATTGGGAAGTGCTTGTTTAGCCTCTCTGAATATATTTCATCCATCTTAAGGAAAGGGCAGTGTTTCCTTCAGATTTCCATTGGACCTCCTAGTAACTGTATGGGTATTGAATCCAGGTTAAACAAATACTTGAAACTGCTCTTACCTGTTCTTAATCATTTCCAAATGTAACAGCTTGGTGATATGGAGCTCAGATAGGCTCCTTTTAAATCATTCCAAAAGTTGATAGGTACTTATTGATGCATTCAGTGGATTTATGTTTTGGTAACTTGCAGACATTAACACATTAATCTTCTGCTGCGTTTTAGTAAACACTTAATGGTTCTCATATCCTGAAAATGAAAACCTGTTGTAAATTTGAACCCAGCTTGTCTTTGCTCATACTGTGTAGGTGAGCATTTGTGTTGGACTCAAAAAATGGAGCAGCTGTATCTCATGCTTTGATCAAACAAAAAAATTACCTTTAGGCTTACTGATTTTGCTTCAAGTTTCTGTTATAATCCTAAAATTGTACCATAGAAATCATAATCTGAAGAAAATTGTCCCTTAAAAAAAAATCTAGTTATATTAACTAAAATGCAGCCTGCATTTTTTAAGTAACTTGTCCTTTCTGTTTGTTTTCAAGTTTCTTTTCATCACTACTTATTTTCTTAATTCTGCTGCTAGAAAGCTGGTTTTACAGAGAGACTGAAGTGGAAAAGCATATGGTTTTTAGTTGCTGTTGAGGGAATTATTCTTGGAGCCGTGACAAAATTAATAAAAGGAAAAAAGCAATAATTTTTTTTTGGTTGGTTTTAGTTTCTGCTTCATTATGTGTTTAGTTCAGTAGATAAATCAATAGCAACATCTGTAACACAGTGAATTAATTTAATAGAGAAAGTTCGGAAGGAGTAAATTAGTGACATGGCAACGAGCTTCAGTGTAGATGGAATTAAGACAGGACCTATATAATTTTTTTAAAATGAGAACTTTTTAAATGATGGTGAAAGAAAGTAAGAAGTCTCCAGATTTTAAAGAAGAGCATTCCAGTACGGCACTTAAGCAGGACACACAGAAATCCCAGTGATCTAACTGTGGAAGGAGAGAGGATGCACATATTTCTCTTCTGGGAGTCAGCAGAACAACTGGAGGACCTCAGGGAAAAAACTGATTTTCCACTCCTCCTGTAGCTGGCTGTGTTTTGACTCTGTCACAAACATCCTGTATGACTTTGGGCAAGTCTGTTTTGGAGAAATTGTTGTTATGGTACACCTTGGTAATGAGGAGAAGGAATGTGGCACAGCCAGCTCGGATTTTGTTATACAATCCAACTGCTTGCAAGCAGGAGCAGAGTCTGAGTTGACAAAGGAGCAAACACAAAGGAAGACTTTGCAATTGGTTGCTCCTATTATATCCTGGTGTTTTTATGAATCTGATCTTGTGGGGAGGGTCAATGTGTTTTCTGTCTCATATGTTTGTTATATAGGTCATATTTCATAAATCTCTTTGGGTTACTATGGTGGAATTTGTATGACCCATATAGTATTTCTCACTTGGATTTCTGAAAGATGTTTGACAAGTTCTGTCCCCAAAACCTCTAAAGACTTAACAGCCATGGAATAAGGGAGAAGTTTGTCTATAGCTGACAAAAAAAAAAAAAAAAAGTAGGAAATCAAGTGGAAGGGGGAATATCAAGGTTTTACTGTCAACAGTAGAAGGTCACCAGCATTTTTCTGGATGTGACTGAGACTTGTGCTCTTAGACAGAACTATAAATGAGCTGTAGAGGGAAGCCGGAGGTGGCAACACTGAGGGATGATCCCAAACTATTTGGAGTAGTAGGGAAGGCATCTTTCACAGTCCTTCATGTCTGGTGATCAGAAGACTGAAGTGCATGATGAGGATTACAGTGGTAAAAGAAATGAGTTCAGTTATATTTTGTGGGGTTTTAGGGGGTTATTTCTCTCCTTTTCAAGTTTATATCCAAAGTAAGAGCTTTGAGATAGCTGTTGGAACTAAGGACAGAGATCTTGTGCTTACAGTTTATAACTTAACAAAAATATCTCTGTGATCTGTAGCAGAGGGTGGAATAAGTTTTTTTTTTTGTTTGCATCACAAAATTTAATGATTTGTAATGGTAACTTCTTTGTATAGGTTGTCTGTAGAAAAAAAATTGTTAATCATACTTTAGCTATATTTGGCTTTCTGTAGTGACATCAGTAGGTGAATCTGTAAATTCTAAGTTTATTTTTTAAAAATATAAATCTTACTTTCTACTTTTCTAAGACTGTAGTGCTGATCTGGCTATAGTTAGGTATTTTGCATGCTCAAGTAAAGATGTTACTTGTCGGTGAATTTACAATATAGAATGATATTCATCATGCTTTCATTGACTAGTTTATATATTACTTTTAAATTTATGTTGATGTTTATAGTGGTGTGGATTTTTAAATAGTTATTTTAATGCTTTTTTCACTACTTTAAGTACATTGTAATTGTTATTGATAAGATGGAGAGATGTTTCTACCACGTAGTGATGTAGCGGCATGGAAATGGATTCACAGAGTGAATGAGCAAATGAGCATTTGCTTGTATTCTTCCATAATGTGATAGAGTACTTCTTCAACTAGACTATTTATAGTGATGTCTAAGTGAATAATAAAAGAGGAGTACAGTAATTTTGCGGTGTCTTTTTTTTTTTTTTTAACTGAGAAAGATCTGAAATAGTCTAGGCAATTATATTGGACTAAGTGTGTTTGTGACCCAGTAAGAAGTACCTCCCTGTCTTCTCTGTCCATTTAAACACAGTATATTTGCCTTAACCCTGGCAGTTTTTAAAGCCAGGTTGGGTAATGCCTTGAGTATTGTGACCTAGTGAGAAATGTCTCTGCACATGGCAGGGTGAGTTGAGACTAGATGATCTTTAAGATCCATTCAAACCCCTTAACATTCTGTGATTTTATGATTTGTAATAAGCCTAATTTGTAGTATTCAAAACAATTCTTACTATTAGTAATTCAGTAAGTTATATTAAAACCTTTTCAGATGTGTTTGCTGTGATAAGATGCTCACAAATGTGACGGTAACACATCAGTGTGTGATGTCCCTCCCTGAAACTTAACTGTGGCTAGTGTGAGGCTCCTCTCTGTGTGACACTCCTCTTTTGGGGTGGCAGGTTTGTCTCTGGATCCTGCTGGAGAAGCAGCTGTGCTTTGGCTCCCCTGAGCCATGCTTGGGGTATGGGCCACCAAGGGAGCGTAAGCAGATTAGTGAGTGGAGCTCAAATCAGCTTCTGCAAAAGCTTTGTGTCCAGATGCTGTCAGAGCTCCAATTCAAAGCAGTGTCTTGGGTGCCTAAATCCCTTGACTTTGACAGACTCCAGACATCTTACCCAGAGCTGAGAAGTTGTTTCTCAGAAATGATTAAGTTGTAGGAGCATGCTTATTATCTGCTTCTCTCCCAGCCCTCTCTGGTAGCGAGCCTGGCCTTGGCCATCGCAGTGACTCCTCTTGCTCCCCTTTGTCCCTGTTGGCAGAGGAGCCCCAGGAGTCTGTTTGAAACTGGGGGATGCAATAAAGCAGTTTTCATTAACAGCATGCAATTAACTGGGGGGTGATACAGGTCCTGGCTAAGGGCTCTTGTTGCTCTGCGCCTTCTCTGTTGGCTCTCCAGTCAGGTTACCTGTGTTCTGTTTTACTTGAGCTCAGGCCAAAATGAAATGGCATCCAGCTGACCTAGTTGATATTTAATCTCCTTTGGTGCTTCAGCCTCTGTGTGTTCCAGGATTGGATTCCTCTGGTTTGTCTTGTCAAATAAACATCAGCATTTAAGGATGTTAGGTGGGTAAGAGCATTAGGTGAATTGCCTGCTTCTCCCTGGTAGCAGTCTGGCAGTTCACACAGGCAGTGCCAGCACTGTCACAGGTACTGTACACTCAATTAAACTGGGAAAATTGTATTTTCCATTGACTGGCTACAGCTGTGTTGAAACTTTAATGTGTTGAGCTGCTTAGGTTAAATATTTCACTAAGTCTACTTAAGTTATTTAAATAATTTTTTTTTTAATAAATCATTGCTTCAGATGTGTTCAACAGCACTTGAAGTGACTACATGGGAAAAAAGTAGACTATTATAGATTTACAAATTATGAAATAGGTATTAGTTTATAATATTCTTTCCCCTTTAAAACTTTAATAATGGCATATTTTTATGTGATGTTAATGAACCCTGAAAGTAAATCAGTATTTAAACTAAGGTTATAGTATCCTTATTTTTGTTTTCGGTAGACATTGGGAACTAGTATAGTTTTTAGCTGCTTTTGTATGTTTCTCAAAAACATGGTGCGAAGTTAAATGCTATGGGGATTTAATCTCAAATATACACGTAGAGTGTATTTTTTTTCTTCTGTGTTTTAGTATTTGCTATTTAAAGGAATGTGCATTATACATGTCTATATTCTGCATCTCTATATCTGTGGTTTCTTATGTTTTTATAAGCATTTGGTAAATTTTATACTGTAGAGATCATATGTGCAGGTCACTGCATACCATGCATTAAATGTTTTTGCATAGATTGTTAGCTTTTCAGCATAAAACATTAAGTGCTTTGAGATCTGTTACTTAAACATTTTGAATGGGAACTAGGTACTGAGATGACAGTAAGATGTGATTTGTTATGGCACTGAATATTGTACATTACTGTAGCAATTCGCAAAATTTCCCTGACTCCATTTGTCCCATAGGAAATCTCTTGTTGATAAGTACAGCTTTTATTCAAAGTAAAGAGTTCTGCATGGTTCTTTGCTTTGTTTTTGTGCTAAAGGTTAACTGGTAGGTCCTAATTTCATCTTTCATGTTGAGTGCATTCATATATTTGAAGAATGTTGGCTAAAACTGAAGCCCTATCATTGTAGGAGCATATCTGCCCTAAAACTGAAGCCCTATCATTGTAGGAGCATATCTGCCCTAAGGGTGCTACCCTGAAGAGCAGATCCTAATCTGAAATTTAGTTATTGTGCACACACATGGGAGAATGTTTCATCTAACTTGAGTAAAGGCAGCTTCAATCCTACTAGTGGTTGTGAGAGGTTACTTGTTTAAAATTCACCTGCAGCTGTATCTTGGTTGAGTAAGGAACTGTACCTGTAGCATTTACATACAGGCGTTTTTTATTCTTTTGCAAAAAACTTTAGAAAGGTCCTGGGTGTTATTTTCCGATCCTTCGGGATTTAAATAATAGGTAATGTGTAGAAATTTTATGAAAAGAGATTATTTATGTTTTTAGGCAAGCCTAAAAGATCTTTATAAAAGCCTCTTTGACAGCATATTTACTGCTGGCAGGTGAGCATGAGCTTGGTGCTGTCACAGCTGCTCTGCAGCCCCTGGTTTGACACCTGATGTGCCACTGCCAGGCAGGGGCAGCAGTCAGGCACAGGAGCTGCTCTGCCCACTTCAGGCTTCTGCATCCCTGAGCTGTCCACAGCGAATATTCTCTTTTGGTTCCCTGCATGTGTGTAATTAATGGGAGAAACTATTGAGAGTGACCCACAGACAGGTACAGGCCATTGTGGTCAGCTGCCTCATTATTGCCATTAGGAAGCATTTGGAAGTTGCTGGTGGGCACTTTTAGAAACCTAGCAGTGAGGGAATCTCTCTAGGTTTTGATGGATTTGTCCATTGTAATAAAAGATTATTAGAGTGATTAGATGTGCAGTGATGAAGCATAAATTTTCTAAACATATTTATCAAGAAGAGGTAATAATTGTACCTTACTTGGTAATATTATACACATCACACTCCTTTTAGCCAATTTTTTTCCCTGCAGCAGTGACATATTTTAATTAACATAGTGAAAACAGGTCTGAACACGTGTGCATTTATAATTGCATTTTCAGTATTAATATAATTGTGTTTTCAAAAAGGTGTCTTTACCATACAGAAAGGGCCTAGAATTAGGGTAAGTTATAATGATCCTCAAGAAAATATTTGGGTTGTATGTGATGCGGATAGCATTCCTTTTCAGTGGAGAAAGAAAGAAGCAGCCTGGATGAAAATGAACTCTTCTCTGTGGACTCAGGGCTTTGCTATGAAATGAGTCAGGGTGAGCAGGGTGCTTTCCACAGAGGTACACCCAGAATAACCCACTCATTGCTCTCCATGAATTCTTTGAGGCCACAAAATTCCCTTTGTCCATCTTGCTTTTAAAAACACATCTTTCATTGTGACATTGTGATGGCTGTATTTGCTATTCCATTTGCTTTCCTGTTTCTTAGTGGAATGAAGAACGTGGAGACAAGAGCTACCTCTTGTGTTCAATCTGCTTAATTACACTCAGGGGCTTTTTATTTTTTTTCTTTTTTTTTTTTCCTTTTTTTTCCGTTCCCTTTCCCACAAAAGGCTGGGGAATTATTAGTTTTTATTAATATTTCAAATAGTTTTCTGAAATATTAAAATAGTTCTGTATCTTTTTTTTTGCTCTTATCCAGAGAGGTAGATGAGGCAATGTATTTCTACCTGAATATCTTTTAGTGAGACACATTTTTTTTTTTTAAGAACTTGTTATGGAAGAGCTGGTCTTCATTTTGCATCGATGAAAATTAGTATATGTTTAAGATATCAAAGATACGAATTTACAAAGCTGATTTTTTTGAACTTTCTGTTAAAATGTTGAAAAATCTGTAACTTCTTCAGAGACATGTAGGTCACTATAAATGAAGATGGATACAATAACCATAGGTGCAATTTTATGACATATATTTTTTAGTGGTTGTTCAATAAACAACAAAAAGTGTATTGCAAATGCCAATACTATGTGACTATTGGATCATTTTTTTTTTCTAGGTGTTTGGGGAATCTTTGCTATATTTAAAAACTGTTTATGGGAAATTTGGCCAGCTAATTTGTAATATTAGTGTATCTGTTTTGTCTTAAAGGATTCAAACATGATTATCTTCTGTAAAAGAAACGCAAAATGCTACTGCTTTTATAATATATTATGATCTAAGCTATCAGAATCATGTCATTGCTTGGAAGTTCAGAGTTCTCTTTTCAGGGTGATGTTACAGCCTACAGTTCTTTGGGCTTCTTGATTTGTTGTTCTCCTAGACATTTTCCTTTCTTAATTTCTGACTTGCTTTTTTCTATTTCTTATTCCAGCTATTCCAGAAATATCAGATATATGAAACTATTTTGAATCTGAAATTAAGAAAAAAAAATTAGAATTTTTATAATTTTTGGAGGACAAAGACAACTAATTCTGATTTGAGGGGATAACAGTGTAATTGCAAAAGTAATTTCATAATGTGGTTATCTTCTTAATCAGACAGCTTAAAACCTAAAAATCCTGCTTTATTTCTATATTAGTTGACAGCAGAACAGCAAGGTACCAGGAGCATGACTGGTGTCAAGTGGAAGTTTATTACTTGAATTCCAACGCTGTGCTTGATCCAAACCAGTAGAGCTGCAGATTTGCAAAGCTGTTTAAATAAATATCTGAGAGCATGGTGGTGTGACAAAGAACTTCCTGCAACTGCAGAGTAGCACATAAAAGAAAGAGTGAAATATTCTGGATTTGGGGTCTTTTGTCCAACTTTTGTACATCCACATGTGTGTTAACATGAAGACAGGCTCTCTGGAGCTGAGTTTCTTTCAGTGGATATCTAGTACCAGCTGTAAATGAGAATGCAAATACTAACAATGTATGGAGAATATCGCAAGTATAGGGACTTCTTAGTGCTTGACTGCAGTCTCCTCTGTGATGATTTCATATTGTTTAAACCCACCAGTTCCTGTTTATGTTTGAGGTTAACTTCTCAGATGTTTAAAGCTGTCCCTGTCAATAATTTTATCCCCCTTTAATCCTTAAATTTTTGCCCTTGGATGCTTTTGCTTTCTTGTTACTGACAGGTAGCTGTAGATGATTTTCATTCTTCTAGTTTATTTGAGCCCTGAAATGTTTTTGTTACCTACAGTGTAGCAGGAATGTAGTACAAATATTTCTCCTGGATCTTTCTGTGCATTTTATAACACCAGAGTTGCTTGTAGAGAGGCATAAGCATGAGTTTGTTTCCCAATTCAGTAAACTGTTCCATGAAGCACAGTACTTCTTGATTATGGGGTCTACTTTTTAGTTCTTTATTTCTTACAGCATTTTATGTGTGACACAGATAAATATCACCATGCAGGTTTGTATATATTTCACATGGCTTTGGAATGTGCTTTAAGTGTTACTATTTTTCTAAATATAAGCACACTATTTTTCCCTTGTGTTGTCACAAGAGTTAGTGAACCAGGTGCCATTCTTGAGGAGGTTGGATTTTCTGGTGTGGTGTATCCCTGGCCCTTCTGCACAGTTCAGCTGAGGCTCATTAGCTCTCTCAGGATACACTTTGCTCATGGGTTCCCCACAATTTGCCTGGTGTGTACAAATTTGCAGTTTATTTGTGCACAAAATCCAGTGGAGATCCCTTCTGAGATTTGTGTGTGAAGGTTTATTTAGATGAGGGGGAAATGGCTTAAGGCTTGCTTTCAGCTGAGATATGGAAGCAGTGAGCTTTCCTTTGATGCTCTTGTCCAAGCAGGATGGAGATGCCTCATGGGCAGACCAGATCACACCACTGCTGCTCTTAATTCTGATAAATGATGCCAGGTTTGCAACATTTTCAAACATGTACATTTTCAGCATTTATTCACAGTGAACAATTTACACTTGGATGTGGTTAGTTGTTTAAATACACTGCATTGCAACCTTCTTGATTTAAGCCCTTTACTCAGGTTGTTTTTGCTGTATTGGTACCTCAGTGTGAATTGAAGGCAATGCAATGTGTGGCTCTGGTAGGGGGCTCCTGGCCAAGCCTTGCAGACAGCATTTCTGTTCCTATGACCTGTCTCTCCAGTGCATGCTGCTCATCCCAAAGCAGTATTTTCCCCTGGAAGACTGTGCATTTAGTGCTGGACAAGCAGGTAAAGTCATTTCAAGGAGGAAGAAGTATTTCACTCTTGGTTTATATATTTAGGAAGCTGCTGCTGTTTTTGTCATTTCCCTCACTTTAAACTGTTTTTATCTAATTCAGGATGTTTCAAGTTATTATTCTAGACAGTCACTTAAATAAAAATAAACAATTTAAATTACATCATTAAAAAGTATGTTGTTCCCAAAATGGAGTCAATGATGTGTCCCACAGGACCAGAAAATGAACCTCAGAATATTATGGACAATTTAAAATGGGCAGATTTAATTATAGCAGGAGTGTGCAATTACTGAATGAGGTATGAGAGACATGGGAAATGTTCCCATCTAAATAATGACCAGAATGTGCTTGTTCTAATAATATTCCATAACACATTTAGGGCCCTAGGATTACAACACTTTCAGGTTATTAGAAGACGATGATAATAGTGTGTTTTATTGCCAAATTACTACCATACTCTCTGAGGTATGAAGTGATATTAATGATCGTTTCCAATAAGGAATAACATTTTGCAACATCAGTAGCATTTAACCATATTAAAATATGTTGTGTTGTGCAGTAAAGCCCTGGGGTATAGAGATGAAAACTAAAGGGTTTAATTTTGAGATGCAATTGGGAAATTATTTGGACATTCAGAAAAGCTTTAGGGTAAAAATACATTAATGAAGTAAGTTTTTTAACTATTTGCAATAAATAAAAGATGCATGTGCATTACCTGATTGTAGTTTTGGTTTATAAAAATGTTAAAATCAGTGCATGGCTTATATTCTGTTTAGTGTGCTATATAAAATTTCAATTATCTACATGTCTGTTAAATCTAGAAATGAACCAATAAAAGAGAGAATTAGTACATATATGTAAATGGATGCTGCTTGGAATGCATATTAAAAATATTTTTCATAGCACAGGAAGCTTCACAGAATAGGTGACAAGATAACATTCAGTTTCTCTGGTAGCATATTCTCTTAATGAGGAGAGCTCTGTGTTCATATAATTTACCAACAGCCATTCTTTACAGATTTGTCTGCCTCTTTAACTGTAAATATTGCAGTATTTGTTTTGCCAAGGTCAGATGCTCAGACTTGGTGACATTATTGTCATTGATCTAATCAACTGTAACTCTCATACCATCTGGTTAAGTTATTATGTTAATTCAGAGTAAATAAGTTAATTCCAGTCACTCAGAACTGCCAAAGATGGGAATTTTTATGATGTCAAAATATGTCTCTGAAGCTAAATAAACCCTCTGTACATCTTGTGTTTTATGGAATGTTGTAAAAACTAAAGATGGATTTTCCTACGGGAGCATCACTTTCATTTGCTTAAAACAAATCTGAGTTTTATTTAGAGTCGTAAAAATAAGGAAATCATATTGTGGTTTTATAGTTACTGTAAAATACCGTAAAATATTTCTAAGTTACCATCTTCTGTTGAGTCAGCAGCTGAAGAGTTGCATATGATACACATTCTAATTGTACATGATATCATTTTACACCATACAAATACTGTTAAATGGGCTCCATAGAATACATTAAGGGTTGATTTGCAGCCATGATCTTGCATTTAATGTCAGATCTGGAAGTGTCAGAATCACAAAGCTTGACATGGATCTGTGCAGAAATAATGTGAACAACTTGCTGTCTGTTAACTTAGAGCTTTGCTTCTGCTTAGACATATGAAAGTTAAATCTGTCCTTAATTCTGTGCTAGATCATGGAAGCTTCAGTTCTCTTCTCCCTTAATGTACAGAGATGATGATTTCAGTGAAAATTCAAGAGGTAACATTTTAGAAATCCTTGGAATTTGTTGGAAGTTCATCATGAGAATATAATTATTGTGATTACAATGTGTCTTCGTAAAATGAAGAAGCATTCAGTGTTTAAGCTAAAATCTGTGTTTTGAAATCCTGGATTAGAATCACAAGAGTCTGATGAAATATTAAGGACTGGAAATCCTGAAATTTTAGTTAGGACTTGAATGAATCCTGGTTCAGCTCAGATTGATGTGTATCTTTTCTTTCCATACTGTTTTGAAATGGTCAGTCTGTGACTTTTATCCTGGGGATACTCCAGCTGGTGCTGCTGTTCTTATCTCACAATTATTTTGGTATTTAAGATTAAAATGAAAAGTCTTGTCCTCTTCATAAACAGAAACTTGGTTAGGCCGTGTCAGGGTAGTAAAATCTGGAATCCCATGAGTGTTCCTGGTTTAGAGCTGTGGGGCACTGCAGAGATGCTGCCTGGTAGCCTTGATACAGGAGCAAGGCCTTGGGAGCTGTTGTGTCTGAATGAACAGAGTAATTTGAAAGGCTCTCAGGGAAGTATTAGTGTTGGTGGCATAATATGCAAATTATGTGCTTGGCAACATGGTGTGTAATGCAATCTGAGATGCAGTTTTAACTAGTCCAGTTTTATGCCTAATAACTTACAAGCAATATAGAGACTTAAATATTAAGCTGTTTATGTTGGTCTCACAGTTTAATATGGTTTCTTTGACTGGATATTGTTTAAATAAAAGCAAATTTGCATATGGAGGTGCACAAGTGGACTAAATGGCACTTGTAAGTAGTGATAATAACTTGATTTTTGTAAACACTGGTAAGTCTGAAATGTATATGGTTTTCTGATGGCAGAAACAAGTAAATGAGCTCCTTTCTCCCATTCTGTATTCAGAAGTGCAGTCACCTGCTATGAAGTAAAAAAGTAGGAAGTAGGGACCTCTTCTCCTAGCAAAATTTATTTATGGTATAAGAATTTTTAATGGATTTAGTTTGGCTGGCTTTGAATGAAATGTACTATGTCTCTATGTACAGTTTTATTTCTTTTTTTTTTTAAAGAGATGTAGTAGCAAAGTAACTGTTTATTATTCCAAAAGGTTTGTAATGATCCCTCTCAGCAGGAAGAAGCCCCAGTATATTCACAGGAGGTACATCTATGTATATATGCATATATATATATATGTGTGTGTGTCTGTGTATATATATGTTTATATTTTTAATGCACACCAAGAGGAACCACTTTTTCTCTACCCCTGTGTGGGATAAGTGCCCTGAGACCCCTCTCCTATTATTTCTGGAGTAATGTTCTGAGGTATTGTTGATTTGGCCTGAGAGACTCAACTATTTACTTTCTACCAGGAAAAAAAAAAAAAAAAAAAAAAAAAAAAAAAGATGACTTAAACCTGAATAGAAGAAAGGAGTCCACCAGCAGAAAATGGTTGCTGGGCCTCAAGACAGGAAGAAAATGAGAGCTATGGAGGGAAATGGAGCTTAAGTGATATTACTCCTGCCAGCCTTGGATACAGAGTCCAGAAGGAGCAGGAGTTTTGAAATTTTTGTTGAACTTGTTGTTTTGTGGTGGTTTTTTTTTTGTTACCCTTGCTCCTGGATGGGCACAGCTGTGGCTTGGAGTAGCAGTTGGGTTTCTCCCACATACCAGGCAGTGTGGGAGACGGCCCAGGGAGAAGGTGGGAGAGGAAACCCCATCCCATTGTCCCTGCTGTGCACCGAGGAGCCCAGGCTGTTGTCTGATGCCCAGGGCTGCTCTCTGCTTATGCTGCTCTGCTGGGGCTCACAGCTGGAGAGAAGCAGCTGTCCAGTGTTGGCAAGGCTGGTTTGGACAACTGCATCTAGCCTAGGAAGAGGATTTTGAGAAATAGAAATATTTGCAATAGTCTCAAAATCATGTCAGAGATTTCTCATTTATAAAATCAAAATATTCTTAGTGTACAGCAGCCAGTGCTGCTCTCACCAGTCATTATTTAGGCCCTGGAAGCATAAGCAGCCTGCTGTTGTTTAATTTACTGAAATAAGTGTAATCCCTTAGTGAATAATTGAAATTACTGGATGTAGCCAGTAGCATTAGATAGCTCACAAAGTGACATGTAGGGCTTTGGGGAAACCTAATCTTTTTGTTTTGGCTTATCAGAAGATTCCTCTTGATATTCTGCATAAAATTTTATCTGTTCCATATCAAACAGAGCTGTGGGTTTTGTAGCTTTAGCAGTGACATTCCTCTAAAAATGCTGCTTGTGTGACAGATTTGCACGTGCTGGGATTGGCAGTGTAGCAGCTCCATTTTCTGTGTGGAAGATGCACTAACTGTTCAGCAGAGGTCACTGTGAGTTTGTGCTTGAGACATTTTAGTGCAACTTATCAAAATGTAGTACTGAAATTATTAATATTATGACTAGAAAATTCTTGTGCCTGCATTAGCTTTGAAATGAAACTGGGTGTATTTTAAGAAATATCTTTTTTGTGAAAGTAGAAAGTGAAGGTGATTATAAGATTTCAAAGAAACCTGAATAGCCTTAAGAAATTTGGCATGTGCCCAGAATTTAATCGTCTTTAGTATTACTTATCAAGATTTATCCAAATGATCACTTCTGTAGAAGTCCCTCTTCCTTCTCCTCTTTCTTCTAATATGTGTTGCTTTTGCAATTGCCCAAGAGCCAGGTGTGACCCTTGCACAAATGTTTTACAACCTTCCTGAAGCTCAATTTCCCTGCACTTAAAATCACCAAGATGAAGACAGAAAGGACTGTGCTTTTCCTGTTTCTTTGTTGACTTACTAAAGGCAGCATTGAAATCAGCTGTGAGTTCCATCTATTTTCCCAACTGTTTATGTTTGGTCTTGTTCCCTGCATCATCACAGTAAGCTTTTTAAGTTTATGGCAGCAAAAACCATTTTGCTGCTGTTTTCCCCTCTTGACTGTGTACCTCTACTCTGCCATTGCCATGAGGGGATCAGTAGTTCTCAAATGCTGTTGGAGAATGTTTTCAAGTTGCAAACAAACTAAACCACTCTTAGAGCTTCTGAAAAATGCTGGTTTAAAGCTTTTTTGTTCTCCTGCTACCAGTTGATAATTACAGCTGTGAAAACAGTCCTTGGAGAAATCTCAAGAGTCTCCCTTCTTCTAAAGACAGTTTCCGATTCTGATTAACCAGAAGCTAATGAGGCTTTCAAGTCTTCTGGATTTTTCACTTGATCTTAGTTCTTCAAGGGCTTGTATAATCTTATTATGGAAATAGTGCCAACAGATGTTCACAATTCTGCATCCGCTGCAGCTCCATCACTGTGAAGGCATGGGAGTCTCCAGAAGCTGATAGCAGAGAAAAGCAGGTGGAGTTAGATTGTTGCTAATGGAACAAGGAGCTCTGATTCCATTCAAGAAAATACAGGAAGGAAGAGTTAAGCTGAGCATGGACATTGCAGGGGAAATGATGTTTGTGAAATGTACACTGGGAGTGTTTTGTTAGATCAGCAAACAGAGCCTTGTCCAAACATATATATTCTCATTTTATGTGGACTCTTTATGAGTTTTATTTTTTGTCATTGCACTGAGGAGAAGTTAACTGGAAACTCAGCATGGTGAGCCTTTCAGTGAGTCCTGCCTGTATTTGTGACTTGGGAAACAACCAGTTTTGGTGGTTGCCAGAAATGGGAACTGTATCATTAGGTACAAGCCTTTGTAACTCTGTGGCTTTTCAGTTCTACTCCAGTTTACTCACAGTACCATATTTTGAATACCAAAAGACCTCAAAGAGTGTCCTGAGGCTGGAAGCAACAGTAGTGGTCAGTGGCATTTGTGTGTGTCTTCCTGCACTTCATAATGAAGTTTCCTGAGTATGCCTCGTTCTCAAAGAAGCATCTGGGGCAAAGATGGGTGGCAAAGGGGTTGATCTGTCCCCCACAGGACAAAGAATTGTGGCTCCAGCTTTGGCAAGGACTCAGAAACTCAGACACAATTGGTATTTACAAGCACCCTTCTTGGGCAGAGCCCCTGTGGCCAGATAGGAGTTTGTAGCCAGCAAATTGGAGATGGAGTGTGAAACCCCCATCCCTTTTGAGGGAAACAGGCACCACAGGGCAGGTGTGTACAGCTATGATCAGAGCAAAGGTTCTGATGCTTCCAAATGGGTGGATTGAAAACAGCATTGTTGGTGTGATGTTCTCTTTGTTCCTTCTCTGCAGGGTAATGAGACAAAGTCAACTAACACAAAGTGCAATACAAGTGCTGGCTTAAATGAGTATGTAAAATTTGTGGCCAGAATTTGAAAAATATGCCTAAAAGTGTCAGTTCCCCCTCGCCCACCAGTGTTTCTTCTTAGCAACTATATCTGTATATTATGTCCCATCTGAACATTGCATGGAGCCTTCCAGCTGGGTCTTCTGAAGATGAACTGTACTAATTAAGATAACATTAAGGTAGTAACTGGCTGTACCTCAGTAAGATCAGTAGTTTACTGTTAGACCACACCTTATCACAAATTTTCCTTTGACTAAGATACAAAATATCCTTTTTTATTTGTCATCTTGAAATATTCATGATTGTTTCTGTAAAGATGGGGGGACAGAGGTGCATTTTTGGAGATGTCTGCATGGACAGAGGCAGGCTTTATGCAAAGCATTGATTAAAGACAAAGGTTTGTTGTCCACAACAGGTTAGTCCATCCACAGAGCCTCATTCTGTGGCAAGCCTGTGCTGAAGTATTCCTCAGCTTCTAATGGTTCAGATGTTGCTGTGCAGGTGCAACTGGAATTTCTGGCACAGGTATTTCTGAAGTAAATAACTGTGGCTGAGCAGGTGCAAATAGCTGATCTTCCTCATAGTGACATGACAAAATTTACAGTTTATGGCTTTTTTCCTGTTAAAGAACTTAATACTGGAGTCTTGGTGTGTTCAGAATGGAAATATTTTGGCCTGACCAGCTTGCTGTTTTTGTGTTGTTTTTGTTGTGTTGGTTCTTAAAAATTATTATTGTTTCTATTTCTTTATTATTTTTTAAACTTTAAGTAGGAGGATGTAAGGATTGGAAGCAACTCATCATATGATCTGAGCAGTGCTTGCCTGCATGGCATCAGAGTCTCAGAGAAGGTGATCCTTTCAGTCATTTCTGTTCAGCTTTTGTCAGTAATCAGAACGTTTTGAAATATTAAACCAGAAATTGCCAGCTCATCCTCTTCTTTGTGATAAAATGTGTATCAGTTTTCTGGTCCAATTCCCAAATTTAGTAAACAAAATAGAACTCCTTCCCTTGTGCTGTATTTATGGAAAATGCCATGATGTTGGGCTTTTCTGAATAACATGGATGAAAATTCATAGACAGCTTATTCATGATAAGGTGTGGAGAAGAACATTGTGACAGGAATATAGTTTTACCACTGCTGTTAAAAATATATAGAAGATGTTTCATACTTGGCACTAGTGGTAAGGAGCATTCTGCTTGTTAGAACTAGTACCTTTAGTGTGTGTATTAGGCACATCCAAGATATGAATAAGTTTTATAGAAGAACAGCTTGTCACTATCTTAGTGAAATGTATTTTTATAACTATTAGTGCTGTGGTGTGATTCTGCAGTCTTTTCAGTGAATATCCATAGTTCTAAGACAAATATGTAAATAACAATGAAGAAAAAAACTTTGAAATTCAGCAGTAGTTGTGTGCTTCCAAGCACAGTCATGATATGGATGATAATCCAAATAGGTGAATCCTGTTCCCAACCTCAGCCATGTTGTTACAGACTTTTAACAAAGGTAAGGCAGAGCATCTTCAGAGCCTCACATCATTGACAGCCTTTACAGAGGCATGGCATGGCAGTGACTTCCAGCTAATGCTGTTTGCACTGCAACAAGAAATATTGTTCCTAATCCCATTCTTCTCCTCTCCATATCCATGCAGGGAGTAATTCATTATTATTGTTATTTGTTTTTATTTGTTTATAAATGAATTGTAAGAGATAAAAATAATAACCTCACCATCCCATTATTTGGTGACCAGCTGCTGCCCAGGATTCAGCTGGAGGGCAGTTGAGAAAAGTGGTGGAGCAATTTCCCAAAAAAGGAGGCTTAATCTGCCTGCTTGCTTCCTTAAATTTCCCCCCCTACCAAACTTTTTTCTTTCAAAAATAGAATATTTAGTGGCCTTTGATATGCAAAGTATTGAAATGGTAATGAGCAATGAAAACAATCTTTCATTTTATCTCTACTTTGATTAGTTATTGACACTTTGTCTCTTTGTGATCCTCCACATATTAATATTTAATATGCAAAAGGCTAGGGAATTCAAAATTATGCAAACCTTCCATACTCTTCCCAGCAATAGCCTTGCATAAGAAGAAATATGGACCAGTTATAAAAAGAAATAAAATGGCAGCTCCTCTGGGCTTGGATTGGTTTTAGTTCTTTGTAGGTTAAGTTTCACTTGGTGATAGTGGTGAGTGCTTTCTACACCTTTTCAAATGTAGATACTGAGCTGGTAGTGAAGTTAACCTTCCAAGCAATTCCATATTCTCCTTTCACAACCAAGCATCACTTTCAACCAAGCATCACTTGCTGCTGCTTTGGAAGTGTCTTTGTTTATTTATCTGTGTATATATAAGGATTTTGTAGCAGTTCTCAAGCGATGTCTCAGTTCAGGTTTTGGAGCTAACTATGATCTTTTCTGAAATAGTCTTCTGTAAGTGGATGTTGCAAGTAGTTAGCTAAATTGAATAGAATTTGGAAATGTTTTTTGGTTCAAATTTGGTAGGCGTGTGAAAACCGCTTCCCTGCTCAGAGCATCACTAATCCAATTTGTTGGTTTAAAAGATAAGATTGCTTGACTGTAAATTCAGTCTAGGCAAGGTCATTGGGAAAATTTGGAATCAGCTAAACTGGGAAAAGGAGGAATTTCTTTGTGTGGAGTACAGGCTCGATCTGCTAAAATTAATTTTCTCAGTGAAGAAGGTAAAGGCTTTCTTTCTTTTTTCTCATTTTCTCTCTTGAGGATTGTTGCCTTACTACATGCATTCTTAAGCTTTCAAAACAATCAGAAAACTGGAGCTTCTTCTGAAAACCTACAAAGGAAAATCAAAAAGCTCTAAGGAAAACTGGCTGGTATTAGTGATTAATGTGCCAATTAAGATAGTAAACAGCTCAGCATTAAGTCTGGCCTGGGCTATAATAGTATACTATGGCAGCAATCTCTAAAAAACTCCAAAAAAATCTCTTTGACAAAGAAGCACTTTTTCTAAGAAGGCTGAACAATTCTGAAAGTGTCTGTCCCTCTGTACATACTCTTGGGGTGTTTGTCAGTGCTAAATGGATTTGCTTTTAAATGAGCTAGCATATTTGCAGCCAAATTTGTTTGTCCTCCTGCTGCCTCCTGCAATCAAGCATCCTAAGTATGACTGTTTAGCATCAATATCTTTTTGACAGGAATGAGTTTGCTGCATTTCCTTTGGCTTGTAGGGTCTTGAAGCCATCAGTTTCCTTAATGCAGTAGAGTCTGCCCCAGCCTTGGTGGACATGTCTGTGAACCTCCACCAGAAGGTGCAGATTCATGTTCCTCCTCTGCTTCCTCTGAGCCACAGCAGTAACCACATGTCCAATGGCATTTCTTCCAGGCTGGGAAGCACATACACCAGGAGTGCTGCAACCCTTCGGACAAAATTGTGGTTCCTGTTTTACAAAAATAACTAAGGAGCAGAATTTGACGTGAGGACTGAATTAGTGGAGAAGAGAGCTGGGCAGATGGCTTAATACTAAGATTTATGAATCACCTGAGATGCTGAACATTAAATACTTGCATGCTTCTTCCTATTCTTAGGGATCTATGTACTGCTAATTCCCCTAGTACTCTTATTAAGGTGTCATGTGGTCTATTGTGACGTGTACTTTTTTATAAAAACCCAATTGGGTAATGAAATATTTTTTGTTACAGGTCTGCAGCTGGAGTGCTAATGAAAGGTCAGCTGATCACTGTAGAAAGTCCTTTCATTTGTGTTATTTCCATTTAAACATGTCCAAATTCTATTCAATTTAGCTAACTACTTGCAACATCCACTTTCAGAAGACTATTTCAGAAAAGATCATAGTTAGCTACAAAACCCAAGCTGCTCTTTAGGAAATGAGAGTCTCTGTTAATTCCCTGGCCAGCAGAAGAAATCATTGTCAGGACTTACCTGCTTCAGTGCAAAGCCAGCTAGCCTCAGTGCTGAGCAGGGGTGTTTGAACTAACCTGGCAGCAAGGATGGGGTCTGCAAATCACACCCCAAAACTCCTCACCTTAATGCTCTCTTAAATGTCAATTTATCTTCCTAAGTGTTGGGCCACCTTCTTTTTCAACTATAAGATTTATTAATGACTTTATATTTTTTGCTTCCATTAATAGAAAATAGTGAACTGAGTTTAACAGAATTTTCATTTAATAGAAAAAAAATTAGTAGTTTTCTGGATGTCTTTTTTTCCCTTCTTGTTTTTATCCACGTCATGGCTTCTTATTTTGAGCAGGGTGTGGATATATTTTCATTTCTCTTGGCTGTGTGCCTTTCCCACCCAGCCACACCAACAAGAGGGAACATCTTTCAATTCAGAAGTTGGCAAAAATAACGGAGCAGCAAAATTCTCCCCTTGGGGAGAACGTTAGGTGTTCTTTTAAGAATGTGAGAAAAGCAGCAGGTTTTTCCTTCAGGTACCCGGGGTGAAAATTGTTATCTTTGCATGGGATCTTTCATTAACACAGAACAAAGGCAACACATGGGAAGATGTACAGGAAAGTGCTACTACTTGTAGGGAATATCAGCTTTCCCTTACCAAGGATTTGGGACATTTTGGCTATTCCTTTATGTATATTAACCTGGGGCTTTGTATCTGGTACTGAATGATGTTTCTGCTTTTCTAAAATTCACTTTTCATCTTTACTACCCTTTTTCAGGAGCCCTGACATCACTATGAAAAATTACTTGAATACAATAGTTTAAATTGAAAAATCATTCCTTGCTGAGGAGGTGTAATAACAACATGTATGGGAATGGCTTCCTATTTTCATATTTTATGAATAAACAAAAAACAATAGATAATTCAGTTACAAAGGATCAGAGAGTTTTTGTCTTGATCAGAGGGTGCACTGATTTGTGCCATTAAGCAATTCAAATACTTGCATTTGTCACAGATCTGCTGTGGCAGATGGAGGATCCCAAGGGATAATTTGCTGAATTTTAGCTCAGTAGGAGCTAAAATGTAGCTTGCAATGAAATGGGCAGCAGCAGGAGAGTGACGAGGAGAGCAGCGTAAGAGGGAGATGAGCAGCAGTCTTGCATGCTGTGTTCTGGAGCAGTGTGGCTTTTTGGGTCAAATTAATATTAGAGTTAGTGCTTCTGTTGCAAAGTTTCTGTTTGGCTGCACTCTTTTACAAAGCACAGAAGACAAGCCTTGTCTGCAGGTCTTTGCAGATTTTGAATTCAAGCTTGACATGGAGAAAACTTGTTTCAAAACATCTGTTGTGCTGAGGGCTGTGGTGAGAGTAGTAGGAAGTGCCTGAGTCTGTGTTTCTGTGTATCTGCTTAGACATAGCAGGGAGAACTCCTGTCATGCTGTCTATGACAATAACACATATGTAACTATAATTTTTACCTTGGTTTCCAGTTTATTGATTGGAAATGGTGTAGGCTGGTGCTAATGGGAAATCCTGGTAAGTGCAGCAGAGGTGGAGAAATGGTGCCTTGACTGCTAGGATAAAGAAACCTGTATTATTGCAGAGGTCACTGAGGTTTGTAGAAATAGGCTGCTTTCTGGAGGCTGTATTTATTGCAATATTTAAGATGTGATATACTAACTGTGATATCTGTATTCCCAGAAGAGCTCAGTATTCTTATGTTCTAATGTCACTGTTTGTAGTCAGGCTTTGTCATTGTCATTTATAGGGCACAGTCAATGAGATCAGTGCTTTACCGAAATGAAGTTCTTGGTCAGAGGAGTTTTCATTCTAATTATGTGATTAACATGAGTTAATTTATTAGATTGCAGATGAATGAGGATTAGCAAAATGATAAAAAGTGGAAAAAACCTATTAAACTCCTATATATTGTGCTTTTTTATGTGCACAGGCTCGGACTATACTATCTCATTGAACAGTTGTTTCACTACAAGAATTTACACACTAAATTTCCTATATGGATAAAACTGTTGTCCCTGGTAGGAATGGAAGTAAAAGAAATGTTCTAAAATTAAAGCAAAACTCAATTACATACTGTGATTGGATAGATTTTTAAAAAGTTACATTTCAGGGGATGTACATAATGTATAATGCATATATTGGTGAAATATTTAACATCTGTTTTATATTACTTGCAGTGACACCACTACAGCATTTTCTCAAGGAACTTAAAATTGCTAACACAGTTACATAGCTGTAAGTTACCAGGCTGCTTGGGACTTGAACATCTGTGGAGTAATTGCTTCTCTGTGATTTTTAATTCTTTCCCTATTTCCTTAGATGGTTGGTTTTTGGTTTGCTTGGTTGTTTTTTTTTGGTTTTGTGTTTTTGATTTTTTGTTTCATAGTGACAGTTGTAGTTAGCTGCCTAATTGCAGAGTCATTGCAATTCTTCCTTCATCAGAGGCTTGCTAATGGCAGTAATTGATTAATGAGAAGCATGTTAAGGTGTCATTAAATAACCACTGAAATGCTTCTTTCCATTTCATGGTCAGTGGCTCTTGTTGACCCTGCTGATTAGATCATAAATGCAGAAATGTCCTACTGGAAGTTCTGAGGTTGAGCTAAGGGCAGGAAAGAAGAAGCTTTTAATGCTGTTTTTATGTCAGACTATGTTCAAAAATAATACAGAATTTTATTGATGCATTTCACATCTATGATATAAATTGTTTCTGGGAAAAATATTGCTCGCAGAGGTAATTTGGAATATAGGCACAAAAGAATATAGACATACAAACACAAATACCAGTTCTTTAAATTAGAGAATAAACATTGAATTTCATAATACATGACACATATGTATACATGTATATATCTACCTAAAAACATCAGACTGTAGCAAAATAACCTTTTCACTATTGACTGTTTTGTTTTTGCCTACTACACACGAACTTAAAAGTCTCTACCTTTATGTGTAAATAATCCATAGGTACTAATAGGTAGAATGATAATAATTACAAAATACAACTAAAAATAATTATGTAACCAAATTTATCACTTCCTTGATGCAATGCTAGAATTAAAGCTTTTTATGTATGTTTTAAGCTTCCACACAGTAGTTTTCAAGATTTTTCCTTTTTGAGTGTAATTTCTTGTGGCTGGGAAATGCAAACTGGAAACCACATTTGGCTTCAGCTGATTGTGGAGAGCTTAGTTCTGCTGCCCAAAGCAGGAAATAATCCTCATGTTTAACCAGTGCTGTACACGAGTGGAATCTTTTCAGTTATTGCCTATAGAGTAGCTCACCAGCTGTTGGTTGGTGAAGATTTTTCTTCTCCTTTCTCCTGAATTACATATATTCCACTTGCTCCCTTCCAGCCTCTTCCATCTTGCCTTGCTCTTGTCTTGGCTCCTTTATCTGTGTAGTTCCAGTTCTTCATTCTTACTCAGGACCTTTTGTTATCTGGTCCTAGTCTCTTCCTCAGTTTCTCACCTTTGAAAATATTTCTTTCTTTTATCTGTTTTCCTCTTGTATCAATTTGATACCATCATTAGTAAAAGTGATGTACTTGGCATGAGAGGGAAATAAAATCAACATGCCCCAGCAACTGATGATACTTACATATATATAATCTAAATTAAACAGTGTACTAAAACTTGCTGTTATTTCTAGAGAATCAGTTTCTATAGGTTCTGTCAGGTTTCAAAAACATAAACATGAGAAGGCCTGCATATTCAATCTGTTTGGTTTTGTGGCTTTTCTGCAGCCCAAGTGAAATGTATTCAGGTTAGCTAGTTCCTGTGTTGCCATCCTGTCTAACCTTTCTTCCGGGCTAGAAAATTGATAAGTATCTGATAACCACTGTGGAGACAAAACAGAAACATAAAGATCATATGCTGTGTAATCATCCTGATTACTCTGAACAGTACAATGCTGCAGGTTTCACTAATCAAGATTAATTGTGATCTAGGCTACCTGAACTGTCCTGTAGAGTGGATTGTAATTGAATAAAAATATAATCATTTTAACATTGTGCCACTAATATGTATTTACAATAGGTAGTACTTTTGAAAAGACTCCTTCTCCATACAGTGATTAGGAAGCTGAGTTATATTTTCTAACTGCACAGATGTTGTTAAAAGCTCATATTTCAGGCCATAAAGACTTATTATATTTGAGGTTGTACAACAAAAGAAAAATGGTTTATACATCTGTCTGCTATGTGAGACATTAAAATTGAAAAATCTGGAACAGTAGAGATGTATGGAAAGCCTCACTTATGTGTGTGTATATATATTTGTTTTAAATATGTGATAGATAATTTATAGTGGGGTATTGCTGAGAAAAAAATGCTTTGACAGGTCTTGACAACTCAGAAGAAGAAAATATTTAATACAGTGTATAATAAGAGAATTGCCTCTGTTTCAGCATTCTCAGCATTAGCTGGCAGGTCTTAACTTGACTTCTTTCACATGGTATCTTTCCATTTTTATCTTCAATGGATTGTACAAATTCTTTTCTTTGAGGCCTAATGAACCAAAACATTTTGGGCTATGTATGCTCAGGTTGTTTTTTGTAGGGGCCTAAATCTATGTTTCTGAACATTCTGTTGTGTATTCTGACAACTAGAAATGTAATAAGCTTAAATAATACTTCTTTCCATGAGGAAAAAGGAGTGCATCCTAGGCAATCATAGAATGATAGCATAAAAAAAACTTTTAGCATGCAAGTGCATTTTGGGTGACTTTTCCCTCTGCTGCTACTGTTTCTGACTCTTGACCATTTCTTTTATTAGGTACTGCTTTGTTGGGTGTCTGTTCCATCCTGGAACAGTGATAATGGAGTGCACACACTTCCCAGTAGTACATACATGATGGAGTACATGAAATCTAAATATGCTGGCTGCCTGTGTTCTGTGCTGTCCCAGGCTCTGCCTCCCCGTGGCTTCCTGCTCAGGCAGGATATTACCTGGAGAAGGTTATTTACTGACCTTGCATGGGGTTGTTGAGAGCCGTGCTGGGGCTGGGAGGGTATCAAACACTTGCAGGGAGATTGCAGAGGGAGATGCTTGCTGGGGGGAAGCCGTGGTGTCACGAGCAGCGCCGTCTTGTGCGCTTATCCGAGATTTTATCTGTGAGCACCAGCTACAGTGAGATTTTTCTAAGTGTGAATTTCTTTAGAAGATGTTAGAGTTTAAACCAAAGGAAATTAAATTCAAATGTGCTCTCAGGTATTATTGAGTCAAGCAAGTAAATGGATAAAAGCAGGCAAGCCCCTGCAGTGTCAGGGATCTTTGCCCATCCCTGCAGGCTGGCCGGGCTGTTGTAGGTGTGCTGCCTTGTGTGTGGTCTCCAGGATCAGGTCCTGCTCTGTGGTGTCCAGGCCTGTATTACTCACTGGGCAGCTTTAATGGAGTGACCTGTACACAAACACTTGGGTGGGGCACTCTTCTGCTTGGAGGACACATTTTTGACATTCCCAACACTCATTGTAGCGTGGGCACCCCAGCAGGCAGCGCTGAGCTTTGGATGCTGGGTGACTCCCAGGGCCTTCAGAGAACACCCTGTTTGCAGCCTCACACAGGCTACAGGACATCCCTGTTACTCTGTCATTTAAGTCTAGGCAATGAAAATATATTTCCTAAATAAGTTACCTCAGAAAAAATTACTGTTTTATATAAAGGTATAATAATAATTAAAAACCACAAAGCATATGGATTTTTTTTTTGAAGAATCATATCAGGAAAGGCAGTAGATTTTTCATTTCTCAGAGCTGGAAACATAAGAGACACTTCTAAAATGGGTTGCCTTTATTTATTTGGTGTCTCTATGAAAATGTAAATATCATGCTGTGTGTCAGATACTACTGAACCTGCCACATGTCCCAGCTCTTCTCCTTGGGAGTGAGTAGCTTTATGCGACCTCTGAAAATGATCAAAACTGTCTTATTTCATGGCTGACTTTGAAGATGAGTCGCTCTAAATTGCTTGTGCCTCAAATGCTGCAGTGTCAGTAGCAGAGCTGTGAAGAGGGGCAATTTCTCCCCCTATTCCTGAGCTGCTGAGTGGGTCAGAGGTGGGGGTCACACAGCTGAGAGAGGTTGCACTACAGGATGGAAACAAGAAAGCATTGCTGTGATTAAAACCATCCTTTAGTCAACCTGTATAACTGCACACTATCAGAAATTTGTCTCTTCTAAGCGAATGTGCAATGAGTATTATTTATCTAATCATAGTAAATGAGGCAATTTAATTTCCCAGCTGAATAGAATGAAACTGTGTCGTTAAGCCTCAGCAGCCACAGTTCTGCCTAAATTCATGAGGCTGAACTTCATAACCATAGCTGAGTATGGACACACTATTGACATCTAGGTCCTTTCATGCCTTCTATTTCATGTAATGGTGGATACTTTTGGAGGGTACCCTGAAACGATGGGCAGTTTCTGTACTTGTAAGAAAATAAAGATAGTGCAGAAGGTAATCTCACATCTGAGGAGTTGCAGCTGTGCTAATTACCAGAGATTAGGAACAGGCCTGCCCTTAATAGGCCACAGCTGTGTCCAATAAGGATGAGTGCTACAAAAAAGTGGGTTAGCTGGGTGAGGAGAGAGCTGGAGTTTGTTGGTTCTACTGTGAAGAAGGAGTCAGTGCTGTGAGGAGATGTCCATGAGAAATCACCAAGAAGGTATGGGAACTTTTGCAATAAGATGACAACGTACTTGTGCCTACTCCTACTGTAATTTCTTTTTAAAGAAGACTTCCATGTATTTCTGTATACATAACGGATGTGGTTTCCTCCCTGTAGACACAGTTCAGCAAAGAACTTGAACAAGGAACAGTTACATTCATTTAATTGCAGCTATTTAAACTGAAGTTTAACCTTGAGTATTAAATGCTTTGTGGAATCTGGGTTTGAATGGGATGAAATGATTGCAATAGGAAATGGATCCTTCCTGGCACTTGCCCAGGCTTGTAGAGGTGTTGCTAATGTTGTGTGTGGTTGGTCTTTGAGGATTTTGAAAAAAAGTGGGAGTGAAATCTCTTTACAAGTTAAAATACTTTTTCCCCCCATGTTCTCCTTACTGAGGAAGACCAGATAGTTAAGTCTCCAGTTCTTGTTAGCTCTACCTTATGAAAACTTTGGATTTCTAGGAAGTTATGGTATTACCAAGTCAAAATAATAATTTGACCAAGCACTTGTTATATATTGTTGCTAAATTTTAATTGTGGGCGTAAAGAAAAGAAAGACCTCATTATTTTCTATCATCCTGTTTTGAGCTTTGTGTTACTGATGTTTTTCATACATCTGACTCTTTTGCATTGCAAATGTCTCAATTCTGCTTCCTTTTAATGAAACTTGATGGAAAAGAAATTATAATTTCCTTAATCCTTATCTTTAAATATGTTTTGTGATTTTTTTTATTTTCCCTTATATTTAAACTGTTTCCTTTCTTAGTTTTTGTAATAACAAGGATTTCCTTGTAGTTTCAAGAACAGCTTTAACTGAGCTAAACAAATGTGTACAATGAAACCTCTTTTGTGTAATTGTCTTCCACAGTTTCCCCTTGATCTTTAAGTGATAATAGTGTCTATATGACATGTACATATATAATTGGTACAGATATATACTCACACTCATGTATGTTCTAACTTAGGCTATTGTCTCTTAAATTCTTACATGAGCTGTTGGCTGACTTGTTCCCTGGAAGCTGATTTTCTTTTCAAGTTGAAGCTTTTCTAGGAGATAGAGTAAAATGAGATTATGGTTAGATTTTCACTAAGTAATCTATATGAATTGACTATTGCTGAAGGCGCTTTTATTTCTTGAACAAAAGAAATGTGACTTTGTCTGCTTGGGTTTATTACTTTTAAATTAATGTGACTAGTGTAGGTCAGATAGGCTTAGTATGCCAAGTATAGTGCAGCTATTTAATACTTTGATGAAATGGACTGGAGCAAGTGACAACAAGGCATTTTGCAAAACTAATCATACTGCTGAAACCACCAAAAGTCTGTGTGTTCTTTTGGTTAGGCTTTGATTTTTATGAACAGAAGAGATGTTCTGGTCTTCAGAGGTGTTTACCACTTATTTAGGAAAATTGGTATGTCATCTGACAGGGGGTCTCTATTTCAGTTGGGATTTGAGTTTTTTTTTCCCAACCTCCTCAGAGGTTCCCTGCAACTTGCTATCAGTCCTTCTGGTAACTTTGCAAGTTCAAGGAGTTAAACTGCAGTAAGCTCTTTAATCTTAACAGGACTTAAAAAAAAGAGGCAACATTGACATAATTACATATTAGGATAAAAAATTATGGTTTTCACAATAAAAATCCTTTTGGGAGTTGTTCTCATTAAATTAGGCTAAAACATTTGGAGTTGGAGTTTCTGTGTAACAGCCTACCAGAGGGGGTTGGAGGAGGTCAGGCCTGTTGTGCAGATGTTTATTTCATCTGGAGGCAGCCTGGCCACTTTGAGCAGAGCAGGACATGAGCTGGGGACAGTGGCCACTGGAAGGGCTGAATTACAGACTCATTATTTCTACTGAGCTGCTTTACAGCAACAGATAGCCTGGAACAAGAGTGGGAAGGAAGGTGCTGCCTGTCTGGGTGTGTGTTTGACTAGTGGAGGAAACCAGGTAATGGAAGAAGAAAAAAGACTTGAGGGAAGGGAGCAGTGGTAATAAACAGTAATAAATAGTTAAAAGAAGGTAATCTAGACTTTCTCACAGAACTGTGAGAAAAAGCAGCAATGATTTCATAAAAACCTTTGTTAGTCAGAAGTGTTATTTTTTTCTCTTCCCTGTTCTCATTTAGGGTAATAACCTTATTCAAAGTAGCACATTTTGATGAAAATGATAATTGAATAATCTTTGGCTCACCTATTAATTTTCCTGTAAAGGAAAACAAACTATCAGATTTCTGCTACTGCAGAGCTTTTAAGCCCTCTACAACAACCAAAAACAAAAAAAAAAGGGTAAACGTTTTTCCTGTCTGAACAACTTTTGTGGGGATGGCTGTTAGCCTAGGAGTAGATGAAAGAAGCAGTGATGTACTAAGAACTGTTTTTACTGAAAATCCTTATATAGGTACATTTTTGACAGAGGTCTGATTGAACAGAATTATGTAGTTGAATCAAAAGTATTTCAGACACAAACCCCTCTTTCTGGGAAGGCTTGGTATGCAGAAGGAATCCACACCTCCTCACTTTTGAACTGTGATTTGTCTCGTGATTTTTTTTTTTTTTTTGAGTTGTGACCTGTAATGCTGGCACCTGACAAGGGCAAAAGACATGTTTCTTTCCATGGTTAGTAGAGGTCTAACTTTTAAAAAAAGTGTCTTGTAGCAAAACAGCAAAACAGTAGCAGTTATTTGGTTAAAATGTAAGTCCCAACTGATTAAAGCATTTCACCCATATCTGTCTTCAGATTAGAAAGTGCAAGGAAATGAAAATCTAGCTTTTCTCACCAGCTTGTGATAGCAATTAATCACACTTTCTGTAATGACCACAGTCAAACTTTATTGCTACCATTTCCGATAAGCTTTCTTAAATACTTCTTTGGAGAAGGAATTTTAAAAGTGGCAAGATCAACTCAACTGTAGTGTTATGTAAAAGGGGAAGATGTTTTCTGTGATTATTCCCTCTTCTTATTGCTTTGGTTTTTTCCTAACAGGGTCTTTTGCATTATATGTCAAGTCCTTAGCTTAAGAATAATTTGCTTTTGCTTTAGAGAAGTGACAAGATTTAATCTCCACTTCCATTGAGGAGAGAGACAATTAATAGAGATTTTACTGAAAAGACTAAACAACTAAAAATATGCCAGTTTCAGGCAAACACAAAACAAAGCAAAGCCCATTCTGCACTTTCATATAGAGAAGTTCTTCTGTTGGGAGAGAAAATGAATGTTAAAATTTATCACTGATTTTAGAGAGATATTTATACATTGGTAATATAGTCACAAGTTGCTTGTATGTGAGAAATTGATAAAAATCTTCCAGATGTGATTTGCTTTCTTTTTCTTTAGGAAGAAGAGTGAGAGATGATTTTGGGATAATACGTAATCATTACAGAAAATTGTTTTGGTTTTGATGCAGTAAAGAAACACATCATTGTTAATTTAAACAAAATACACTTTTTAAATTCTTAACAATAATCTTATCCATCAATGGCTTTACCAGGACACCATGCTTCTCTCTTTACTTACTCTATGTATGTACATTAGTCTGTGTTGGCCTTAAATGATCTAAGCACACCATCAATTAGTGCTGGTCTTAAATGAGTTAAGCAGACCACCAAGAAGTAAAGAATCCTTCACAGTGTATTCTAAAGGTTGCAAAAGAACCATGGCTTGAATCATTATTGGATGCTTTATTGAGGCTTGTAATAAATGTTGCTTAGCTCTTTAGAGAAGTCTTGTTCCTCTTCAGGTGGCTTACTTCAGAGTTTAGAGACTTCAATTTATTTTTAATGCTGTGATATGGGAACACTTCTCTTCTTATTTTTACCTGTTTAAATTTTGTCTTTTCCTTCCAAGTATGCTCCACTGCTTGTGACATCTGACTATTTTGCATTCTCTCTTTATGTTGGTCATGTTGCTATCCACTGTGCAGCTTGGTTGCTCTATTTAAATACAACTTTTTGGAAAGTAGGTACTCAAGATCAGGAGATGTTGATACTGTCCTGTTCTTTATTTTACTGCATTTTAAAGTCATTTACAATAAATGTAGTTGTCCACAAGCCTGGGCTACTGATACCTCACTTTTTCTGTATTAAAATACTGCTTCTTTACCTTCTTGTAGCAGGTGCTTGGGCAGAAAGCAGTTGTCCTCTTGGCTAGCGGAATCTAACAGGAATAGTTGCACAATGTGATTTAACAGTTTTTATTCTTACTTGGGGAGTGTGAGGAGATGAGCAGACAGTAAATGGAGAGCACTGCTGAGGTGGGCTCCGAGCTTCTGTTCCCAAAAGTTCATCTGACAGCAGAGGGAGCCTTGATTCACACACCTGAATTGCATGCATACATTTCAATTATGCTGATAGCAATTACAAGGGAATTTTTCCCTGGCACAAGTGTATTGGGACTGTTACGGAGTTGTGGCTGGCAGTACCTCACGTCAGCCACCAAATATTGAGCCTTCTAGCTTGCCGACTTAATTACAAATCCATGGTTTACTTCTGCAATCTGTTGTGCTCAGCAGTGCTGGGACTGGTGATAAGTCTATCAGTTTTTACTAGGTCACTTACACATCACCAGCATTAAATTCTAAATGGCAGCTTCTGTGTACACTGCCTGGGCTATCTCTGATAAAACATTAATCATTTCAAGGTTCCATTCAAACCCATTGATAGAAATTGCAAAATGTAATTTAGCTTTGAGAATAGAATTAATGTTTTCTAATAGCTCTAACCTGTTATATGATTTATTGGTTCCACTGCTTGAGGGTTTTCATAATCTAAATTGGTGATTACAGATGATACACAACATTGTGTATCATAAATAGGAATTATGTGTCTGGTGAAAATGATAATGGGTTTTTGTACCTTGTATGTATATTAGTACATTCAGTAGTACATTAAAGCCTATTCTAGAACTGGAAGATGATTTTGCCCACATACAGATGTTCCCATCTCATTCAGTCAGTGAATCTGCTGCTGTTTACTCGTCCTCCTCTAATTTGATAAACATGTGCTGAGTCAGAACATCATAAAACTAAAGGTGTACCTGTGGAATCTTGTTTTCTATGATATGCTCTTCTTATTATTTTTTGCTTGTTTTTGAGGAGACAATTAAGACTGTAATACTGTTTGAGATTCCTGAGGAAATTTTAGCCCAGAGCTTGATTGGTGATGAATGAATTTACTGGTTATGTCTAGGAGGATTATTTTTGCATAGCCAAGCCCATCATTGCATGATCTTAGTAAAGGTGGAGAAGATGACCTGAATATCTTTGTGGACAATGGAAGTTTTATATGCTTTCATTAAAGATTTAACATGTGCTGTTATTTTTCTTTGCTGACCCAAATTTCCACCCTGCAATGCTGATCGCCAGTATTGGGCTGCTCTTTCTCTCATCATGGCATTAGTGGGCTCTGCAGTTTTTGTCAACAAACAGTGGTTTTGAAAGGCTCTTGTTGTTGTAGAAATTGAAAATATCTTGTTATAAAACAAAATCATAGAATCATAGAATGATTTGGGCTGGAAAGCACTTCCAAAGGTCATCTAATCCAGCTCCCAGCTGTGGACAGGGACATCTTTCCCTAGACCAGGTTGCTCAAAGCCCCATTAAACCTGACATAGAACACTTTCAGGAGTGGAGCAGCCACAACTTTTCTGTTGCCTCAAAGATGAGGTATTCACAACTTGTCTGAAAATTAGTATGATATCTCTAGGAAGCTACATGGAACAACTGGCTTACAATAGCGATCTGTAACTTCTTCCCTTAAACATTTACTTGAATTTAAATCTTGTGAAGAATAGCTGTTAGAAAACCCCCAGTATTGCCTGTTTTTCCTTTTGTTCTTTATAATGGGAAGATATACAGTAAAAGTTAATGTCAAGTTTAAGTAAAATTTAAGTAAATGGTATAGTGATTTTTTGATAGAAATAAGCTGTACTTTTAAACCAGGTTTTTCTTATCACACAGTGCAAATCCATGTGTATTTCTTATTTATTGTCTATACGTCTAATTATAGAGGAACTTGCTTTAGACAAGACTTTCAGTGAAACAAGGAAGTCATTTATTACATACCTCTTAGAATTTGTAAAGCACTCAGCTTTCATGGTGATGACCATTTATTATTATTTTTATTATATAAATACTTAGATAAAGAGAAATGGGTGCCAGCAGTGAATTAAATAAAACCCTGAATTGATCAATAACTCAATTTAGTTGAGAATTTCTTTAGAAAATATAGTGGTATTAATCAGGAGAGAACACTTCAAGTATAAAATTTGATTTTCCTAGTGGAAAATCAGTTTGCTTTATCAAAATCCTAGGGTCTCTTTCCCCCTTTCTCTCCCCCTCATACGATTCTTCTTCTTCAGTAAAGCTAAATCAGATTTGTCTGAAGCAGTAATTGGTGATTATCTCCTAACTGCAAGACACAGTTGAGCCTCTTTGGTTAATCCTATCTTGCTTGCCATCTCCATGAGTCCCAGCAGGGAGGAGAGAGGACTGCCACGTGGTTTGTTTTTCCTGTGAGGTGTAATTATGGCCAGGAACTCTGCAGATTGTGGAGGGAAGGACAGCTGTACCCTACCAAAGAGATGTGAAATGGTTGGGGTGGAGAATGAATTCCTGCCTCAGTGCAAGGTTCTGTGGCATCCAGGAGGGATCCCAGGTTGTGCTCACAGTCACAGAAGATGCTGAGTTGGAAGGAGCCCTCAAGGATCATAGAGTCTAATTCCTGCAGATCCCCATGTGCCCAAGAGTATTGTCCAAATGCTTCTTGAACTCAGTGTGCAAAAGTAAAAAAACACTTGTGGTAAATTTTGTCGTTTTTTAAGCTTTCTTGTGTACTCTTGCATGATCTGTTCATTATTTGGACTAATGAAGTGTTACGAAATGAAATTTACCTAATGGAAAAAATCTCTACTTTATTCTACACAGAAATTAAAAATGAGAAACGAGGATTATTTGTACTTATGCAATTTTCTATATTCTATTAAAAGCTGGGTTTTGCTTCACACGTGAGGAAGGATTTATCTGCACTAAAGCGTCATTATTATTATTGTTGTTATTATTAACAACAGGGTAGTTTAATAAAAGTTATCTATCACTTCAAATCCTGACTAGCTTGTTTTATTGATGCATCTTAACAGCACTTTGTCAAAGATAACAGTTTCTGTAGAAGTAAGTCTCTTCTGAGAGATGTGGAGAACCTTTTAAGTGACCCCTGTTGGAGCCAAAAGGGTGATTTATAATTTTATTAGCGAAGTTTTCTCTTCTAGACAGCTTCATTAGCTGTTTTATGGAAAAGAAGTGTTTTAAAAGTCAGCCACTACTTTGTTCTTTCATTTATATCCCAGAAAACCTGACTGCACCCTTAGTGCCAGGCTTGTGGCTCCTTGGCTAGAGTCCCTGTTGCAATCAGAACAATCCTATGTAGTATGGGAAAAGCAAAATGGTAATGAGATTGCAATTTCATAGTTTATGAATTCATTTTGCATCCTCTCTCTCTAGTCTGTGTTGCTTTCAATTTTGGAGAGCAGATCAATATGATAACTTACATATCAATCTCTAGGTAATGTTGCATAAAACTAATAACTGTAAAGGAATTTTTTAATAAATTGCTGATATTTATGCCTTGTGCTCTTTTAAAGCATTTTTACAGTATTTTGATATGCACTTTAGTGATACGGTGGTGGAGGGATGATTTTTTTATTTATGTGAGCCAGTCTTTGATATGTAATTTTGTTAGTGCAAGTGAATATATCTATATATATGTGTGTATATATCATGTTTCTTCCAGAACTTCCCATTTTCAATTTACCATACATCTTAAATTATGTTGCATCAGCAGACTGCTTTGTTGTCTTACATATTGCTGTAGAAAATATACTGAAAATCTCTCCTACCTGGCAAAAATCTATTAGTTGTTCCCAAAAAGCATCTTGACAGTATTAGGACTGTGTTTTGTATATTTGTATAATACAGTAGACTGAAGTTTCAGGCCATGGGCAAATCTTATGTATGCAAAATCCATTTTTAGCTACTTTGTGACTGTCCTTAAATCCTGTCTCTTAAAATGTCAGTTGAGTAGAAGCAAAGCCTCTAAAAAAGCTGTAGCACAACATCTGTGATTTCAGCAAATCTCCTGCTTCTTGTGTTTGGTGCATTGCCTGAGATGCAGCCAGGCACAAAGGCTCAGTCTGCAAGGTTAACATGGAGACATTGACATCATCAAGGAGATGTTAAACAGAAAACACTTGAGGGAGGTTGTGGGGAAAAAATGTTTAATTTGTTATTAACATGTTATAACTACCTATAGATCTCCCCTTCTCTCTTCTTGAGGTCAGCCCGTGTAAATAGTTAAATATGCTTGACATTCTTTGTGACTCCCAACTTGGGGCATTCTATGAAAAACTTAAGAACTGCAAGCAGCTGTCCAGTCCTTGTAGGGGAAGGTACAGCACCAATACCTTGTCAGCTCAGTCAACCCTGTGGACGCTTGTCAGAGTGTCAAAGATCACAATTGTCTCCAACACTGTAAAGGCCTCCAGAAGGAGCTTGCTGTGAGATAACCCACCACCTCAGGAGTGTGAAGAGAGGAATTTGCAACAGAAAGGAGCTAATTCCAAGCCTGACAAGGGATGAGGTTTGGTTTGCACATCCTGGTTAATGCATCTGGACAAACATTCCCCACTCTGGCAAACTGGGAAACAACTGCTTTTACACCCATCACTCCAAGTAATGGGAGTGGCATCTATGCTGTGTGGGCACCTGGAACTTGGACTGAGTAAAGTGGTACCCCTGGAAGAACAGCTCAGCTCTGTGACCACCATGACTGAGAAACCCAGGGTGAGAGAAGGAGCAGCTGGATCCATGATGGATGGTGGTCTCTTTCTACTTAACCTGTCTCTCTTGCTCTCCTTTCTTTTTCTCCCCTTTTGGCTCCCCCTTTTCTCCCCTCCCCTCAGTTTGCTATTTCTTTCTGTCTCTGTCTCACATTTACTGTTAAATAGAAGCTGTACTCTTGACTGTGGCTTTTGGTCTTGTTTGCACCATAACTTGGGCAGAGGCATCTGTCAGTAATTGAATCACAACAGCACCATGGTGTTCTGCCACAGGAATGAAAATTAATCTATGTGTCCTTAATTGTTATATTTTCCTCTTGCTCTTCTTGCTTTCTGTATTTGGCAGTAAGATTTCAAGTTCCTTTTCAGAAAGTGCTGAAACTACTGATGGTGTGTAGTTTGTTTTCATTTTGTCCTGGACAAATTGCAGTTGTAGAGCAGAGCTTGTAACTTAGGTAAAGTCAGACACAGAGATTTTGTCCTTTAAAGATAAAATATTAGTAATTGATACATCTTTTTTTAGGTCAAAGGGGTATGATATTAGTCAGATTTTTCTTCTGATTTGTACTAAGCAGGAAACTGTCAGAGCTTGCTTTATTTTCTGGAAAAATGTTCATTTTCTTGTGAGACATTTTTAGTGCCTTAAGCAGTATAATTACTGCTCTTCCAAAGAATAGGGTTTTGTTTTGTTGAATTGCTAATTGCGTAGTTTTACTGAGAATTGGTATGTGCGTTTTCCTCCCATCCCCCCAACGATTGTAAAAAGACATATGGGGCCTTCCTCCCCCCTTACATCTTTCTTATTAGACAAAATTCAGAGTGGGTGAACAAGGAATAGTGGGCAAATTTCTGACCTATTACTCTATCTTGTAGCTCCTGTGAGTGTGTCAGAATGCAGGGTCTGAAAATGAGTAACAAATACATAACTTCAAGCTACTTTTTGGGGCACAATAGCAGTATGCTACTTTCAGCATTTGCATTTTCAATACTCTTGTGTGATGGTGCATGATGAACCTGGCTGGTGGGGTCAGAGCAACTAATTTCCTGCTGATATGGGTTGGCTTTTCAGAAGTGGTAACAGGATTAAAATAAATTCTGTGGCCAGGAAATGTTGCCATCTCTAGTTGTGTGCTTGCCGATTATGAGAATGTATATGCTCATGGATATTATGTGCTGCATATGAAAGAAATAATTACCTGATTTGGTTGTTTGAAATCTGAATTCTCATTTCTTAGATAATTACTGAAGACACAATTATATTTAATTGTTTGAGTTTTCAGTTTAATAAGTATTTTTGTAATTGCAGCTTCTTTTTGTTCCATTCAGAATTCAATGGGAGATGAGATTTTTTTCTTTTTTTGGTTAGTCATTAGTATTCACAGCTCTATCAGACTGCAGTTCAAACTCTTCACTTGTTTTTGTCACAGAAGATGATGGAGCAAGGTTGCTTAGAAACACTGAGCCACACTCGCAATGGGAGGTATCAATCTGTTCTGTGTGTTCACCTGCACATGCAGGGCAGAAAATTGAGTTTTTCTGCAGATTATGTTAATTCATTGCAAGTTTGTTTCATTTCTAGTATGCTTAAATATAGATAAACAGACATTTTGTTTTATTAGATATAGTGAGAAAAACGATCGACTTTTTTAAAACAGTCGTTTCAAAGTATGACAGTTCTAATTTGCCTGCATGACTTCCAAAAAGAAAGTGTTACTATTCTTGGCTGAGTTAATCAACTTGTCTTTTATTGACAAGTTGCATAAATTGGAGATTATTTCATGATCTATTTATAACAATTTTTTTAAGTTTCCAGCTTTAGCCTACAGTTCAAGAAAATACGTCTGCTTGACTACCAACAGCAATTACGTTTTTCCCTAATCTAGTGGAACTCTTGATCTTTTTAAGACTGGACTAAAAAAAACCATGTCACTCAAGTTATACATTTTTTGATCTCTTCAGCTATGAGTAACTTTGCCTATTTTTAGACCAGCTGTAATTGTACACTAATGTGGTGGAAAAGATAGATGTAGCTTTTAATCACTCTAACTTCTAAGCATTTCAATTATTACACTTATTAAATATGCTGAAAATGCATATATTTCCTCCTGTGAGGCTGGAATAGACTTTAGTGTATTTTCAAGGGACTTGAAATTTTTGTATCATTGAGCTCCCACCTCTCTCTCTAATACACAAGCTGTTGTATGGGTGGGTTGTTGATGTGAGACCCAGCTTTCTTTTCCTTACTTTGTGCTGACCTGATCTCTTTACATCTCAAGAGCAAGAAATCAGGTTAAGAGTAGCACAACAGTGCTTCTGTAAAGGTATAAAATTCGTGTCGGTAGTTCGTACAATAACACAACAGAAAATTAATAGTATAACTATAGTGGTGCCAATATAGTAGCAAACCAATAAAATGGCAAGTGTGAGTAAGCAGGAAATAATTTAATTCTCAGTTCAGTTTTCACTAAGATTTTAATAATAATCAGACTGCAGTTATGTAATTTATTAAAGCATGTTATGTGTTGCTAATAATCGAATTATTTTGATGCCCATAGACTTAGGTATTTTTAAGCTGCATCCTTGTCTGAATTTTTTGCATGCTTAAAGTCTAAGGCAATTGAGTCTGACTTTTCCTATAAAAGATACTCTAATAGTAAACCCAATACAACCCCCAAAACAAAACAGCAATTTATTATGACATACATCCTTTGGAGTTACAGGAAAATATTTGGCAAACTTTCATTTCTTTAATTTATTATGAAAATAGTTCAGTGTTAAGGAGGAAGTATCTCTACTACTTTATGGTGCCACCATTGTCTCCTGTAACTTCTTTTTAGATCAGGTGTGGGTCACAAGAAAAGAACTTAGAACTGTGGTTTTTGTCTTTTTGCACGTCTGTTTTTTCCCCACATTGTACTGTCACAATCTCTTTTATGTTTTTGTGTTGAGCACTACTTTGCACTGTATAAGCCTTGTTATATTCTTTTTAATTTGACTCTGTATTGATTTCCTAGTCTGTGCAGTTGCTTTCCTGCCTTTCTGTTGATGCAGCAGGTGGCTCTATGTTTGAAGACAGCTAGGGATGAGGTGTGAAGATATCTGGGCAATTTTCAATCCTGTAGTTTCCTATTAGGAAATCCTACTTTGAAAATACATGCTTGTAATGCTGCCAAGTCAAAACTATCAAGTCAGCCAGGTAACCTGGCAATGAATGGTGAGGAGCCAGATATTTGCTGAAAGTCACACCATGGCCATGAGGTTTCAGGAGAGCAGGTAAGGTGCACTCATGTGTTAAAATGGATCAATCTATTACTGTGACAAAGCAAAATGTGCACTCTTCATTACACTTTTCAGGTTGTTCAGACTATGTATGAAAACAATCCAGAATTAAATTAAAAATTAAAACCATCCATGTCAGTAGTTGCTAATGAGACTTCACTACAAAGCTGTGCTCTGAATGAGATCCCAGCAGAAAATACAAAACCTCCTACGTGTATTAATAAGAGGAATTCTCAGGGGAGAGTGTGTAGTTCGGATAAGGCAGAGGTATGAGGAAGCAGAGACAAAAATATTCTCAAGAGTAAAATTGAGAGGGAAGCAAGTTGAATATGCTCTCTTTTTCCTCTGAGTCCTGCCATTTCCCTACTGCAGGAGCCACCAGTAATTTGTAAGAGCAAGTGTGCCCGAGCCTCTGCCTGCCGCCTTCAGGCTGCAGTGAGAGTGTGTGTGGAGTGTTTGCTATGAGTTGTTAGCATCATTTTAGAGCATTTGACACCCGCTTTTTGAGGTCCAGTATTGCAGGTTGATTGGGTGGTAGGGGAAGGGTGGGATTGACATGCTGTATTGATGAAAATGGACTTTGCTATTACTACAGACTCTTCTTGTTTGTTTGTTAGTGAAGATGCAGGTAAAGCTGCAGAGGGAATGATGACTGCAGTTCTCACCTCTCTTTACTTACCCTAATGATTATTTGAATTAATATTTCATAGCTCTAGAATGGGTAGCTTTTTTACCGCTTTTGAGCTCCCTTACTGCTGACTCTCAAAACCCCAGAAACACCCCAGCAGAAAAGCAACAGCAACTAAAAAACTCAAGCAACACCAAATAAACAAACAATCCCCCTAAGATGCTGAATACCAGGCATTCAGTTTTTGGTATGACAGTGAGTGATAATGAAGTTGCAGGAGTATTTTTAATATACTTGAACAAGATTTTGTTATCCATTTGGTTCTTCTTGGTCTTAGTTTGAAAAAGTTAATACTTGGTTGTGTGTGTGTATTTGTAGCTTCTCATGACTAGAATGCTCACACAGCAAAGGCAAAATTTAATTCTAATGCTGCCTTCTCAATGTGCTTAGTAAAGATAGGGGACTTTTCCTTGTACTAAAATGGAAGTGTAGGAATTTTTAGAGTCATCATTTCTGTGAGTTCCTCTGGAAGGTGGATAGTAGATGGTACATGGAGGAGAGTTCTGTGTCTCAGGAATAAGGAGAAGGATCAATTGCTGAGAGCTCAAACACACTGCAGTAGGAAATGGGTGTACAGAAACACTTTCTCTTTCTTGGTAAATGATAGAAGTCAAGGGAACCCATGTGTAAGGTGGAACGATTGTAAGGTCTTAAATAAATTTTTGAACTGGAAGGCAGCATTATAATGTTTAAGTTGAAGTGACTGTACTTTGTTAGGCACAGATGGTCATTGTCTTGAGCCCCTGAGTCTTGTATTTGTGCTAGACAATCTCCATAAGCACAGTAAGTCTTTTTTTTTTTTTTTTCATTTTCTGTAATGCACAAGTTAGTTCACAAATTGAGCTTATTTAACTTAGCTAATTTGGTGTCATTATCAGTCAATATATCAATTGAATGTGGCTTGTGTTTTGCTGATATTTGGGAGCTTTTATTAAAATAAAGACCTCTGCCTCTATGCAAAGCACATACATCCTTTATTGCCAAAGAGTTATTTAATTCACTTTGTGTTTTGTGACATTTTACTTTTTTTTTGAGGAAAAAGAATTGTTTTTCTCAAACAATGCATTATTGCTGTTTTTTTCAAAGTAAAAGTGAATTCTTTTTTAATCCTACTTGTTTAGGACAGGGCTAAACCTATAAAATTTGCTGAAAATTTCCTTGACATACAGAAAGGAATAGTAACTTGCACACTCTTCCCCTGTATGCATTTTTCATTATAAGAAAGATTTATGGTTGTAATATGACCCTGTGAATTGAGCCACTTTCTGCAGAGCATTGTTTTAGCACCAAAAGCACCAGGAATTATTGGAATGCATGTTTTGCATTTTGATTTCCACCCTATAAGATTGACCTTTAGTTTCTCTTCATTTTTGTCATGTTTGCCTTTCTTTATGCTTAATGGATATCAGTGTTGCTTTTTCTTCATATTGATAATAGCTTTCAGTAACTTCTGTCTTTGTTCACTGGGAGAGAGAAATAGTTTAAATCTTGATTAAATGCCATATTAGATGTTGAATTATTCTTAATAAACCCCCTGCTATAAAATCATGCATAAATCTGAGTGTGTTCTTTATGTTCCTCTGGAACTGCTGACTGTGTTCAGCATGCATTTCTGGTGCAGCTTTGATTTCAGAGCGAAATGGAAAACATTGTGAGAAAAGAGAATATTGATTTTTCTTCCAGTTAAGCAATGGTTTTCCAGGTGACAGAGCTCAATTATATTATACTGGATATTGGACTATTCAACATATGCCTTTTTAGTGAAGTGATTCTGAACAGTAATGTCCTATATCTTAATTAAACCAATATTTTGAGGGCAGTTGGATAGAACATACATTTGGAAATGTAAATGTCAAGTATATTGTACCAAGGCTTATCTGTTAAATACTGTGAGGTTACTGCCCGGATGAGGCTGCTGGGAATAATAACAATTGTTCAGCCTTTTCTTTTTCTGTTGCTGTGTAATTGGATCATGGTGTTTGTCCATTTGATAACTACCATAAAGTGTAAATTAGAGTAAGTTGGAAGTGGATGTAAAAACATGTTATTTAAATTTTTAATTACTGAGTTGGAGTAGGTGCTCCATGGGAGGTCAGTCTGCAGGCCTCTCCCAGAAGCCTTGTCAGAAAATTCCTCTTAATGGTAGAGAAAAATGCTGAAAGAGAAGAAGTGTCTTGAGTGGCAAAGACAGCTTAGTCACTTAAAGGAATTCAATGCACTCTTTAAAGTAGGTGAGAAGCTGGCGGTGTGTAATGCAGGCATGGTTTGTGTTCTTTATACACAATCATATTCTGAGGTATCCTGGCTTTGTGCTCTGTGTGAGCCATGTGTGTGTAGGGAATCAGTTTCAGGGAGTAGGGATACATTCATGGCCTGTTTGGGAAGGACTGGATAGATTTGGTTAGGTGGGTTGCAGTTTCTATATTGATCCAAAGCCATTGCAAATAAAGTGAAATGACTGCTGATAGGATCTCATTGACCTCGTTGATTTATGCATGTAAGAAGCTCTGAGATGCTGTCTGCAAGATCTTTAGCTTCCAGCTTTTTCTCCCTTCCCTCATCCCAAAGTATGAGGGATGCTACCAGTGCCATGTACAGAGAAGTTAACTGTGTCAGTGCAATGCAGACATGTTTCTCTATAGCTGGAAATATTTTAATAATTCAGGAAGAATAATCTATTTTTAGGTTGAATGTTTCTGCTTCTGTTAAATAACAAGGACAGTTCTGAGTTTTAAAAACTGGTCAGAATAGTGATTCATGCTAAAAGTATTGTAGAGACAATTTACAACTAGTTTCAGAAATGTTTTCAGATTGGATAAGAATATGGTGATACATACATATACATATTTAAATATGGTGATACATATATATACATACATATATACACACACACATATATATATATATGTATGTACTGGTGCTATCCCAGTATAGTGTGCCAGTATGACAGAAATAGCTTGCATCTTACACACTAGCAGTTTTGTATTCCACTTGGTTTTTCCTACCTTAGTGTAGGTTCTCTGAACTGTTCTTAAATGAAAAATATGGGAAACTTAAATCTCTTTGAAGTTAGCAGAAGAAGGTGATGTCTCATCTGTAGATAAGCAATCAAGATAAAAATATGCCACTCTTTGTTTGAGGGATAAGTAAGTGGTGGTCCTGCTATCTCAGAGCCTCTGTGTTGCTTTGGAGGATGTGACCTTCCAGGTCAGTGAGCACACAGTGAGGGTATCTGTAGCCCTGTTTGTTTCTTAAAATAATGCAGGGGGACTGGGGAGAAGATCAAAACCCAAAGGCTTCTGCTTGTAAAGTTTGGTGGTGTTTACCTTCATTCTAGCAGCACTTGATGGGTGCCATCCGTGTGCATGCCGTGGCTGCCAAATGCTGATGCGTTTCTCTTTGGGCTTTGGTGCACATCTAACACAGTTGAGACTTGGAAGGCTTTGTTCATCTGGGTTAGTGAAAGCTGCTGGCTGAGGGAAGCTTGTTGAGTGATCAAGCAGTCTGACTGTAAACCTTTTGTTTTGGAAAAAGATGAAAAAACCAGACAAAAGCCACCACTCCTTAATTTATCAAGTTATTTGAGATCTTTCAAGAAGTTGTGTTCTATTATTTGTGGAAACAAATTAGCATTTCCAAGCAGGTTAAAGAGGAACCAGCAGGACCATCTTATCTCAGAAAGATTAACTGACACCTTGAAATTTTTGAACCTTTTGTGATATTCTGTGTTTTTTTTTCCTCCCCCCTAACTTAAAGGGTCCCAAAAATTAATGCAGAAAACAGTATACTTTCACATGGTTGCAGTTATATGATCATTCTTCTAAAAAGATGTACGTAGATTTTTGCCCCTTGCTTAACCTATGAAGGTATGCCCCTTCTGTCTTAAAAATGAGATCAGGATCTATTTTAACTATTTTGCATAATGAATGTAACCTCCTGTCCTTTAAGCACATACAGTTCCCATATTCACAAAAAAAAAAGGAGAAATAAGCCAATTTAATTTATAACCAAGAGATTTTTTTTCTTTTAACCAGTATCTTTTGACCAGTGCCATTGATATTGACAGTATGAGAGCCTGTGCTTTCCGTATAGCTACATGAGCCACTGTGAATGGAACAGGTTTGCTTATACTCTGGCAACTTTGAGATTTGTACTCTGCTTTGCTGTCTTCTGGTTAACAGAACATCCCCTCCTAAGCAGGATTCCCATTGATGTCTTGCTCCTCCACATGCACTTTGCACAGATAATGTAGCTCTGTGGAGGAAATACTTCCACACAGATGTTACGTGAAAGACATGGAGGAAAAATAACCTTTTAATCTGATTGATGTGTTGCTGTCCCATATGAAGCACAGGCCCCAGCTCTGCTGACCTTTTTTGCATGCCAAGAGCTACCTCTGCCGGGTGTCCTATTGAACTTGGGTGAATTTTCTGGGCATGGAAAATTCTGCTTCCATAGACTGGAAGTTTGTGCTTACTCTCTTGTGTGAGTCACAATGTGTATGGGTGAGTCTTCTCCAGAGGGAGTTATTACAGATTTTGAGCTGAACCTTGGGTTCTGAAAAGCCAATATTCCCACCAGAATTGAAATATGAAAGACATGTCTTGTGTAGCTTGCTGCTGCTTTCAGCAGTGGTGGGCTTTGTTATCTAGAAGCTCTTTTAACACTTAGCCTTGACAACTGAAGGCAAGAAATAATATGGCTGCATTTTCCCAATAAAAACTTTGTGGTTTTTTGAAGTTCTTTGCAGACCCTTGTTGCCCATATCTCTGAGAAGGTAATGCCATGAGTCCAGCTATTGCCATCTCTGGGGTGGAAGGGTGGTGCCTGGCCTGCAAGGCAAGGGCAGCCTGTGGAGGGGGTGAGTTTGTATTTGTATTCTGTCAGTGTGAAAGGGGAGAGGTTTTGAACTGCAGATGGAGAGCTGGAAGGAGTCAGGAGAAACAGCAAGGAATTCTACTTGGTATGTTTTTCTTGGACTTATTTTCTCTCATCTGCAGTTTTTATTTCTCCTAAACATTACTGAAAATACTGGACTTGTATTTCTTGAAATATTAAAAAGTTTGTTGCCTCTTTAAATTACAGTAGTTTACTTTTAGTCTTAATGGCAATTTCTCTCTATGAAGATTCTGAGAGTAAGGAACTAGTAATGCTGAGACTCGCTCATCTGTTGGTATACAGGGTTAATGTCCTGTCTCAAAATTTATAAGATCATAATCTGTTATAAGGAGTTTGAGGGACATTATTCAGACTTGGCTATTGAAGAAAAATCAGACTTAAAGTGGAAAGAGTGTTCAGCCAGCCCTTCTGCATTCTCTCTGGACCACGGCGATGTAAGGGCTGAGTCCTGCACTTGGTCACAGCAGTCCTCCCCATGCACCAGCACAGGCTTGGGGAAGAGTGGCTGGAAAGCTGCCTGGTGCCTGAAAAGGGCCTGGGCTGCTTGCCAGCAGTTGGCTGAACACGAACCAGCAGTGTGCCAAGGTGGCCAAAAAGGCCAGTGGCATTCTGGCTTGTATAAAAGTGGTGTGATCAACAGGAGCAGGGCAGTGGTTGTCCCTCTGTACTCAGCACTGGTGAGGTCACACCCTGTGTGAGTCCCGTGTCCAGCTTTGGGCCCTGCACTACAGGAAGGACATTGAGGTGCTGGAACATGTCTGGAGAAGGGCAGCCAAGCTGGTGAATGGTCTGGAGAGTGTCATACAGGAACAGTGAGGGAGCTGGAGGTGTTTAGCCTGGAGAAAAGGAAAGCTCAGTGGTGACCTTATCGCTCTGTAATTCCCTGAAAGTAGGCTGTAGCCAGGTGGGGCTTGGGCTCTTCTTCCAGAGAACCAGTGACAGGACAGGAGGAAATGACTTCAAGCTGCACTAGGAAATGTTCAGGTTGGACCTTAGGGTGAATTTTTTACTGAGAGAATGGGAACAGGCTGCCCAGGGGCGTGATGGAGTCGTCATCCCTGGGGATGTTCAAGAAATGACTGGACGTGACATTTAGGGCTAGGTTAGTTGACAAGATGGTGTTCAGTCATAGTTTGGACTCATTGATCATGGAAGTCTTTTCCAGTCTTTATGGTTCTATGATGTGAAATAAAAAGTTGGCTCAATCCATGAGCTGTTGGTCTATATGCCCTGATGTTGGCATTAGCTGCTATCTATAAATATTCTTGTCTCAGCTTTACATGGGATTTAACTGGGAGATGTTTGGTCATTGTTTTCTTGGCATTCAAATGTGGAAACCAGCCAGCTCGAGTAAAACATGTGATGCTTGTTAGGGCAAACTAGAAACGAGCCAAGTCTCGTGTCTGACGGCAACAGGAAGGCAGTTTTAGCTGCCATTCACTGGTGATTTTGCTGAAAAATGATGTATAGTGTTTCCAAATCAGTTATGGTCTTTGGGAGGTGCCAGTCTTTGTCAGACTTGTCCCCTTGCTTTTTGTCTGGAATTTATTTTGGAGTTAGGTGAGGGCATATTACTAGAAAAAGTGGTTTTTGTTTTTCAGGGAGAGTGCTACAATATGGGATAACTGTCCTTCCATCAGTCTTCATCTCTGTGGTACAGTTCTTGTTGAGACAAATGCCTCACTTACTTGTGTCTTACTGCTCTGAAGAGAAACCAGAGCAATACATTCCAACTGACATAAACTCCCACTGTTCTGAATCAGCCTGTTTGCAAAGTGCTGTTCAGACTCCCACTGAGAGTGTCCCAGGAGTGCAACGTGTCCCCAGTGCTGACTGGGGCTGGTGCTGGTGGCTCTGTTATCTACAGCACATATTAACAGTATCTTATGTATAAAAACCATCTTTGCATGCATATGGCAAACAGAACAGTTTATTTCTGAAAAACAGCTTAGCTGTTACTGCAGCTTGCTGATTCTGACCTAGGAAGTCTTCTTGAGGCCCAAATTAGAGTTTCTTTGGGCTTATTTGTGCTTATGACATCATTTATGCAGACTGTGGGCTTCACTATAATGCCAAGTATGAAACAGCATCTTATGAAGAATTATTTTTGAGCAGCTAATTATAACATTATAAATAAAAAACATTCTGTATTCATTTTCAGCAGACTCTTCTTTAAAGTTCCTCATCAGTTAAATTTATTTTATACTCATATCAGCACTGGTGGTAAATACTTTCTTCAACTATATTATTGCAATTTCTGAAAAAAATCTTGTGTTTTTGTTTCCCCTGTTCATATGATGTTCATATTGTGATGATGTTAGGAAATGTTTCATCTCTCTATACAATTCCTCTAGTGGATGTGGACTCTGAAGAACTGTCTTGGAGATGTGTTTTGCATTCTTCTAGGTAACATGGCCTAAGTTTCCTCAGAGGTCTTAATAGAGGCATTATAATTTTTTATGAAATATCTTTTAGTTAACCTTCTTAAAGGATTCATAGCTGGGGATCAGCAGGGAATAAAATATATTGATTTGGAGATAATGACTCAGATTCCTCTGTACTTCTTTCAGAATGCATTTTGTACATATGTTATAAAATTTGAGTTCTGCAAGCATTGCTAGCAGCTTGAAGATAGAAATAGTTGCACGGGATAAGGAATGCAGGGACCACATTTCTGACATACTGGGGCAAGTGGTGTTTTTCAAATTGTGATTTTAGGAATGTGTAAGGTGATGTCCCTGCTGAACAAAATGTAGGACTGCAATTGAATAATGTAGGTTTCTGTTTGATGTTTTACAGATTTCTGAAGTCACTTGCATGGACATTTAGTCTCTTAATAACCTTAACCTAACTTAATAATAGTATTACAGGCACTATGAAACACTGGCTTGCCTTGGAATGTTAAGTAATGTAACTTGGACATTTATGTGGAGATGCAATCTTACTGTGAAATAATTTTATATTAAAACTTACCTGTCCAAGAGAGTAGATGGAACAGGTACCTTGGTAGTTTCAATCTCTCCCCTAGGGTTTTGTCCATACCAGTCCATGTCTGTGTCCCATTAGTACTGAGGTGAAATTGTGGAATTACCCTGGTGTGACAGCAGTTCCAGTTTGAGCAAACAGAGCTGTGCTTGTGGTGTCTTAATTTTTAAGCTGAGCTGCAATAGGTTCTGCCAGGATTTTCCAGGTTAGGTCATTCATTGGAAAGTAGAAAACTAGACAGTCTTTGTTTTAAACATGACAATGCAAACACCATGTTGCAAGACCTTTCTATACAAGCATTTTGTCATAGCCCTTTAGAAACATTTTTCACTTCCTTTGATTTGCAGAGACCTTTGGAGTGTGCTAGTGAAAATACAGACTTCCTGACAGTGAACGCTTCTTGGCACATTAACACTTTTTGATTTTCAGAATTTGTTTTTTCAGGCTAAGGAGTGGTTCACAGACCACCAGGTGCTCCAGACCTGGAGGTGAAATCCCGTTGTTTTTAACACTTTTTCTTGAGTACTTGAGTGTTTCTGTGGCTTTGCTAAAGCCAAAAACATCTGTAATTTTGCTGTAGGGAGACTGGAGTATATGAAAAGAGAAAAATAAGTTCCATCTTAGTATGTTTTCATGAGGTGTTCAGCATACACATGTATGCCAAGTCTCCAAGGGTTTTAAAAAGTGTTTGATAACTGTAGTATTGAAAAGGTCACAATACAGCAGTGTGCAAACATGTAGCTAATCATGTTCTCATGCCAAAACGTATTGCTGCAGATGTCCAAGTATTGGATTTAGTATTAGAAAAGGTGGACTTAAAATGAACTCTGAAAGATGCCTTATGGGAGGAAGCCAAATACATGAGGACTTTGAGAAGTACAGGAGCATAGTCTTATGCCACACACACAAAGTCCTGTTCTCAAACATGTTGTCTTCTTTTGAATTTTATTTTGTACATTATTTACAGAGAACATAGAATGGAATTTATTGATGGAAAAACTAAAACCAAAAATGCACTATAACATTTTTCATTAATGGGTGCCAGTGTTTGATGTTTGTTTTTCCTTCAATTTTTGTCTAAAAGAGAGTAAGTCTGGCATTAGGATAGAATTTGCCTAGTAAAATGTTGGAAGTATATAATCCAAGTCCTATTTTTTTTCTTCTTGCCACCTTAAAAAGGTGCATGTTTTATGTGAAAGCGATATCAAAATGGAGTAACTAAAGGCTTTTTATTTCAACATTTATTCCAGGAAAATGATCAGAGTCTAACAAAAAGCCAGTAGGGAGAATGATAATAGAAGAGCAAGTCAAAGTATCATGTATAATGCTTTATATGTAACGTATTCTGAACTATTTGTTTTCTTGAATGCCCCTCAAGTCAATGTTTGCCAGCTTTACCTGGCCAGTAGGCAAACCCTCTGAGTGGTTAGCAGGCTGTGTGGACCTCATCATGTCTGGTTATCCTTGTTGGTTTCAGTTTTAACCTAAGCTCTAAAGCTCTTCTGAAGGTCTCCTGAGCAGTGGGTTGATGCAGCCTGTGTCTGGGGAAGCATTATGTGAATTAAATGGTTTCATCTTGCATAGGCTAAGGATAATTGCTCGCTGCTTTTCTATGGATGTAAAGATTCTGCATGCTTTCTATCCCCCTTGTACCTGATGGTATATTTTTTGTTTAGTAACTGTGGATTTCATTTCAGCCTCTGTTTTACAGCCCTCAGCACGTGGTTTGTGGTTTTTTTTTTTTTTTTTTTTTTATTTTTTTTTTATTTTTTTTTTTTTGAGAAACCAAAACCCCATTGGTTTAATAAAAATATTTTCAATAATTGTACACTCTAATGCATGTCCTTTTATTGTGATATTAATGATATATAACCCCCTCTGAATTTGTCAGCCCAAGTCAACCATAAAGCTCACCTGAAGAGCTGTGATTTTTAGCAGAACGTTTTGAAATATGAGCAAACTGAAAAAAAATTACCACTATTACAAGCCGTACTTCTCTGCAGAATTGGTATAAAACTGTACTTTAATATAGAAAATCACATTGTGGATCATATGGAACATTTCTAAATGGTATCTGCATCTGTTGTGTTTTTCTGCTAGCAACACTTACTTCAGAAGTGCTTTTTTGTTGTTCATGTGTGTACTTTTAGTTACAGCAAGTGAGCAAGGTCAAATCTTATTGCTGCTCAGGGAGAAATTTTTTTTAAAAAAATTGCTTATCTGCGTATTTTAGCGGGTGGGTAAGAAAGTCTATTGAAATATAGAAAAATAATTTAAATTATAGTACAGTCCTTCTGTTAGGTGCTGTAGGAAGGATGTCCTTATGGTAAAAGGTAACCTTCAAGTGTTTTTGGGAGACTCTATCATTCATTTATTTGGCCTTTCTCTTTCATAGCAATGGTTGGTACCATATAGTTGATACTATAGAATGATCAGCAATCCTGTGCTTCTCCCCCTTGTGCTAACTGAAATAAAACATTAACCTGTGGGGTTTTTATTGCTGCATTATTCCTGTTACTGCTCACTCCGTTAGAAGTGTCAAGCAATAGTCCATACAAAGACACTTGGCTTCTGCCAAGGATTTGAACACTAAAATTCTTGCTTTGAAATTGCCATAGTTACATATTTTCCATAAATGTAGACCAACAGACAAACTTGAGAGAAAAACTTTTCCTGTGGGTGGCTGAAGCTATTGCTCACGTAAAGCCTCCAGGCATTACTGAATTCTGGAGGCCATGATTTTGCACCACCATTGGAAGGTGTCTGGACCATTTTCCCACCTGCCATGCATTGCAGCCTGTCCCTGCTGCTGAGTGGTTTGAAGTTTGAGTTTGAAGACAACTGCACTTCTCTGATTTGTCTCTCCCTGTTCTTCACAGCACAAACAGGACTCGTTTGTGATCATGGCAGTTTTGTGGATGTGCAGCCTGTTTGCTGCTTCAGGTGTCATCCCTGTAGGAGCCTGAGATGGGGCAGCACTG